>NC_056561.1:26610986-26633974 GCF_013358625.1 Macadamia integrifolia | reverse complement strand
TGACTTTTTATATGTTCTTTAAAAACATTTAATCTACAACTTCTATAAAAAATATTTAATTTTACTACAATGAATAGGAGACCCACTACCATAAATATTTCGACTAGGGTATATATTGTGCCTATATTCGACAAGTGCAGAATATCATCGTAGTTGCTCCTATTGAAGAAGAAGGTCCTAGCTAAGGATTTGAACCACCACGACACTCTTCACGGCACTCATCACAGTGGCAATGGCAATAAGGAAAGAAAAAACTGTAAGAAACTCAAACCTCATCATTTTGAACATTTTCAACTCAATATATTTGTCTATCAATATGATACCCTCTACTTAAGTATTTATGCATTCTACATGTTATATATAGCTTTTTTTAACTATTTTTTTATGCAAAAGTATATAAAAATATGTTCCCTATCCATTTATGTGCGTATCTTTAGCATATCTTAGCGTATCTCCGATACGATACGATACCCTCCGATACATATCTTAATTTTGACCAACCGATACGGCGACCGATACCGATACTTTAATCATTGCCTCCAAGCCATAGGTTGAGGGGCAAAGCTCTGAGATAAAGGTAGGCTCATAGAAGGTAGGGTTGGATATGGGTCACACATGGGAGGCTGCCCAGCCGGAGTTGTGGATGTTTGAAGTGGTGAAGGACAGGACACAGAAGAGCTCTCTACTTGCTGGAAATAGTGACCAGCATTTTCAAGAATGGTAGCAAAGCATCGGGCATCGGGAATTGAGCCATTGAAAATTCTTCTGATAAAGGTTGACCATGAGAGGCTTCACCCGGCAAATTCTGCTTTTCAATATCAGTTGATGATTGCTTTGGTGATTTATCTAGGGGTAAAGGTGAGAGGTTCTCCGCTGGCAGCTGAAGATTCTCAAAAGCTAGAGGCTGAATAATAGGTTCCCCTTTCTCTTTTCCATCAAATGCCCCCTCCTTTGGAGCCTCAGTGATACTCACAGGCATATCTTGGCTCTTGACTTCCTCAAAATCATACATTTTTGTTGTTACATTCTTAATCTCCCCACTGACAACAGGCTTTCCAGAATCATGTGAAACCTCCAGATGCTGTGATTGTTTCGTTTTATAGTGCCTCAATCCATCATGCATAGGAGAATCATCATACAGATACCAACAAGATGCTCCACGGTTGCACCTGCCCCGAAGGAAATCAAAGCAAACTAGCATACGGCCCCTCTCGTTTAGTTTTCTCAATGTCAAACTCACCCTTGTGCCTGAAAGCAGCAGGAGACCTGCTTCTGCTTCTTCATTTCTTTGGGAACCAGCTCAAATACAACAACTTAAATCTTTAAGCTTCTCAAGTTGCCACGTATAATTACTCATGGATGCCACAAGCAAAGTACACTACCTAAAAACATAGTTCTCTGAATCTTCAATAATGAATAGTGGACCAAAAATATGTACTTCAATCCATAAAGAGGATAGAGTTTATCCTGCGAGATCGGCTCCGTCTATCTCTCCTCCATGGACTGCAACTTCTCTTCCTCCTCCAATCTTGCGGAGACTGGCTCCAGCTCCTGCCTCTCTTCACAGCCCATCAGAGTCACTGTCAGTAGCATCTTCTCACACCAATAACCCAAACACATCCACTTTCATAAGAGGTATAATCTTGGTTTGCATCTTCCTTTCGTAACTCACTCTGGTGATCAATAGACACAATATCACTGTGCAAACCACCCTTTTTCTCAGAAACCTCTAGTGAAGTAGTTGGGTCATTACATGTTTGATTCCCATCATTATTAGCTCCAAGTTCATCAGCTTTGGTGCTCACGTCTAATGCATCAGAAGTTACGACAGTTACCTCCCCCACTTTACAATACTCTAGGGAAATATCTGGCACATTTATAGGATCTATCAAAATGGACTCATTAAACGATTTAACACCCTTTTCAGTCATCCTGGAGTCTACATTTACATCCACACCAACCCCTGTATCCTTGCAAGAACTTGTAGCACCGTCAGCATCGCATTCCAAAACCTTTACAAGACTGACATTTTCAAGAGAAGTCTCATCATCCTTTTACACTGCCATCAAAAGCATAATCTTGAATAAGTCTAAATGGGCCTCCAACTTGAATAAGTGGGCTGGAAACCTCCTTATGGCTGATACCTGCAGCATCTGATGAAGCCTTTAATGGACTGTAACTGTCAAGGACTGGATTTGATGCCTTCTTTACACTGAGATCCACAATGCGTTCAACAGCACCATCAAAGTGCATGCCAGCACTCTGATCTTTAGTAGATGGCATCCCAAATGTGGAATTATCATGTTCTGGAAAGAATTCTATCCTGTTAGAATATGAAAAAGTAGTACAAAGCTTAAAAGTCCATACAACATGCAATTAATTACACCGAGGTGTAGATAGACAAGGACAACCAAACTGAAAGAGGCACAAAAAAGGAAATGGCACTACAAAATAATGGAAAGAAATATCTTGATTAGGCAATGATGTAGGAAACAAATGATTGAGGTGCCCCCCCCCCCCAAAGCAGACCCTTTTCTCTTTAAAAAGTAACACAAGGCACAAGTTTTTCAGACAGGCCCCCCCTCCCTTTATAAGGCCTACTAGATTGTACTGCATGAGTGATTTGACAAGTCTGAGCATAGGGCACATAGGATTTAGGTCTGGATGGGCCATAACTTCAGAGCAAAAATCAATAATTTATCCATCCAAACTTTGACAGTTTGACTATTTAATAGATACTCAAAGTTTTATTCCACCACTTGGCATACTCCATTTGAGCTGAAACGTGATACATGGATAGGGGCCTTGCACTCTACTTGTCCAGAAAACTCAAGCACCACCTGCCCTGCCACATGGCTGATACAAGGGTGTATAGGGAGGCTAGGCCTATACTAGGGATGTATAGGGAGGCGTCCTTGGCTGGTTGAGTGGGCTGTCCAGACAACCAGTCCCCTAAATTTGAAGTTAAACTTCAAATGTCAAGGATCAAATTAGAAAATCCACGATTGATTATGAGAAGGAAGAAACCATCACAACTTCTTGCAAGCAAATGAACTTCTACCATCTTAAAAGTATGTAGCTCACAATCAAAGGGAAAAAAAGAAGCATACCCTCCACTTCCTCAGCATGGCAAACTGAGACTTAACAGAAAAGAAAGAAAAACCCCAAGATGAGTTCAAACTAAATTTGGAAGCAAGGATTGGTCAGAATGAAAATTTCAGCAAATAGAAATTTGTATATGGGACATTCTTGTTGGGAGATATACCTGACATTGTGCAAAATTCTTGAGGAATTATTTCAAAATGATGTCATCAGTACAGAGGTCAATACTTGCAGTCATAACTCCTAAGATATTTGTAGCCAATCAAGCCAAGGACTTTAATATTCAAATCAATCTGTTTGACCATCATCGGAGGACCTAGCCACCTCACACCGAATACTCGTATTCAGTAGAAAGATAAATCAATATGCAATCTGAGCCGAGCAAGACTTAGACGAGATTTTCATGAGTTTTCTAGTTTAAAGTATTAATAAGGTTAGAAGTTCGTCCATAATGAGCACAGAAAGTCCTCAAGACCAAAGGGCCAACCCAAAATGTTCGACAAGTGAAGACCTCATTTGTGAGGAAAAAAAGGCTGACCCGAACTGGTCGGAAAAAGGAAATTTTGTCAGCGAGGAATGGATGAGCCGGCCAAACTATAAGGAAATAAGAGCCGATCCGAAATGGTCAACAAAAGAAGACCTCATTTCTAAGGAAAGAAAGGTCGACCCAAATTGGTCAGTAAAAGATCTCATCCACGAGGAAAGGACGAACTGACCCCAATGGTCGACAAGAGGAACTCATTCGTCAGGAAAGAAAGGCCGACCCTAACTGGTCGGCGTAAGAAGATTTCATTCATTAGGAAAAGATGAGCTGACCCCAATGGTCGGCAAAAGAACACATTATCCGTGGGGAAAGAAAGGCCAGCCCGAACTAATCGTCAAAAGAAGATTTTATCAACGAGGAAAGGAGAACCCGGCCCCAATAGTTGGCAAAAGTAGACCTCATCTGTAAATAAAGAAGGGCCAACCCGATAAGGTCGGCAAGAGAACTCATTTTTTAGGAAATAAAGGTCGACCTAAATTGGTCGATAAAAGATCTCTCATCCACGAGGAAAGGACAAGCCGCCGAACTGGACGTCAAGAGAAAACTTCATTCGTGAAAAAAGAAACCCTGACCCGAACTGGTCAGCCAAAGAAGACTTCATCTATGAGGAAAGAATGGCCGATCTGACAAGGTCGACAAGGGAAGACCACATTCGAGACGAAAGAAAGGCCGACACGAACTGGTAAAAAAAAGAACAACGAGGTAAGGACGAGCCGACCATTACTATGAGGAAGGGACGGTCCGACATGGTCAACAAAAGAACACTTCATTCATGTTGAAAGAAAGGTCGACCCAAATTGGTCAGTAAAAGATCTAATCCACGAGGAAAGGACGAGCCGACCCCAATGGTCGACAAGACGAACTCATTCATGAGGAAAGAAAGGCAAACCCTAACTGGTCTACAAAAGAAGATTTCATCCACCAGGACAGGTCGGCAAACTATGAGGATAGATGGGTCGATCCGACATGGTCAATAAAAGAAGACTTCATTAGTGAGGAAAGAAAAGTCGACCCAAATTGGTCAGTAAAAGATCTCATCCATGAGGAAAGGACGAGCCAACCCCAATAGTCGACAAGACAAACTCATTCATGAGGAAAGAAAGGCTGACCCTACCTAGTCGGAAAAAGAAGATTTCATTCACAAGGAAAGAACGAGCCGACCCCAATGGTTGGCAAACTATGATGAAAGAAGGGCCGATCCAACATGGTCGACAAAAGACCTCATTCTTAGGAAAGAAAGGTCGACCCCAGTGGTAGACAAGAGAAACCCATTCGTGATGAAAGAAAGGCTGACCCAAACTGGTTGGAAAAAGAAGATTTCATTCAACGGGAAAGGACGAGCCTACCCCCAACTGTCAGTAAACTGAGGAAAGAAGGGCCAATCCGACATGGTCGACAGAAGACCTCATTCGTGAGGAAATAAAGGTCAACCCAAATTAATCAATAAAAGATCTCATCCACAAGGAAAGGACGAGTCGACCCCAATAGTCAACAAGAGGAACTCATTCGTGAGGAGAGAAAGGCCGACCCTAACTGGTCAGCAAAAGAAGATTTCACTCACAAGGAAAGGATGAGCTGACCCCAATGGTCGGTAAAAAAACACCTTATCCATGAGGAAAAAAAGGCCGGCCCAAACTGATCGGCAAAAGAATATTTCATCCACGAGGAAAGGACGAGCCGACCCCAATAGTCGACAAAAGACCTCATATATAAGGAAAGAATGGCCAACCTGACATGGTTGACAAGAAAACTCATTTGTGAGGAAAGAATGGTCGACCCGAACTCGTCGATAAAAGATCTCATCCGCATGGAAAGAACGAGCCAACCGAATTGGACAGCAAGAGAAGACTTTATTCGTGAAAAAGAAACCCCAACCCGAACTGGTCGGCAAAAGAAGATTTCATCCAAGAGGAAAGAATGGCCGAACCAACATAATCGGCAAGAGAAGACCACATTCGTGACGAAATAAAGACCGACCTAAACTTGTAAGCAAAAGAAGATTTCATCCGCGAGGAAAGGACGAGCCGACCAAAGAAGACCTCATCCGTGAAGAAATGAAGAGCCGACCCCAATGGTCAGAAAAAAAAAAAGCTCATCCGTGATGAAACAAAGACCGACCCGACTTGGTCGGCAAGAGAAGACATCATCATTGAGGAAAGAAGGGTTGTTCTAAGGCACTACACACCTTACGCTCTAAGGCACGCATGTCCAAGCTTAAACCTGGCACCTCAAGACCTTACGCTCTAAAGCACGCAAGTCCAAGCTTCGGCCCAGCACCTCAAGACCTTACGCTCTAAGGCACGCAATTCCAAGCTTCAGCCCGGCACCTCAAGACCTTACGCTCTAAGGCACGCAAGTCCAAGCTTCAACTTGGTACCTTAAGACCTTACGCACCAAGGCACGCAAATCCTACTTCTGCTCGGAACCTCGAAAGACCATACACTAACATTTGCAAGTTAGAGCTTCGGCCCGGAACCTAAAGACCTTATGTTCTAAGGCGCACAAGTCCGAGCCACAGATCGACACCTCAAAACCTTACGTTCCAAGGCGCACAAGTCTGAGCCTCAACTCGACACCTCAAAACCTTACGTTCCAAGGCGCACAAGTCTGAGCCTCAACTCGACACCTCAAGACTTTACGTTCTAAGGTGCAAAAGACCGAGCCTCAGCTCGCCATCAAAGACCTAAGGTTCTAAAGGCAAACAAAAACCGAGGCTTAGCTTGAAAAAAGACCTTACGTTTTGAAGCACACAAAACCAAACCTCAACTAGACATCAATAACCTTACGTTCTAAGGCATGAAAGACCGAGCCAACAGGTCTTTGATGGTCAGCACTCAAAAGACTGACCCCGAAGGCCAGTACAAAAAGACAACTGTAAAAAATGACAAACAAAACTAAATAGGGCAAAAACAAACAAAATCCAAAGAAGGGTCAAGATCAATTGTAGTAAGAAAACACATTTTGTACCACAGCACCTATAACCATGTCCTAGGCTCACAACCAACCTTAAAAAAACATAACCAATTACAGATTTAAATAGAACTACAAAAGAGTATGTCTTACTATTAATACTAATGAATTAGAATTAATGAGACGGAAGAAAAAGGGGGGGAACTCATTTTTTCAATTATGTACATACTTTTTTAGACACTAAGAAATATTTGTAGAATATGTACAAACATAATAACGTAAAACCTAATTTGAAGCAATGATTAAAGCAAATAATAAAGGTAAAAAAACCTCAACTCACATACATGTGCCACATCACGAGCACCTAATCTGCAAAAGCAATAAAGTTACAAAATAAAATAAAATTGGATAATAGAAGAGGGGGACAAAAAGGAAAAAAGCAAGGAAAAAGAGAAAGGAAACCCAATATTTACAGCATTAGTCAGCAGCCATGATATTTTTCTTTATTCCATTGGCATTCCTAAAGCAGCAATAACTAAAATACTTCACCAGTAAGAATACCACAGTATAATATCAAAATAGATTCCACAAAATAATTGTACTTAATAAAATAATACACATCAAAGCAAAATAAGGAAGAAACCCCCTCTTTCAAACTCAAAAACACATCCTAGGATAGTCCAACCTTAGATATTCAAGATTCCACACTAAACCTGAAGGGGAAACATATTCCATGGTTCAATTCAAGCTTTAATATTACTATATCGATAAAAATTCAAATTAATAAATTAATACGATATGTACAAACAATGACGAGTTTGATGTCCTTAAGAAGACCTCCTCCAAGACTCTGCTAGTCCTTATTAACCATGCATTCCTCAATCCCGTGTCTTACCTTATAATTCTATGCGCATCACTATGCAAACATTATGTATCAAAAATTAATTAATTAGACCTTTTAAAGAACAAAACAATGAAGTCTTGCATTTAAAAATAAATTAAAAAAAAAAAAAAAAAAAAAAAAAAACAAAGCAACAAACCAAGGATATTCTATGTTGCTTCACCCATAATCATGTCCTGGACTCACAATTAATCCTGTTGAAAACTATATTCAACTAAAAACTGATTTAAAGACCATTCGAGAAAACCATGCTTATACTCAATACAAGGAGCACAACAAAGTAGATAAAAAAAATTTAGAAAAAAAAAAAGGGTAATTTACAGTGCCACCCCCCGGAGAATGCCAGTATTATAGGAACACCCCCTCTTCCACCAAATTAGACTCAGACCCCCTATCGTCAGTCTCAGTTAAGTGATGCTATGAAATAACACTTTAGCCCTTATGAGTAAAACACCCTTATCTCATTATCCCAAAAATACCCCTCTTCACCTGTATACCATTTCATTCTCTCCTAATCTCTCTCTTTTTATCCTTCTCTCCCTACCTGCGACTAGTGATTCAGAGGGGTACATCGCTAACCACTGCAAGCTTCTAAGGGAACCCACCAAAAACTGATTTCACATCCTCATAGAGTTAAAAGAGGGGCTGCGAAGGAGGAGGAAGAGGATGTGGCTGTGAAGGAGGGCGAGTTTGAACACAATCAGATTGAACTCCTTGAATGATAACTCTAAGAGGGTTTTTTGGGTTCAAATTTCGCAACTTGGAGACTATAAATTTAGACCGAGATGATTCTGCAACCACATTTTCCTGTAAACCCAGAATTTCCGTTTAATTTCTGATAATGCACAAAACCTGAACTTGGGGTTTTTGAATGATACGGACTTTTGAAATAAAAGGGTTGTGATTTGTTAAATCCAATCCATGACTAATTGAAATCAGGATTCAAGAAAGAAAGTTTCAGAAACAAGAAATCTCTGTTTTCTATTTTCTTCCCCTGACATTTACTAACAATAAGTTGAATTAAAGCCAAAAAAAGAATCAGATTAAAAAACCCACAAAAAGAGATTCAAGAATTTTGATTTCCCGAAAAAAAAGTACAGATCAAATCCCAAAAAAGAAAGTGATATTTAATTCGACCCTGAACATACTTAGCTCGAACATAAGGACTATCGCCAGAAGGAACCTTGGGGATGGCACGGAACGGATCCTTTTCTCCCCTTCTCGGGCTCGTCATCTTCTTATTCCCTCCTTGCATTTTCTCTGTTTACCTTTATCTCTCTCTCTTTCTCTTATACTGAGACTATAAATTCAGACCTAGATGATTCTGGAACCACGTTTTCCTGTAAACCCAGAATTTCCGTTTAATTTATGAAGCTTCTCTCTCATCCGTTCCCACCAACACATTGGATTTCTCTTTTTTTTTTTCCTTTCCTTTTCTTTTCGTTTCTTTCTTTCTTTCTTCTTTACCACCGACCTATGTATCTCTGTAAGTCTAAACCCTTCACAACTTCCATATCTTTCGTCACCATTATGCCGGCGGTCGTATCTAATGGGATCGTTTTGGCCTATCCGTGATTCTCGTGATCTCGTCTGGGTGTGGGCAAAATGGGAGATTAGAAAAAATGGTAGTTAAGGGCAAAATGGTATTTAGAAAAAAAAAAAAAGGAATTGCTGATGTCAGCACTCTTGGTATATTCTGTAACAGTGACTGACGGTAAAAGGTCTAAATCTAATTTGGTGAAAGAGAAGGGGTGTTCCTATAATAATGGCATTCTCCAGGGGGTGGCGTTGTAAATTACCCAAAAAAATCATTATTCTGATATATACCCTCTTTCCATTTGGAACAGTAGCACGCACATCTCTATAAAAGAAGCAAACACAATAACGTCAAAAATCATAATTCAAACAAAAATAGAAAAATTGAGGAAACTCAATGAATGTTCTCAAGAATCCTACCTCAGCTCAACTCATTAACCATGCACTCCTCAATTTTATAGGATACGATATCTTTCTATGCGGCTATGCACTGCAAACACCGTGCACAATAAATCAAACAATTCGGAGGCTAATCCAATCACACAATAGCAACATGCATTCAAATGACAAATTCACTAAATAGCGCAAAAAATAAATAAATTAAAGATGGGCGAAGATGAAAGGTACTAAGGAAAAGTATCTACATTTAGCTTCACCCATAACCATGTCTTCGACTCACAACCAACCTTTAAAAAAATAACCAACCACAAATTTAAACAGTACTACAAAAAATTATGTCTTACTATTAAACTAATGAATGAGAATCAAGAAGATGGAAGAAAAAAAGGGGGGGGAGGGGGAACTCATTTTTTCAGTTATGTGCCTACTTTTGACACCAAGAAATACTTGTAGAAGACGTACAAACACAATAACGTAGAACATACTCTAAATAAATAATAAAGGTAAAAAAACCTCAACTCGAATACATGTGCCACATTACGAGCACCTAGTTTGCAAAAATAATAAAGTTACAAAATAAAATTGGATACTAGAAGAGGGGGGCAAAAAGGAAAAAAACAAGGAAAATGAGAAAGGAAACCCAATATTTGCAGCATTAGTCAGTAGCCATGATATTTTTCTTTATTCCATCGGCATTCCTAAAGCCGCAATAATTAAAATACTTCACCAGTAAGAATACCCTAGTATAATATCAAAATAGATTCCACAAAATAATTATACTTAATAAAGTAATACACATCAAAGCAAAATATGGAAGAAATCCCCTCTTTCAAACTCAGGATGTGTGTCCAATCTTAAATATTCAAAATTCCACACTAAACCTGAAGAGGAAACAAATTCCATGGATCAATTCAAGCTTTAAGATTACTATATCTATAGAAATTCAAACTAATAAAAATTAATACGATACGTACAAACAATGACGAGTTTGCTGTCCTTAAGAAGACCTCCTCCAAGACTGCTAGTCCTTATTAACCATGCATTCCTCAATCCCGTGTCTTGCTTTATAATTCTATGCGCATCACTATTCAAACATTACGTATCAAAAATCAATTAATTAAACCTTTTAAAGAAGTCCTCAACTCACAACCAACCTTCAAAAAAATAACGAATGAGAATCAAGAAGATGGAAGGAAAAAAAGGGGGGGAGGGGAACTTGTTTTTTCAATTATGTGCCCTACTTTTGACGCCAAGAAATACTTGTAGAAGACGTACAAACACAATAACGTAGAACATAATCTAAATAAATGATAAAGCAAATAATAAAAGTACAAAAACCTCAACTCGAATACATGTGCCACATTACTAGTACCTAATCTGCAAAAACAATAAAGTTGCAAAATAAAATTGGTTATTAGAAGAGGGGGACAATAAGGAAAAAAACAAGGAAAAGGAGAAAGGAAACCCAATATTTGCACCATTATGCACCATTAGTCAGTAGCCATGATATTTTTCTTTATTCCATCAGCATTCCTAAAGCAGCAATAATTTATATACTTCACCAGTAAGAATACCACAGTATAATATCAAAATAATTGTACTTAATAAAGTAATAACATCAAAGCAAAATAAGGAAGAAACCCCCTCTTTCAAACTCGGAAACACATCCTAGGATAGTCCATCCTTAGATATTCAAGATTCCACACTCAACCTCAAGAGCAAAAAAAAAAAATTCCATGGTTCAATTCAAACTTCAGATCACTACACCGATAGAATTCAAACTAAACCTAAAAATTAATACGATATATACAAACAATGATAAGTTTGATGTCCTTAAGAAGACCCCCTCCAAGATTCCGCTAGTCCTTATTAACCATGCATTCATCAATCCCGTGTCTTGTCATATAATCCTATGCGTATCACTATGCAAATATTATGTATCAAAAATCAAATAATTAGACCTTTTAAAAAACAAAATAGTGAAATTTTGCATTAAAAAAAAAAAAAAAAGCAACAAACCAAGGATAATCTATGTTGCTTCACCCATAACCATGTCGTGGACTCACAATTAATCTTGTTGAAAACTATATTCAACTAAATATTGATTTAAAGACGATTCGAGAGAACCATGCTTATACTTAATACTAAGGAACAGAACAAAGTAGATTAAAAAAAAATCATTATTTCAGGTACATACCCACTTTCGTTCATTTGGAAAAGTAGCACACACATCTCTATAGAAGAAGCAAACACAATAACATCAAAAATCAAATGAAAAAAATGTGGAAACTCAATGAATTTTCCCAATAAGACACCCTCAGCGCGACTCATTAACCATGTACTACTCAATCTTGCGGCACACGTTATCTTTCTATGCGTTGTAAACACAGTGCACAATAAATTAAATAATTTGGAAAATGACAAAATAACTAAAGAGGGAAAAATAAGAAAAATTTCAAAGATGGGACAAATGAATGGTACTAAGGGAAAGCATCCACATTTCATACAGCTTCACCCATAACCATGTCCTAGACTCACAACCAACCTTTAAAGAACCAATCACAGATTTAAACACTACAACAAAAAGTATGTCTTACTCTTAACACTAAAGAATTAGAACAAAAGACGAGGAAGAAAAAAGGGGAGGGAGGAAACTCATTTTTTCAATTACGTACCCACTTTTTTATAAACCAATAAATATTTGTGGAAGGAGTACAAACACAACAACATAAAACTTAAATTGAAGCAACGATAAAGCAAATAAAAAAGGTAAGAAATACCTCAACTCAAAACAAGTGCCACATCATGAGCATCTAATCTGCAAAAATAATCAAGTTACAAAATAAAATTGGATAGCAGAAAAAGGCGACAAAGAGGAAAAAAATAAGGAAAAGGAGAAAGGAAACCCAATCTTTGCAGCATCAGCCAGCCACTGATATTTTTCTTTATTCCATCCATATTCCTAAAGTAGCAATAATTCCAATACTTCTCCAATAAGAATACCACAGTATAATATCAAAATAGATTCCAAAAAATATTTGTAGTTAACAAAGTAATACACATCAATTAAAAATTTAGAAGAAACTCCTTTCAAACTAGGAAATACATCCTAGGATAGTCCAACATTAGATATTCAAGAAACCAAATTCATCCATAAGAGGGAAACAAATTTCATGGTTCAATTCCAACTTTTCGATAGAAATTCTATCCTAACCTAAAAAAAAAAAAAAAAAAAAAAAAAAAAAAGTTATGTGCAAACAATGATGTCTTTAAGAAGACCCCCTCCAAGTCTCCACTAATCCTTATTAACTATGCATTCCGCAATCCCATCTCTAGCCGTATAATTCTATGCGCATCACTATGCTAACATTACATATCTAAAAACTTACGTCCTAAGGTGCACAAAACCAAACCTTAGCTCGGCACCATAGACCATAAGTTCTAAGGTGGGTCATATGATGAGGGTTAAAATGTTGTCACCTTGGGTCATCCCATGGCCGAAGCCAACCATCGAGGTCATCCCTAGGAAAACCAATCCCTTAAGTCATCCTTTGGCCTAGCCGGCCTCTCAGATTGCCTATCTATATGGCCGACCCGTCAGATTGTGGGGATGATCCCGAGGATCACTCACTGCCAGCTCAACAGATCTTATCGCTAGCTCAGCCATTCTTATCGCTTGGAGCTCACGAAAGCAATCTATCTAAGAGATATCCGGATACGAATCCGAAACGAATAAGATAACACTTACCTACTGGGACTCTTCCAAGAGATTTCTTAACAAAAGTGAAGAACTTGCCAAAATGGGAATCTTCTCAACCGCTTCTTCATCCGCTGCCTATAAATATCGTGGTAAACCCCCAAAAAAGAAGAGGGATCATTTTCATAGTAAAACCTTTTGAGTATCTGTTGTGGAAAAAATCTGACTTAGGCATTGGAGGGTCTCCTCTTGGGTCAGTCCGACTCTCTTTTGTCTACTCTTCTCTGCAATTCTAGCGCGGAATACCAAGTCTTGCAAAGAAGATCACCCGGTCAATTTTTACTGTATGGAACTAACCGCAACAGTCGTCGAAGAGTCAATCGTGGCCTATTCCTGATGACCTGAACACGGTGGTCGACGTGATGATCACCTCATCCGTAATAATGAGACAAAGTCAAGCATAATGGATGGGCAAAGGTGAGAATCACGGTTCAGAACGGAATAATCATCCCACCGAAAGAGAAAGGAAGGAACTGACTTATAGGCCCAGTGGTGTTCACCGTCATCGAAGAACCTAGCCACCTCACACCGAATACTCATATTCAACGAAAAGATAAATGAATATTGAGTCTGAGCTGAGCAAGACTTAGACGAAATTTTCGTGAGATATCCAGTTTAAAATATTAATAAGGTTAGAAGTTCGTTCATGATGAGCACGGAAACTCCTCGAGACCAAAGGGCCAACCCGATGTGGTCGGTAAGAGAAGACCTCATCCTTGAGGAAAGAAAGGCCGACCCGAACTGGTCAGAAAAAGTAAATTTCATCAGCTAGAAGGCCGAACCTAATCGGTAGGTAAAAGAAGACTTCACTCACAAGGAAAGGACGAGGCGACCCCAACGGTCGACAACAGAACACCTTATTCGTGAGGAAAGAAAGGCCGACCCAAATTAATTGAAAAAAAAAGGATTTCATCCACAAAGAAAGGATGAGCCAACCTTAATAGTCAGCAAAAGAAGACCTCATCAGTAAGGAAAGAAGTGCTAACCCGACATGGTCGACAAGAGAACTCATTTGTGAGGAAAGAAAGGCCATCCCAAACTAATCGATAAAAAAGGATCTCATCCATAAGGAAAGGACGAGTCGACTGAACTAGACAGCAAGAGAAGAATTCACTCATAAAAAAAGAAACCTGACCCGAATAGGTCGAAAAAAGAAGATTCATTTGTGAGAAAAGTATGGTCGACAAGAAAAGACCTCATTCGTGACAAAAGAAAGACCGACCTGAACTAGTTGGCAAAAGAAGATTTCATCCACGAGGAAAGTTCGAGCCAACCAAAGAACTCATCCGTGAGGAAACAAAGACCGACCCGACTTGGTCAGTAAAAGAAGACCTCATTTTTTAGGAAAGAAGGGTCGTTCTAAGGTACTACACACCTTATGCTCTAAGGCACACAAGTCCAAGTTTCGGCTCGACACCTCAAGACCCTACGCTCTAAGGCACGCAAGTCTGAGCTTCAACTTGGCACCCCAAAACCTTATGCACCAATGCACGCAAGTCCAGCTTTGGCTCGACACCTCGAAAGACCTTATACTCTTAACGCTTGCAAGTATGGGCTTCGGCCTAGAACCTAAAGACCTTATGTTCTAAGGCGCACAAATCTAAGCCACAGATCGGCATCACAAGACCTTACGTTCAAAGACGCACAAGTGTGAGCCTCAACTTGGCACCTCAAGACTTTACGATCTAAGGTGCACAAGATCGAGCCTCAGCTCACCATAAAAAACCTAAGGTTCTAAAGGCGCACAAAAATCGAGCCTCGACATTAAACTAAGACCTTACGTCTTAGAGCACACAAAACCAAATCTCAGCCAGACATCAATGATCTTACATTCTAAGGCAGGAAAGACCAAGCCAATAGGTCTTTGATGGTCGGTACTCAAAAGTCTGACCCCGAAGGCCGATACAAAAAGACAACTGTAAAAAATGACAAACTAACCAAATAAGGCAAAAACAAACAAAATTCAAAGAAGGGTTAACATGAATGGTACTAAGGAAAAGTACCTACATTTTGTATTGTAGCACCCATAACCATGTCCTAGACTCAACCAACTTTGAAAAAAAAAATAACCAATCACAGATTTAACATTACTACAAAGAATGTCTTACTATTAATACTAATGAATTTTAATTAATGAGAAGGAAGAATAAGAGGGGGAACTCATTTTTTTAATTATGTACCTACTACTAGTTTAGAAACCAAGAAATATTTCTAGAAGACCATGGTTTTAAGTATCGGTGCGTATCGTGTCGTATCGGCCGATACGTATCCGTATCGGTATGCATCGGCACGATACATACCGATACATATCAAGAAAATTTTAAAACCCTTATGTATCAATACGTATCCTACGATACGCACCGATACACCACCGATACGCACCGATACGCACCAATACTCACCGATACGTACCGATACTCTGTGAAAAATTCAAAATTGAAGTGAAATGTACATTTCGGTATGTATCGATACGTATCGGTATGTATCGACCGATACACACCGATACGTACCGATATGATCATAAAATGGCCAAAATGGGTAATTTTTTAGAAAAACATAATTTTTTGAGGTGTTTTTGTTCCAAAGTTGCTGCCAACCATTTTTCTCTCTAACTAAAGTGGAAATCAAGGTTGGGAACAAGGATTTTACATTTATGGGACAATTACAAACCTTAGATTCTTAGTGCGATACTCTCAATTTACTGTTTATGCATAATACATGTTATATATAACTTTTTTTAACTATTTTTTTATGCAAATGTGTATAAAAAAGTGTTTCCTATCCATTTATGTGCGTATCTTTAGTGTATCTTAGCGTATCTCCGATACGATACGATACCCTCCGATACGTATCTTAATTTTGGCCGATCGATACGATGACCGATACCAATACTTTAATCCTTGTAGAAGACATAAACAAAATCATGTAAAACATAATTTGAAGCAATGATAAAGCAAATAATAAAGGTAAAAAAAACCTCAACTCATATACATGTGCCACATCATGAGCACCTAATCTGCAAAAACAATAAAGTTACAAAATAAAATTGGAGTAGAAGAGGGGGACAAAAAGGAAAACAAACAAGGAGAAAGGAGAAAGGAAACTCAATCTTTGCAACATCAATCAACAGCCATGATATTTTTCTTTATTCCATCGACATTCCTAAAGCAACAATAAGTAAAATACTTCATCAGTAAGAATACCACAATATAATATCAAAATAGATTCCACAAAATAATTATAATTAATAAAGTAATACATATCAAAGAAAAATTTGGAATAAACCACCTCCTTCAAATTCGGAAACACATCATAGGATAGTCCAACCATAAATATTCAAGATTCCACAATCAACCTAAAGAGGAAACAAATTCAATTGTTCAATTCCAACTTTAAGATCACTATATCGATAAAAATTCTAACTAAACCTCAATTAATAAAATATGTGCAAACAATGATGAGTTTGTTGTCTTTAAAAAGACCCCCTCCAAGCCTCCTCTAGTTAGTATTAACCATGCATTCCTCAATCTCGTGTCTTGCCTTATAATTCTATGCACATCACTATGCAAACATTACATATCAAAAATCAAACAATTAGGCCTACTAAAAAAACAAAGCAACAAACCAAGGATATTTTGTGTGACCTCACCCATAACCATGTCCTAGACTCACAATCAATCCATTTGAAAACTATATTCAACTACACATTGATTTAAAGACCACTAGGAAGAAGCATGCCTATACTCAATACCTAAGAGCAAAACAAAGCAGACAATAAAAATCAAAAATTATTCTGATATATAGCCACTTTCTTCCAGTTCAAACAGTACCACACACATCTCTGTAGAAGAAGCAAATACAATAACGTCAAAAATCATAATTCAAATAAAAATAAAATGGAAAAATGTGGAAACTCGATGAATGTTCTCGAGTAGACCCCCATAACAGTACCACACACATCTCTGTAGAAGAAGCAAACACAATAACATGCATTATAATGACAAAGTAATTAAATAGAGCAAATAAATAAATAAATAAATAAAGATGGGTAAAGATGAAACCAAAACCATGTCCTCAACTCAAAACCAGCCTTGAAAAAAATAAGCAATCATAGGTTCAAACAGTAGTACAAAATATTGTCTTATTATTAAATTAATGAATGAGAATTAAGGAGATGGAAAGGAAAAGGGGGGGGGGGAACTCATTTTTTCAATTATGTATCTACTTTTTGACGCCAAGAAATCTTTGTAGAATGCGTACAAACACAATAACGTAAAACATAATTTGAATAAATAATAAAGCAAATAAGAAAGGTAAAAATACCTTAACCCGTATACATGTGCCACATCATAAGCACCTAATCTGCAAAAACAATCAAGTTACAAAATAAAATTGGATAGTAAAAGAGGTGGACAAAACGGGAAAAAAAAGCCAAAAGAGAAAGGAAACTCAATATTTGCAACATCAATCAGCGACCACTTATTTATTTCTTTATTCCATCGACAGTCCTAAAACAGCAATGATTCAAATACTTCACCGATAAGAATACCACAGTATAATATCAAAATAAATTCCAAAAAATAATTGTACATAATAAAGTAATACACATCAAAGCAAAATAAGAAACCCCCTATTTCGAACTCGGAAACACATCCTAGGATAGTCCAACCTTAGATGTTCAAGATTCTACACTCAACCTGAAGAGGAAACAAATTCCACAGTTCAATTCAAACTTTAAGATCACTATATCGATAGAAATCAAATAAAACCTAAAAATTAATATGATATGTAGAAACAATAATGAGTTTGATGTCCTTAAGAAGACCCCTTCCAAGACTCTGCTAGTCCTTATTAACCATGTACTCCTCAATCCTGTGTCTTGCCTTATAATTCTATGTGTTGCTTCACCTATAACCATGTCCTAGACCCAAAATTAATCCTGTTGAAAAATATATTCAACTAAATATTGATTTAAAGACCATTCAAGAGAACCATACTTATATTCAACACCAAGGAGCATAACAAAGTAGATATTTAAAAAAAAAAATTGAATAAAAATAAAAATAATCATTATACTGGTATATACCCACTTTCTGCCGTTTGGAACAGTAGCATGCACATCTCTGTAGAAGAAGCAAACACAATAACATCAAAAATCATAATTTAAACAAAAATCAATTGGAAAAAATGAGGAACCTCAATGAATTTTCTCGAGAAGACCCCCTCAGCTTGACTCATTAACCATGTACTCCTGAATCTTGCAGCAAAAGTTATCTTTCTTTGCACTGCAAACATCGTGCACAATAAATCAAATAATTTGGCGGCTAATCCATCTAGGAAAAAACAGCATGTGTTACAATGATAAAGTAACTAAATAGGGAAAAACAAGCAAAATTCAAAGATGGGACAAATGAATGGTACTAAGGAAAAGTATCCACATTTAGTACAGCTTCATCCATAAACATGTCCTAGACTCAACTAACCTTGAAATTAAAACCAATCACAGATTTAAACAGTACTACAAAAAGTATGTCTTACTTTTCACACTAAAGAATTAGAACCAAAGACAAGGAATAAAAAAGGGCGGGGGGAGTAAACTTCTGTCAATTATGTACCTACTTTTTTATAAACCAAAAAATATTTGTGGAAGATGACGAACAAACACAATAACAAAAAACTTCAATTAGAGCAACGATAAAGCAAATAAAAAAGTTAAGAAAAACCTCAACCCGAGTACAAGTGCCACATCACGAGCATGTAATATGCAAAAATAATAAAGTTACAAAATAAAATTTGATAGCAGAAGAAGGCGACAAAAAGGGAAAAAAAGAAGAAACAGGAAAAAGGAAACTCAATCTTTGCAACATTAGTCATCAGCCACTGATATTTTCTTTATTCCATCCACAATCCTAAAGCAGCAATAATTCCAACACTTCTCCAGTGACAATACCACAGTATAATATCCAAATAGATTCCAAAAAATAATTGTAATTAATAAAGTAAAACACATCAAATCAAATTTTTGAAGAAACCCCCTCTTTCAAACTCAGAAACACATCCTAAGATAGTCTAACATTAGATAATCAAGAGACCGCACTCAACCCGAAGAGGAAATAAATTCTATGGTTCAATTCCATAGAATTTCTATATGGAATTCTAGGAAACCCATCTTTAAGATCACTATATCAATAGAAATTCTAACTAAACCTAAAAAAAAAGCAAGTTATGTGCAAACAATGATATATATGTACCCACCAGAAAAAATAATCATAAACTGTTAAAAATGTAGAGGTATAAAGAGTAAAATATGCTTTTGATTTAACATGTTAAGAATGTAAAGGTATAAAGAATAAAAGATGTTTTTTATTTAACATTATAAATGTGCATAACAACAACAATTATGAGATTTAAGTCATGATATATCAAAACAATACCCAAATATAAATGGATCCACGTCGCAGATTGGTCATAATTGTGTCACTTCCAAAAAGAATAAAAAGGTACATTCACATCCACCTTAATTGGAGCAGACTGGAACTAGGATTCAATCATCAATTGACAACATACCAAGAGTACACGTAGAATACTTCATGTCAAACAAAGTAAAATGTAAGTTTGGATAGCCCTAATGTTGTGTTGACAAAGCCTGGTTATGGGTGGAGAAAAGCGAACATGGGGACTCGGTCAGAGAGCAGCATTACTATACGAAAGCCATTCCATTTTGTGTCGTGGTTAGGAGAATGATAGGGAGGTCAATTCGGGGGCATGTGACAAAAGTGTCTCTATGATTTTCATTTCTCCCCCCCCCTTCTCTTCAAAGAAGTGTTGGCGATAAAAACTAGTAGTGGCTCATATTTCACATCAGCCTTTTCCTTCTCTCTTGTTCTATGTTTGCATCCATTTTCTTTACGATTCTTTAATTGAGAAAGGGAAAAAAATTAAAAGAGAGAGAGAGAGAGAGAGAGAGAGAGAGAAGGAAAAGACAAAATAGTGTGAATTTATGAGATAGATTCACTTGAGAACAATGGTATCTCAATAAACATGCCGTAGAAAAAACAAGTAAATCTACAAAACAATAGATTCATACATAAGCATCTTAAAATATATTTAAGAGCGAAAGAGGAAAACCTACCCCAACAGAGTTGAGATTCATCAACCACGTATAGAGCTTCCAGACCACACTGTCCTCTAGAAAGCTTTGCGAAACATACCCATAATGAATTTGATTACTCTGGGAACCATGTTCTGCAGTCTGGAGATCTCTAAACCACCCAACGATGTCCAAAAAATGCAAATGTCCATGTTGCATATCTTTAGAGCAGCTAATCCTTAGAATCCCGCAAAACCAAAAATATCTCTTACATCAATTATGACAACTGTGGCTCACAAACAGGACTTGATAGTATACGCTCCCTAATATAAGATGAATCCTCTAGTGAAGTAGTTGGGTCATTACATGTTTGATTCCCATCATTATTAGCTCCAAGTTCATCAGCTTTGGTGCTCACATCTAATGCATCTGAAGTTACCTCCCCCACTTTATGAGACTACAGGGAAATATCTGGCACATTTATAGGATCTATCACAATGGACTCATTGAACAATTTAACTCCCTTTTTAGTCATCTAGGAGTCTACATTTACATCCAAACCAGTCCCTGTATCCATGCAAAAACTTGTAGCACCGTCAGCAGTGCATTTCGAAACCTTTACAGGACTAACATTTTCAAGAGAAGTCTCATCATCCTCTACACTATCATCAGAAGCATAATCTTGAATAAGTCTGAATGGACTTCAATCTTAAATAAGTGGGCCGGAAACCTCCTTATGGCTGATACCCACAACATCTGATGAAGCCTTTAATGGACTATAACTGTCAAGGACTGGACTTGTTGCCTTCTTTACACTGAGATCCACAGTGCGTTCAACAGCTCCATTAAAGTACATGCCAGCACTTTGATCTTTAGTATATGGCATCCCAAATGTGGAATTATCATGTTCTGGAAACATTTCTATCCTATTAGAATACGAAAAAGTAATACAAAGCTTAAAAGTCCACACAACATGCAATTAATTGCACCAAGGTGTAGATAGACAAGGACAACCAAACTGAAAGAAGCAGGGACATGGAAATGGCACTACAAAATAGTGTGAAGAAATATCTTGATCAGGCAATGATGTAGGAAACAAATGATTGAGGTGGTCCCCTCCTAAGCAGACCCTTTCTCTTTAAAAACAAATAGAAGGCACAAGTTTTTCAGACAGCCCACCCAGGGAAGGTTCCTATAGGGCCTACCAGATTATACCACGTGAAAGTGATCTGTCAAAAAACAAATCTATTTTACATAAATAACCACTTCTTAGCTCTTGGCTTCCAAAGCTGGTCATGCTGGTCCAACCAAGTAAATGCAACCGTATCTGCATCAACAAGTGCCACATCACGAGAATCTAATCTGTAAAAACAATAAATTTACAAAATAAAATTGGATAGTAGAAGAAGGTGACGAAAAGGGAAAAAAACAAGGAAAAGGAAACTCAATCTTTGAGCATCAGTCACCAGCAACTCATTCAAAATTTGGAAGAAACCCCCTCTTTCAAACTCGGAAACACATCCTAGGACACTCCAACATTAGATATTCAAGAAACCAAACTCAACCCGAAGAGGAAACAAATTCCATGGTTCAATTCCAACTTTAAGATCACTATATCAATAGAAATTTTAACTAAACCTTAAAAAAAAAAAGAAAAGAAAAGAAAAGAAAAGAAAAGTGCAAACAGTGATGAGTTTGATGTCTTTAAGAAGACCCCCTCCAAGCCGCCGCTAATCCTTATTAACTATTCATTCCTCAATCCCATGTCTTGCCTTATAATTCTATACCCATCACTATGCAAACGTTACATATCAAAAACCTTACGCCCTAAGGTGCACAAGACAAAGACCTTACATTCTAAGGCAGGGAAAACTGAGCCAACGGGTCTTTGGTGATCGGCACTCAAAGCCCGACCCCGAAGGTCGATACAAAAAGACAAATGTGATCGATCAAAAGTAAACAAAGATGTCCTCAGTGAACTGAAGATCAAGACCTGATCCGAGTATAGAATACTTGCTTATTAAACTCCAATAGGCCAATCTACAAACCTCGACCTAAAAAAGTAGGGGGCTTATGATGAGGGTAAAATGCTGTCCCCTCGGGCCATCCCTTCGCCAAGCCGGCCATATACGAATCCGAACCGAACAAGGAAACACTTACCTAATGGGATTCTTCGAAGAGATTTTCGAACAAAAGTGAACTACTTGCCAAAATGGGAATCTCCACAATCGTCTCTCTTCATCCACTGCCTATAAATATCAAGGTAAACCCCCCCCAAAAAAAGAGGGATCATTTTCATAGTAAAACCTTTTGAGTACTTGTTGTGAAAAAAATCTGACTTAGGCATTGGAGGGTCTCTTGTCGGGTTAGCCCGACTCTCCTTTGTCTACTCTTCTCTACAATTCTAGCGTGGAATACCAAATCTTGCATAGGAGATCACCCGATCAAGCCTAGCGTGGAATACCAAATCTTGCACAGGAGATCACCAGATCAAGCCCGACATCTCATGGAGAGGAGATGAACAAGACATGGAACTAGCCACGGAACTAGCCACAACGGTAGTCGAAAAGTCAACCCATACCTAATCTTGAAGACCTAGATAGGGTGGTCGTTGTGTGATCACCCCAATCATAACAATGAGGCCGAGCATAGCAGAATGGAAGGCAAATGTGAGAATCACGGTCCAGAACAAGAAAATCATCCCACTACAAGAGAAAGTAAGGATGGAACCGACCTATAGGCCTGGCGA
>NC_056561.1:26573476-26610799 GCF_013358625.1 Macadamia integrifolia | reverse complement strand
GGGGGGGGGGGGAGAACTCATTTTGTCAATTAGACACCAAGAAATATTTGTAGAAGACGTACAAACACAATAATGTAAAACATAATTTGAATAAATGATAAAGCAAATAATAAAGGTAAAAAAAAAAACTCAACTCACATACATGTGCACATCACGAGCATCTAATCTACAAAAACAATAAAATTACAAAATAAAATTGGATAGTAGAAGAGGTGGACAAAAAGGGGGGAAAAAACCAAGCAAAAGGAGAAAGGAAAACTCAATCTTTACAGCATCAGTCAGCAGCCACTTATATTTTCATTTATTCAATCGACATTCTCGAAGCAACAATAATTCAAATACTCCACTAGTAAGAATACCACGGTATAATATCAAAATAAATTTGACAACATAATTGTACTTAATAAAGTAATACACGTAAAAACAAAATAAGAAAGAAACCCCCTCTTTCAAACTCCGATACACATTCTAGGATAGTCCAACCTTAGATATTCAAGATTCCACACTCAACCTGAAGAGGAAACAAATTACATGCTTTAATTCAAACTTTAAGATCATTACATCAATAGAAATTCTAACTAAACCTCAAAATTAATAATATATGTGCAAACAATGATGAGTTTCATCTCTTTAGAAAGATCCCCTCCAAGTCCCGCTAGTCCGCATTAAACATGCAATCCTCAATCACGTGTCTAGCTTTGTAATTCTATGCACATCACTATGCAAATATTACGTATCAAAAATCAAATAATTAGACCTTTTAAAAAACAAAACATCGAAATATTGCATTAAAAAAACAAACCAACAAACCAAGGATATTCTGTGTGGCCTCACCCATAACTAAGTCCTGGACTCACAAATAATCCCAGTTGAAAAATATACTCAACTAAACATTGATTTAAAGACCACTAGCTTATACTCAACACCAAGGAGCAGAACAAACTAAATAATAAAAATAAAGCATTATTCTAGTATATACCCACTTTCTTTCGTTTCGAACAGTAGCACACACATCTCTGTTGAAGAAGCAAACATAATAAAATCAAAAATCAAAATTCAAACAAAAATAAAATAGAAAAATGTGGAAACTCAATGAATGTTCTCGAGTAGACCCCCTTAGCTGGACTCATTAACCATGCACTCCCCAATTGTGTGACATATGATAGCTTACTATAAGCTGCAAACACCGTGCACAATAAATCAAATAATTCAGTGGCTAATCCAGCCACACAATAACAATGACAAAGTAACTAAATAGGGCACCAAAAAAAAAAAATCAAAGATGGGCCAAAATGAATGGTACTCTAGGAACCATGTTCTGCAGTCTGGAGTTCCCTAGACCACCCAACGATGTCTAAGAAATGAAAATGTCCATACTGGATATCTTTATAACATCAGTCAATAGCCACTTATATTTTCATTTACTCGATCGACATTCCTGAACCAACAATAATTCAAATATTTTACCAATAAGAATACCACAGTATAATATCAAAATAAGGAAGAAACCCACTCTTCCAAACTCGGAAACACATCAAAAGACAATCTAACCTTAGATATTCAAGATTCCACACTCAATCTGAAGAGGAAACAAATTACATGGTTCAATTCAAACTTTAAGATCACTATATCGACAGAAATTCAAACTAAACATAAAAATTAATACAATATGTACAAACAATGATGAGTTTGATGTCCTTAAGAATACCCCCTCCAAGACTCTGCTAGTCCTTATTAATCATGCATTCCTCAATCCCGTGTCTTGCCTTATAATTCTATGTGCATCACTATGCAACCATTACGTATCAAAAATCAAATAATTAGACCCTTTAAAAACAAAATAGTGAAATCTTGCAAAAAAACAAAAAAAAAAAACAAGCAAAAAAACAAGAAAAACAAAGCAGCAAACCAAGGATATTCTATGTTGCTTCACCCATAACCATGTCCTGGACTCGCAATTAATCCTGTTGAAAACTATATTCAACTAAATATTGATTTAAAGACCATTCGAGAAAACCATGCTTATACTCAATACCAAGGAGCAAAACAAAATATATTAAAAAAAAATCATTATTCAGGTATATACCCGCTTTCTTCCATTTGGAACAGTAGCACGCACATCTCTGTAGAAGAAGCAAACACAATAACGTCAAAAATCATAATTCAAACAAAAAACATATGGAAAAATGTGAAAACTCAATGAATTTTCTCAAGAAGACCCCCTCAGCTCGACCCATTAACATGTACTCAATCTTACGGCATACATAATCTTTCCATTCACTAAAACACCGTGCACAATAAATCAAATAATTCGACGGCTAATCCAACCAAACAATAACAGCATGCATTACAATGACAAAGTAACTAAATGGGTAAAAAAACAAACAAAATTCAGGATGGGACAAATGAATGGTATCAAGGAAAAATATCCACATTTCGTATAGCTTCACCCATAACCATGTCTTAGACTCACAACCAACCTTGAAAAGAAAACCAATCACAGATTTAAACAGTACTACAAAAAGTATGTCTTACTCTTAACTCTAAAGAATTAAAACTAAAGACAAAGAAGAAAAAAGAGGGGGGGAGTAAACTCATTTTTTCAATTACGTACCCATTTTTTTAAAATCCAATAAATATTTGTGGAAGACGTACAAACACAACAACGTAAAATTTCAATTGAAGCAATGATAAAGCAAATAAAAAAGGTAACAAATACCTCAACTCGAATACAAGTGCCACATCACGAGCATCTAATCTGCAAAAATAATAAAGTTACAAAATAAAATTAAATAGCAGAAGAAGGTGACGGAAAGGGAAAAAAAACAAGGAAAAGGAGAAAGGAAACTCAATCTTTGCAGCATCAGTCACCAGCTACTGATGTTTTTCTTTATTACATCCACATTCCTATAGCAACAATAATTCTAATACTTCTCTAGTAAAAGTACCACAGTATAATATCAAAATAAATTCCAAAAAACAATTGTAGTTAATAAAGTAATACACATCAAATCAAAATTTGCAAGAAACCCCCTCTTTCAAACTCAAAAGCACATACTAGGAAAGTCCAACATTAGATATTTAAGAAATCGCACTCAACCCGAAGAGGAAACAAATTCCATGGTTCAATTCCAACTTTAAGATCACTATATCGATAGAAATTCTAAGTAAACTTAAAAATAAGTTATGTGCAAACAATGATATATATATATATGTACCCAACAGAAAAAATAATCATAAATTGTTAAGAATGTAGAGGTATAAAGAATAAAATATGTTTTTAACATTAAAAAATGTACATAACAACAACAATGGTGTGATTGGGTCATGATATATCAAAACCAAATCCAAATATAAATTGATCTTCATTGCAAATTGGTCATAATTGTGTCACTTCCAAAAGAGTAAAAAGGTACATCCACATCCACCTTAACTAGAGCAGACTGGAACCAGGATTCAATCATCAATTAACAACATACCAAGAGTACACATAGAATACTTCATGTCAAATAAAGAAAAATGTCAGTTTGGACAGCCTTGATGTTGTGTTGGCAAAGCCAAGTTGTGGGTGGAGAAAAGTGGACATGGGACTCCAGTCAAGGAGCAGCATAACTAGGAGAGCCGTTCCATTTTGTGTCATTGTTAAGAGAATGATAGGGAGCCATTCCATTTTGTGTCATTCTGGGCTAGCCTTCCACCCCCCTTTTCTTTCCCCCTTGTATATTCTGCTCTCTCTTGATAATGAATTAATTTATTCATCCAAAAAAAAACCACAACTCACAATGGGGGTTGTCTTCTTCCTTGGACCAAAGCAGGGGCGAAAAATAGGAAGAGCTTCAAATCGAGAGAAAACCTTCATCAAGCCTCTGTTTGCTCTGAAATTCCAGGCGAAGATTCTCCGGAAGAAGCTCTAACAAACCCACAAGACTAACACTGGATATGCAAGTTGGAAGGCTGCGGGAGGAACCTGAAATAGAACCTGGCGGTAGCTTAGGGTTCAGTCCTGAAATCAGTCTTGTAGCCCACAGCTAAGAAAGACTTTGGAGGGGATTCTCCAAGGTTTGATTCGCCCCCAAGGAAACAGCTCCTACGGTTGGGTTCCATACATGTTGGGCCTTTGATCCCATGTGTTTTGAGTTTAATAAGCCACTTTTATGAGCCTAAAAAAGGGGCTTTAAGGTTGCATACGGGATTACTAGTTTGTTTCCATTTTAGTTGGGTTTGATTTGAGTTATATTTGTTTCCTTAGGAATCAAGTTATTAGTTGAGTCAAGTCATTAGTAGTTAGTTTCCTTTTTCAACTAATTTCTAATTTCAGTTAGTTTCTTTTTTCAATTAGTTTCTAATTTCAGTTTTTAGTAAGTATTGTATTAGGAGACTAAATTAAGGTTTCCTTTTGAGGGACCTTCTATTTTGTAATTCCCTCCCCTATCAACATTATAAATAAAGAGGAGGGCTCCTATTAAGCCCCACCATTTATGCAAACAAAATTACTTGCTGCTGCTGTTGTGTCTCTGCTGGGACTGCTGTGTGTTTGATCACAATGGAATAGAGTGGTTTATGATCCATTCGACTCCTTGCGGTGGGGAAGCCCAAGAGGATCTTCTTCAAGTGTTTCTTCTCCTTCAAGGTTATTTTACACGACCCTATTGCTTCCCTACTGTCACAGGTATTTGGATCAGTCCTCCTTGTACTCGGTTCTATCCAACGATAGGTAATTCTGTGAAGAAATTTCAAATCGCCTAACCCACAGTCAATTTTAGCTGAAATTTTAACCTAAGCCTCCCCTCAACCCAGGTCTGAGCCCTTTCTGACCCCTAGTTGTTGAGTTATTCAAAATCTCCCTGATTTTGTCTTTTAGTGATCTGTTCTGTTCGAAACTGGAATCGATGGGTTTGATTCAATTCCTATGGTTCATGATTTTCAGTTGATTTGAACCTATTTGAAGAACTTATCAGTCCCTGTTATCAGTACTTAGATCTGATTAAGAGAATACTTACTGTTGGGATTGTTAGACTTGTTTTCTCATAATTTTTCTGGTCTGATTGCTACTATATGAGTGGTCTGTTTTATGGTTGTTCTTTGATTAAAAAAATCCTGCAATTGGGACTAGGTTAACGACTTGTCAATTCTAGTTCTACATTACCAGATCTGTGGTACAGTATGCCCACAACCTTTACTAACTAGGGGGGAAGAAAAGTGAATTTTCCAGACTCTTTTTTTTTTTTTCTGAAACATCACAGTTATCAATCAGGGAAGGCAATTTTGGCCATTGTGAAATGAATGGTGCACCCATGGTTCAACTTAGCAAGTTAGCATTATTAATGGACCTTCCTAATTGGTAAGATCTTGATCACAGCATAGATATTTCAGGGATAGTTTTGTTATGTGAAAGGAATGGCAGCCTAAAAAATTGAGTGCAAGCTGTGGCTACTAATACAATCTACTCGTAATAAGGGTATGGGAGTTGGATATGCATGTGTCTAGGAATCAGAAAAATTTAAACACCCCCTGAATTAGGGTATGGGGAATCAGCTAAATGTGATCAATAATATTAACAAGCACAGATCACGAAAAGTACTAAGCTCAAAGGGCTTAAAGTTTATGTGAAGTTAAGTCACACCAACATGATCTGGCATGCAAGGCTCCACAAATCCATGGAAAAGACAGAGCTACGATGATAGGTACAGTTCCCCCTTCGCATTCATTCTAAGTCAGTTAGTCCTCCATCACTTTCCTTGTCTCCACAGGTCCACAGTGAGGATGGAGCAGCAGCATGACCAAGAAAGTTTATGTACACACCCCCTTTCTTCCTCTCCTTTTACATTCTTCGTGAAAAGGCTCGGCATGCTACTGAGGTGCCCAACCTGTGTCACTCTCCCCCCTTCCCTATTTAGAAATAAGCCCAATGCCCCTCCCATCCTAGCATCCCCATTGTTTGAGCTGCTACCTCCAGGAAAACTAGTGGCATGCCCAACCCTCCCCCTACATGTGTCAAGTTGTATCAACACAACAAAAAAAAAAAATTCGGGGGGTTGGGGGGTGGAGGGAGACTAGATGGTTCCAAGAGCCAGAGGTTAGACCCTTAATTGCGCATCATTACATGGAGATGGATAGAGGAGATATCTTGTGTACCTTAAGAGATACATGGATAACAGCCTCCACAACCCACCACTTCTAAAACCTTACTTGGCAATTAGAATATCAAAGATTTTGGTGCACCCAAATGCCAAACATAAGGATTCTAGAGTAACATTCCAATTACAAGACTAAAATTCCATTACACCTTTTGGGAAAACCTAGAAGGGAAGAGGATTCTCTTAGGTTGATAGCTCTTTAGAAAGACATGAATCCTGAGAATCCATAAGCCAAGCTTAAAAAGTGGGATGGAAGCTGGGACATTACTTGTGTACCAAAGATAAAGACTTTGTTGAGATTTGAAGAGATGCTACCAAGTACACAATGTTAAAAGAGTTTTGGTGAATCATATCACAAAGTATATACTTACTTCCAATGTCTAAAGTATCGGTATCGCGTATAATATTGATCGGGTGATTTTGAGAGACGTATTGTATCGTATCGAAAATACGCAAGATACACATATAAATGGTCAAGATATGCATTAAAATACACTTTGGAGCAAAAAAACATTATAAATAACCAATATATAATATGTATCATGCATAAACCCTAAAATGGAGTATACTATAATATGAGATAATAGCATCCAATCGAAATTACTAAAAGGGATGAGGTTTCTAACATGTTGTAACATACCAATGCCAGGTTGCCCACCAAACATAGGCACAGTATTGACCACAATCAATATGTACGAAAAATTGACAAAAACCCCTATATGGGTGTTCATTTCAGAACCCAAAAAAGAAACAGAAAAAACCTACAAAACTCCTAACCCCCCCCCCAAAAAAAACCCACTTGGGGGTTATAAGAGACATATCGATAGTATCACATAGTATTGCATTGTATCGGCCAATACGGTGGGATACGGTAACCACCCTTTAAAAAAAATAGATATGTATCTCACTGTATCGTATCGACACCGACCAATACTTTAACCCTTGCTTATTTCACCATTGCATCCCCAAGGGGAGAATAACAATGAGATGTAGAATCCTATGTATAAAATGCATGCACTTAGCGATGCAGTTGCACATGCAAGGCTGGCTAAGATGGCCCAGTTTGGAAACCAAGCCAAGAAGAACGAGGTCCAAGCTGCGTTCTGGTCGCGTAGGGGAATAAAGAGGTTTGTTCACTAGGTGTTTAGTTATATTTTATTTCCTATTTAGCAGTCAATAGGGATAGGTCAAAATTTGCTTTCTCACTTCTATTTTATATATATATATATATATATATATATAACCCACCATGGGAGATTAGAGTTGATTTGATTACGAAAAGAAGCCTGAATTGTCTTGTTTTGGACATGGGGTGAATCTACTGGTCGGTTGTGCTGCCATCTCTCTCCTTTTTCTCATTCTTCCAGATTGATTCAATTCTGCTTTCTCCTCTCTCATGTCTGATCCTTATCTTTTATCCACTTTCTCTGTTATCAACCAATTTAATCAAGGCGTAAGGCAACCCAAGGCGATGGAGGACGGTAAAAAAGATCAAGGTGGTGCCTAGTTGATAACTATATTATTAAACCATCTTTCTGAATTCTCTATTGCAATCATTTGTTAAGCCAAGCATTGTGCTCTATTTCTGGGCAGTAGTTACAGCCTTATAGTATCGGGATTGATCTCCCTCATCCCTAGTCTTTCACTCGGAAATTTGGTATATTGTATCAGAATCGAAGGGTATCAATACTATACTTTTCACCAAAAAAAAAAAGGTCCAATACAAGAACAATATGGTCCAATAAGGAACCAATACAGTTCAATGCGATCTGATAAGCCTCCTCTAAACTTGCAAACAGAAACCGTAAGTGAGATATGAAACTGAAAACAACCAAAGACCTAGAAAACTTGTTTTTTCTCTTCGATATGAGTTGGAGGAAATTATCAACATTTAAAAATAAATAAATAAGTAAAATACCTTATCATTTCAACAAGTTTTGAGGATTTATAGTTCTCAAATCATGGATGAAACTAATTCTTACTTTTTATTGGGGTTATGCAGCAATAAATTGGGTAAAGACAACTCAAATCCTTGTATCAAACTGATATATAGTTACTATTGCATAATAAGGTTTATTAAGCTTCAAAACTATGTACCATAAGCAAATCCAAGCACTTCCAAGCACTTCTTGATCATATCCATACATATATTTAGCATATCTTGCGTCTCTCCGATACGATACGATACGATATACCTCTTAAAATCACCCCTTCGACATGATACCTGATACCGATACTAAATCCTCTGCCTTGGTACCTATCCACAGGGCGATTCAAGCCTTTAATCTCATTCCTGAACTCCCCTCCCACTGTGGGTTATTTTCCTGCAACTGAATCTGAGCCTGTACCTACCGCCAGGTTCAATTTCAGAAATAAAATCTCACTTTCTTGATAGTTATTTGGAGTGCTTACTGGTTGGGATTACCATATCTCTGTGTGATAGACCAAAGTTTTAGGACCAATTGGAGTTCAGATGAGGGAGAACTCACACCTGATAAGAAACTGTTCTATAGTAGGTTTCTGAACATTCTATGTGGTTGAAGATGGAAGTTTCAAAAATTACAACTAAAGACAGGTTTTTCTGATATTTATTGAACGGCCTTCTTTCTTAACTTTTATTTCATTTTACACCTATTCTGAAATTAAATTCCAGATTCATCCCTTCTTCAAAATTTTAATTACCTTTGCATCCCTGGCTCTTTTTCTTGCCCAAAGAGGTACTCAACTGTTCCAAAAAAATTAGGAAGTTGCCAATGAATCTTCATATTGGGATTTTAATTAGTTTGGTGCATAGTTGTTAAGACATCACCCAGGCACCACCCAGGCATCCAGGCTCTTTTTTGGGTCCAAGGCGGCAAAACGACTTGTCGAAACTTAACGAGTTTATGTTGATTTATATTTTTTAATTTGTTTTTTGATGAACATGCTTATAAATTATCTCATTGTTGTTTATTATATGTTGGTTTGCATATAATGGTCATTCCTAACATAAGTATATCATATTGTATATATGGCTTCGATGTTGCATATAAGCATAGCTATATAAAATTATCACTGATATCTTACATATATATAATCATATACATGTAAAAAACCATGCTTGTTGGGGCCATCTTTAGGCGGTCATACTTCACCTAAACGAGAACTTAATTTAGCAGTTCTTTCCAATAGACATGAATGCCTCCAGCAAACCATTTGCAAGGATGTTAATAGAGAATTGATGCATAACTATGTACCTCAAGAAGTCCAGCAATGATCTGAAATTTTGGCTTGTGATCAGTTGCATACTTGCATGTAAACAAAGAGAGACCAACCCTAGAGCAATTGCAACAGACCATTGCCTGTATTCATGTTCATACTAAAACAACCACTTCAGTAGGAATTTTGATGCAGTTGCTGTTATTGCATGAGCAGATGGAGGCAAAACCTGGAAATAACAAAAGATGTTAATTAATTGAGAGCATCAAGAAGCAACAGATTGCAAGCTCTAAATGAAAATTGGTAGTACCTATTGATGCAAGTGAAGAACATGATGAACCCTGAGAAGCTATGCACTTCCAACATTCGTCATAAGCACCATACAGAAGAGCTGGGACCCACATTTGGATCACTAGCAAAAAAAGACCCCCATGTTAAATATCGGCCTGAAAGGACAGTCACTATATTAACCCTGTAATCATTAGTACAAATTAGGACATCCACCACTTATTTCTGATTGTCAAGACAATATTACATACATCCTGGGAGATCTCTAAGACCAAAAGAAGTCATAGATGTGCACAATCCCCATCATGTTTCAAAATGTATTGTATAGGAGAAATACTTAATCACCAATGTACAAGTTAGGGCTTAACTTGTCGACCATGCAATTTATGATTGTACCCGCCCAGGGGAGGGGGAAGGGAAGGAACAGTTGGCTCATGATAAATCTGCAAACAACTTGGGGTGCAAATTGTTTGGTATGAAGCCAAATCAGTCCACAATATCCATGGATTTTTTAGGGAGGGAGGGTGGGAGAGAAATTCACATATAATTCCGTAAGTAAAGAATTCAGCCTGAAATTCAAACTCCTAAAATAAAAGTGAATTAAAAAATAACTTGTGAAACTCAAGGAAGACTTCAATCTTTTCATTCTGAATCTTGTCCTTGGTTTGGATTAGGACATTGAATACATATAGTATGAAAGACAAATGTCCTCAAATGGAAGCATAAATATCCAGATCCACCCATATCCATAGTTCCACAAATATTTTGGTCGACCATGGACCCACATTAATGGGCTGGGTCAAAATCTGATGGCTGGATGCAAAAGCACTGATATAAAAATTAGGAGTTCGAACCAAGGTCTACCCAGATCTGACCTGTTTTACAGTCCAGAATGCAACAACTTCAGTGACCAAAATAAAGTAGTTTCACTTGCAAACCCAATGCAGAGGGGGGGGGTAAATCAAGCAGTGTCTAGTGGGTGTTGGATCATGAAGCATTCAAATCTACAGAATTTAAAAGTTTTTTTTCTGGGATCAGCTCCACCGGCAGCATTTCTCATGGAACTAAATCTCTGTCAATACTGACCCAAATTTCCATGTTGTCTCAGTCTCAAGCCTGGCCGAAACAAAACCCAGGGTAGAAAACTCAAAACGAGATATGGCATGTCTCAGTTTCGGGCATGGCTCTCGATCCATGGCCTTTCTAATAGTGAAGGGTACAACGCAGTAAAGACAGAAATGCACACACGAACGTGCTTCCACCACTGCATAGCCAATAACATCTAGAACCTAGTAAGTCCAAAACTTTAATATGTTCCACTATAATTATAGTTATTAAAAACCTATTCTATTAAAAAAAGTTATATGTTTTATGACCGAGCCAGCATACAAGCAGTTATCAGTTGTCACGGATTCGTCTTTTGGCTTGTTTTCACAAGTCAAGACTTGAAGGAAGATTGTGTTTATGTTCATGAGGTTACGACAATACATATATATAATTACATAGTACATTCAACACTACCTTCTCAGTGAACAAATGTAGCAATAAGTAACCCCACATTTGAAAAAAAAAAAGTGCAAGAGAGAATGAGAAAAAACAAGTTGATCTAGTTTCAATAATTAGAAGAAAATAAAAATAGTATGACATATTTCCGTCCTTTTCGTTTTGTGCCAGGACTAAAAGGAGTTTCTTCTCCTCTTCCAAGAAATAGAAAAGCATACTATCTACTTCAAAACATGTATTTGAAAGTCCTTTCTGCAGGAAATTGTAAAGGAAGTTCCCCACCCCCCAATGAAAGGAAATACACTGAAACATAATATCCTTTTTGAGCTGCCAAACTCTAAATCTACTAGCTCAAATACTAGTACATATTGTATAAACCATCATTGCTAGTTATCGGAACACCAAGGTACTATTTTCCACAGTACCTTGAAAAAAAAAAAGGTACTATGCGAAAGCACAGGACTGTGCGAAAGCACAGGATACAAACACTACTATGTGAGTTCCGTCTAAGAAATTAAATTTAAACCTGAAAAAAAAAAGTCCCAAAACCCCAAGGTACTATTTTCCTCACACATGGGCTTTTTTTTTTATTTTCTCTCATGGTCTGGCCATATGGGTGCCATGTGGATGATACTGTCCTCCGCACCACCATTGGTGTGGCGTGCAGATTCCTCCCTAAACTAGCACCATGAGGAATTCTCTCCCTTTAAAATTTCATTCAACCAGTCTATAGCCAAGCTGGCATGGTAATGTGGTGTGACTTAATTGTGATTACTGCCATTAATGACATTCTCTAAAATTAAACCATGAGCAAGCTTTTCTAATAACTTTCCCAGCAATGTGAACCAATACAGTTTAAACCAGAAAAGAAAATTAATAAAGCTCTAGAATCTCAGTTTCATAAATTCAGATCCCTATTGAGAGAAATCAATTGTCTATTTCCGAATGCACTGGCATTCCCTTTTCTTTTTTTTCATTTTAGTTATTGACATGCCTAGGGGGTGAAGAGAATTAGAGATAACATAAAGTATCTTTAACTAATTCTTCTTCCCACCCAGGAAGGGGGACGGGAATAGAACACTAAAATAGAACAAATTTACCAAGGGCTGGTCAGCACAAATAAATGAGACGTACCATTTTCAATCTTCCACTTAAACAAGCAAACTCCAATTTTCAGCACAAAAAGTTGTTCATGTTCAAATTCAGCTTGAGTAAGTATGAGAAATAAGGACATCTTCACTGATAACAATTCTGGTATGTACGGCAATCCAAGCTCTTTCTGAATGAGCAATACACTATTCGACAGTTTGAAAATGGGCTCACTCCCACCAGAAAGCTCGTGAAAATCACTATAAAATGATAGAAGAGTTTCAAACAGTTCGACGCTGCATAGTCGAGCCTCTTTGATCAACTGCTAGAAAATATTGAGAGATAAATTAACATAGATAAACCTTAAAAATGAAATTCGGATAATTAGTTTCTTAAATATAACATAAGGTGACAATTCTAACACATCATCGCTTGCTAAGAGTAACCCAATGAAGCTTCAGGAACATACCGATCCAGTTCCAACCACCTGCCTCAAGATCACCGTAAATGCATCCACCAGATATTCAGCAACGTCAATGAGATTTTTCATGTCCTGATATATCCTTCAAACTTTAAGAATCTGAGTTGAGCGACAAAATACTCATGGCCAGGACTGAAGGAAATAAAATGAGTAACTGAGATGAGCAAACAAAGCTGTCAAAAAGTGCCAAAGGAGTAAGGAGGATAACTGGGCCGACAAGTACACTTACTTCTGCATTTTCCGCGGAAAAATATTTGAAGCTTTCCATCATCAACTTGACAATGGGCATAGCTTTGAATGGAAACGAGCAAGACAGTGACGCAAAAGAGGAAACTTAAGCCTTGTGAACGAAAACGATGAAGCAGATGAAAATACCCTCAATATCGAGAAACTTAAGAAAGGCCTCAAGAATTTACAAACTTCCAAGTCCCGTGCGCTTATTCTGCGCTATTAATAAGAGCACTGGCTGTACAAGCTCCGCTTGAACCTCAATTCGACATTAAACGACCTGCAATAAAACTCCACACATACGTTAGAATAGAAAATCTTCGATAACCATACCCAATTAGACCAAGTCAAAAACCTTTCAAAACCTTGACGAAGAGATGAGTCTCCGGAGAATCCAACCGCCACAACGTATCGTTCTTCTGAAATGCGAAGGAACAAGAAACCCTAACCCTTTGACGAAAACAATGACGAAACGCGAGTCGCGGCCGTCGAGACCCGATTGAAGTTCAAGCAAACCATGGGGAACCTCAAGGTAGCAGAAGTGGAATGAAGACACTGAGAAATAGCATCTCTTCCGGAATCGGAGTTCGCGCCTAGGTTTGACGGAGCAGATCGGAGTTTTTCAAAGATAGAAATCACTGCATATCTCTGCATTGAGTGAGGGTTGAGGAACACGAATCCTCTCTGGAACTCTCCGTTTATTGATATACCTAAAAGGAAGGGACTTTCTCTCCTCTCGGATTTGGTAACTAAACAAAAACAGGGGGAGAAGAGGAAATAGCAACTTCTGGAAAAGTTCTAGATAATCATTTCTTCAAAAAAAAATAAATAAATAAAAAATCTAGATAATCCTTCCGATTGTCTCATCTAACGTTTAAAAATTGGGCAGCCCGTTCGGTCAGATCAGTTCAAATTTTAAAAATTAGTGTTCAGTCTAATATTCCCAACACGTTCGCTGTTTGCTTCGCCGATTCAGTTTTCGTATTTGGCATAAAAAAACACGTGGAAGATAAAATTAAAAAAAGATAATTTACAACACCACCTTGGAGAATGGCATAATTATAAGACCACCCCCTATTTCACTAAATTAGACTCGAACCTTCTACCACAGTCACCGTTAAAGAATATACTAAGAATACTGACATCAACAATTCATTTTTTGTAAATACTATTTTACCCTTAAAAATAATGAAGTATCAAAATTACCCTCATTACTTGTAGTCCCCAAATTGATTTCACCACAACCCTTTCGGTCACAGCTACTATGGCGAAAGAAAACCAATAGAGTAAATAGAACATTCCAGTGCTTTACATGCCTATTGAAACCAACAAAGTAAATAGAATTATTGGGAACTGGATTGGATAGAGAAAAATTATATGAATCATCTAGTCTAATCTCAAAAAAATTTCACCTGCACACCCTTCTAGGTTGAGCGTCGAAATAATACTCTGCATATCCAGTAGTTGTAGAGGAATTTAGAACACGAAAGGAGATTAACATAATAGTGAGAAAATAAATTATGTTCAGAAGGTGTAGCAATCATTCAAACATTTCAGTGAGATCAACAAAGTCCAAACATGTAACAAAATACTATTTTTGGAAGTCGTCCTTAATGGTTTCGACAACTTGGGTACGATCAACCACTCCCTGCTCATCTTTCGGAAGCTTAAGCTCTTTGGCGAGAGCTCTAGTATCTGATGGCGAACAGATAAACAACCTTGTAATCCCAAGTAGCTCGGAGCCACACCAGGCGAGTCTGAATAACACGTTGTCAAATTTGGAGGATGGCTTGGTCGTTGAACTAGAATTACTAGTGGTTTGGTTGTTTCCACTACACCATAAAGTACAGGTTTTCAGGCGAGACGGTGGTCGGAAAGTAACACTTCGATGATGGAAGTGGAAATGGGGACTAACAGAACTAAACGATAATACGGAAGCCAATTCCAGGGACAGCCATTGGTAGTTGAAGGGTGGACATTGGGACTTCGGGAGGCTCCCGGGAGCAGAGACTTTGCGGTTTTCTGTTCGAAATGAAAAATGCCAAGCGATTGGTAGCCACTAGCTTTGGCGACAGCGACTATGGTGGAAGAATGTTTCGCAGGACATTTTAGATCTGTGGCTGCGAACCCCCTTTCGGTGACGGCGACTACGGTGGCTGCGAAAATACAACCACCATTTCTTGTTATTGAAAATACAGAGAAAATGGTAGCACCTTGTGTTTCCTCCATTTCTTCAGTTTGCACCCATCAATTCTCTGCAACAAATCCCATGGCCATGGCGGGTTTGTTCACTCACATCTCCAAAAACCAAGCCCCTTTCTCTCTGTTGAAAATAACCAGCAGCTTCGGATTCATTTCACTTCCTACCGCGAGAAAACCATTCATAAATTCATTTCAAGGTGCGTCCTTCCATCATTTATCCGTCGTCTTCTTGTGCTTTTATCAAGTTGTCATCTCTTGGGTGTTCCATGGCCATCGCAAGTAGAGAGAGAAGGATAGAAGGAGAAAAAGTGATACGGAGAGAATTAAATGGTATCCAGGTGAAGAGAAGGCTATTTTTGAGATAATAAGATAATAGTGTTTTACTCGTAAGGGCTAAAGTGTCATTTTATAGCATCACTTAATAGAGACTGGCGGTAGGGGATTTGAGTCTAATTTGGTGAAAGAGGGGGTGTTCCTATAATACTAGCATTCTCCAGAGGTGGCACTGTAAATTACCCATTAAAAAAAATGTGTTCTCAACATAAAAATATTTATGGAGTTTTTTCATTCTATAGGAACGAAAAAACAAAATAAAAAGTTTGGTGCATTTATTGTGTGTGTGTTTTTTTTTTTCAAACAAAAAGTGAAAAAAAAAAAGTAAAAACAAGAATTAACAAAATGACAAAAGGTAGTTTCGTCATTCCAATTTCGTTCCTGAAAAAAAAAAGAAAGGCATTTTGACATAGAATCTGAAAATTCTATTTTTGACACGGAACGTTGTTTATGGAACAGAAACGTTACCAAATGCAGCCTTAGGCACCGTTTGACAACGTTCCATTTCTATCGTTTCTGTGTTTTCTTGTTCCAAGAAATGGAGAAACATCCTAAAAAGCGTTTTATAAAGTTGTTCCATTTCACATATTTATGTTTCTAGAAACATAAATCAAAATTTTTGCATATTTACAATTCTAGAAACAACTTTGATGAAACAAGTCTGACTTGTTTCATCATTTCTATAAACAAATTTGAGAGAGAAAAAAGGCCGTTGCGCCCGATAAATCTCTCAACTATTTAAACCTAAAAAGAGGTAACTGAACCCTCTCTCCCTTTTGGGCATCCGATGATACTATTGGGTTTTTGAGTGGCATTATGTCTACAAAAAACATTTTGAGAAACAGGTTTATCAAGCACCAAAAAATCTGTTTTTTGTTTCTGAAAATGTGAAAAGTCGTTTATACTATTTCTAGATACAAAAACAGAAACATTATCAAAGGGTGCCTAATATATCATTCAGGCTATGTTTAGTAGCCAAGAGAATAAAAGAAAATAAAAAAGAATGGAAAAGAAAAGAAATGCAATGGTAAGAAAAAAAAAAAAAAAAAGGATGTATGTTTGGCTATCATTAGAAGAGAAGAAAAGAAAATTTTTATATTTTCTCATGTTTTCTTGTGTTTTTGACAAGACATTTTTTTTTTTAGCAAAAGAAAACTTCAAAATTCCCAAGGGAAATTTTAAAATTAAAAAACTGAATCTTCTATTGGATGAGGACATACCAAGCATAGAGAGAAAATTTTAAACTAAGAAAAAAGTGCACTTTTTTTCTTATGTTTTTTTTTTTTTTTGTTTTTAATTGTTTTTTTTTTTTTTTGCTTCAAAATAAAACTTCACCATTCCCAAAGTGAATTTTGAAATTCAAAAAAAAAAAAATCTTCTCTTAGTTCATGACACGCCAAGCAGAAAGATAATTTCTTAAACTAAGAAAAAAAGTACTATTTTTATACTTTTTTTTGTTCTTCTGTTTTCTTTTCTTGGCTACCAAACACATCCTAGGGTCGTCGTAGTGGTGGTCACATTCAATGAGTCATTTTCATTTTTCACTTTAGCTGGTAGTGGATATTGGGCTAGGCAGGGTTGCTATAATCCCCTAGCTTGTTGGATAAATTAATTGATCTTTCCAGATTTTGAACAAGAGTCACTCCTTGCATCATTTCATTGGCTCTTCCACCACCTTCTATAAGAAAGGCAAGAAAGGAAAAATAAAACTATATAACTAGGGGAAATCACAAACCATACAGTATCTATTTTTTGCTAGTTGTTCATCTTCTTCCTTGTTTATTTTTTCTCACTGCTTCCCTTGCATGACTAAGGAAAATGTTTATATTATATCTTTGCAATTTCTAAACTGAAAATAACGCTGGCCTATATAGGTCATAGCTTCCGTGACATCATACTCTACCCAAAAAAAAAAAAAAAGAAGAAGAAGATACATACTCTCTAATGATCACCTCTTAAATAAAAATTACTTCATTTCTTATCCCTTATTTTACAGGGTGTGTTCGTTCTTGTTTAGATAGAAACAATTTCAAAACTAAAACAAAATGTATCTTAGGGTAGAAGACCATGTTGAGAGTTATAAAGAAGATGGATTAAAAGAAAAGTAAAGGGCCATTAATTTTTCATCTTTCTCACAATTAGGTTGATGGATTTTGATCTACCTTGTCTAGAGATCTGGATTTAAATTCAGAAGCTAGCTCTCTCTCTCTCTCTCTCTCTCTCTCTCTCTCTCTCTTGAGCATCAGGTGGCAACCATAGTAAAAGGGTCAGACAGCTACAAGAAATGGCAGAGATGATAGAGTATATCTCCTTATTGATATAGGAAAGCTGAGAACAAGTACCAGGGATGAAGATATTGAAAATGATGGAGGAGGAGAAACTAAATATGATCATGAGGAGTCACTTATTAGAATGATAAATGAGAAGAAAGATACGGCATTGCATGAAGCTGTGAGAAACCCTAGGCTTTTCAATGGCAAAAGGAATAAAAACTATCTCAAGGTGGTAAAGTTACTGACCCAAGCCGACCAAGAGTTTGAATGTTTTGCCAATAAGATAGATGAAACACCACCCTACATGGCTGCTGAAGATGTATTGGATAACTTTGTGAATCATATCTTGGAAGTTTGTCTTCCTCTGCATATGGTGGCCCCTATGATAGGACAGCTTTGCATGCTGCAATATTTGGCAGCCATAAAGGTGAGTTGTGTTTGATATATTTTTTTATCCAAAATCTCTCCCTCTAATTTATGAAACCAGTCTCATTCTCTTCTTTTTTTCTTAAAATTCCAACGTGGATTAAAAATTAGCAACGAAATCCACATTGAATACTTAAGAAAAGAAATAGAGAATGTGACGAGGGACAATTAAATGAAGATGTCAAGTTCTAAGTAGACAAATAGAGGTTTCATTTAAACACTCCCTAATCCCTATATACAAACAGACATAAATGGTCAAGGGCTCAACCTAATGTCTCAACCCAAGCCGGATCAGTCTGTCCTTGGGCTTAAAATTTACAATCATACCCCGGCCTGCAAGTTAAAAAATTTTTAACTGGCCTATAAGGTTGGGCTCTTTAGGAAGAAAATTTTTGGTTGCTACCTGGGTTATAGTTGTAACTCTTGCTGGGGGCCAAAGAATTGGAATCTACAGGGGTATTTTTAAAAATATTAAAATCTAGGAGGGTATTTATGAACCAAAGGGGTAGATGAATTATTCCATTTCTTTGGTTGTCAAGTAGCTGCAACCTGGGCACCAGGCAAATATCATTCCTTCAGGACTTGCCTCAGGTTATCTGGGGTTCATGTATCTTGCATAAGTGGCCGCTATTTCCCCCCCTCTTTACAAGTAGCATCCATAATCTTATCCCAACTTAATGGGGTTGACTACCTGGAGATTCCAAGTAATTACGAACACAAGCTTTTTTTTGTTCTCACTTTATTTATTTTTTTATTTTTTAATAAAAAAATATGATGTTTACTTGAAATTTGAAATGTGAGAGAAGGCATCATAGAAAAACTACTGGAGAAAATGTTGGGGGACAAAATAGGAGATATGATCAGAACAACATACAATGATGGCTGGACACCACTCCATTTTGCTGCATTATGGACTTCTTTGAACATTGCTAAGAAGTTATTATTGAAAGATAAATTTCCACCCAAAAAAATAAAAAATATTGAAAGATAAATATGTAGTAATTAAATGTAACAATGAGTTATTCAAAGGAATGGTAAATTAAGTTGACAATGATAGAAATACCCTTTTACATCTTGCTATCAAAGTCACCTCCCTTAGCACCTCCACCAATAACCCCGGCATCACCTCCCAGTTGACCCTCCACCTCCATTGGCTGTTCTTCCTCAACCTCATCGGGTGAGACCTCACTCATATCCAATGTCATCTTCTACAGGGAATCCTGGTTGAAGTTAATGACATCGGCTCCCAAGTACTCCTCTCCTTGCAAGTCCACCCCAAAGCGGAGGAACACATCAGTCAGAATCCTCCCATAGCATAGATTTCTAGCCCTACGTGTCCCTCCCTCAAACCTGGTCACCATGGTCCACATCAATAGGTAGGGAAGGTGAACCTGCGCCCCTATGTACACATAGTATGTCATAAAGGCGTGCAACATGGACACCTCATCATAGTGACCACAGGTAGGAAGAACATTTAACTAAACTACCTTGTGAATAACTTTTCGGGTAGCTTGGTAGTTGGCGGTGCGATCCCACCCAAAAAGTAGCCTTCGTGAGCATATTGTTCATCTCTTGAAGAACATCGGAATTCTGTAACTCATAGGCTAGAGTCCGAGGGGGTAATAGACGAGCTCTCCTGTGTTGTCGACCATCAGAATGTTGGCCAATTGTCTCATGTCAAAGGAGATTTCGACCCCCTTCACATAGGAAGTGATCCGCATCTCTTCCGTGCAACAGTTCAAGCACTGGAGGTTAGAGTAGAATAACCTCACCAGCTTTGGATAGTATTTCTGGTTGGGCTTTAGGATGCTATACCACCCAACTACCTCAAAGTATTGACAAAGGAGGAACTGCCAAAAATCCCTAGTCCTTACATACTTTCCTGAGTTCACATTCTGAAACTCGAAGTTTTCCCAATGGTCTTGCTTGGCCATAGAGCTAAACAGTAGTTGGTTATACTGTGCCTCTTCGGGAATGTCCTGTTGCTCTTGTGCAATGGCACAACGAGTATAAGCACGATATCCGAACATGATTTCAATAATATTCCTAAGGTTTTAGAGAGTAAGGCCTAAGTTAGAAGACTAAAACAAATCTCACAGAGAAGAATCCAAAAATTTAGGTTAGAGAAGGAAGTGAACTTTCCTTAAATGCGTAGAGGGTGCTAATCGATCATGAAATCGCCAAGGAAAGGTGGGGAATAGGTTGGAGGGGCTCCCTTGGCCATATCCTTTTCTTGTCCACAAGGTAGATTAGGGTTTTGTGAGATAAACCCCAAACCTGAGCCTATATATAGCAACTTTTGGTCCATCGGAAACAACCACCGGAAACATTGGGCCTGTTTCTGCTGGCTATTTCTAGAGAGTGAAAAAGCCCCAGATTAGCCTCTACCAGTCCCACTAGAAATAGCACTGATATTTTTGGTGGAATGACCCTATTTCTGGTGAAGAACCTCCCTGTTTTTGGTGAACCTATTTTTGGGAATAATTTTTTTTTTATTTCCAAATCTTAATTATTTGATTGTTTCCTTAATTAAGGATCTCCTCTTGATATACGTGTGATCGGATCTCGATATTTGTTGGACCCCACTTGTGCATGCTCTAACTCTAACTTGTCTTATGTATACATCTGGGACCCACTATGTATGTATGTGTTCCAATTACATGCAACCTTGTACATGCATGGGAACTAATTGGATTCCTCCACAGGAGTCATGTCACACTGGAACACTCAGTCCCAATTCCAGTCACGCACGCCACCTCCTACTTCCCTACGTAGAATCGAGGTGGACCCCAAAATGCACCCCGGCTCTGCCTGTGCTCATCGCACATGATGTGGCCTCCATCATGAATAATATGATGTGGGAAGTTGGGGAAAGTTGAACCAGTTCATGTTCAGGATTGATAATCAGATCCAAGCAGCAATGGAAGCCCATAATACACTACCTGCACCTCCTACTCCATCGGCACCCATTTCGGTACCCGTCGGCTTGGCCACTCTTCAAACATTTGGTGGGGCACGAGGGCAAGTGCATGGGCAAGGTCAGCAACATGTACATGGGCATGTACAAGATCTAGCACCAGAATAAGCTCAGGTACATGTAGAAGGTTGGACGGACCTGACAAAGATGATGGAGAAGTTTCAGAGGCTTAGGCCCCCATGCTTCTCAAAGGTGGGCCAAGATCCGTTGGATCCATCAAGATGGATTGGTGGTATGGAGAAGGTGTTTAGGCTAATGGGTTGCACCGAGGAGCAGAAAATATTGTGTGCGAGCTACCAACTGCAAAATGAAGCTGATGATTGGTAGGGTCCTACTGAGCCCATTCTGAGCGCGAGTAACCCCAAACCCTACTTGGGCGGACTTCAAAGGGGCCTTCTTTGAGAACTATTTTTTGGAAAGCTTCTGGGATGGGAGAGAGAGTGAGTTCTCCCAATTGGTGCAAAGATCTCGGTCTGTGCTCCAGTATTAGCAACGTTTTGAGGAGCTATTCCATTTTGCTCCTGAGCATCTCAGAGGTGATAGGGCTAAGGCTAAAAATTTTAAGAAAGGGTTGAGGTAAGGAATTAGGTCAACCATAGTTGGGTTGAAGTTGCAGACATGCCGAGGTGGTCCAAGTGACCAAATCTATTGAAGACCGACATAGGGATAACTTCTCGGCCCAGCAGGGAACGGGAAAAAGGCATATGGGGGCTACTGACTCCAGTGGAGGTAGCAAACCCTTCAGAGTGCCTTATATCAACCCAACTCTAGTGCAATTCAGAAAACCTGAGGCTAGCCAGACTTCTCAGCCATCCAGCTCTAGTGGCGTGTCTCAGCCTGTGGGGTCAAGCCCAAGGTGTTTCCATTGTGATCAGCCGAGCCATCTAGCTAGAACATGCCCGCACCAAAATCTGGGTTATGCACCCTAAACTTTGCCACCTAGGCCCCAGCAGACTATGCAGCCTCCTGACCAGCACAACCCCTAAGGTCTAGAGCATAGGGAAGGGTGTTTACCATGATCGCGGAAGATGCAGAGGCTGTACCCGATGTAGTGACAGGTACATTATTGATATCATTATTGCATGTACTTGTGTTATTTGACTCAGAAGCCTCACATTCGTTTGTGCCACTGGCATTTGCAAAGAAGATAGGAATTCCACCCAAAGGATTGACTCAGTGTTTGGTAGTGAGTACTCCTACAAGAAGTGTAGTAGATCTAAACTATGTATATGAGCCTTGTCCAGTGACCATAGTTGGACATGAGCTGAATGCTCACTTGATCGAGTTGGATATGACCGACTTTGACATGATTCTAGGGATGGATTGGTTGACCGCATATAGAGCCAGTGTGTAATGTGCCAAAAAGATGATAATTTCCCGACCTCGTGACAAGGATGAGTTTGTCTTTCAAGGGGATAAGCCCAAGAAACTCAAGAAGGTTATTATATCGGCACTCCAAGTGAAGAAGCTATTGGGTAAGCGATGTAAAGGCTACCCTAGCATTTATGAGAGATACTGAGATAGAGGTTAGACCATTGACCGAGCTAGATGTGATGAGGGAATTTTTTGATGTATTTTTGGATGACTTGACAGGTTTGCCCTAGACCCGAGAGACAGAGTTTGCTACAAATCTACTCCCTGACTCAGCACCAATGTCAAAAGCCCCTTACTGCATGATCCCCATTGAATTAAAGGAATTGTAGGGGCAAATTTAGGATCTTCTAAAGAAAGGATTCATTAGACCTAGTGTATCTCCATGGGGAGCACCAGTACTGTTCGTCAAGAAGAAGGATGGAAGTATGAGGCTGTGCATTGATTACCGGGAGCTTAACAAGCTAATCATCAAGAAGCGGTATCCTTTTCCAAGGATAGATGATTTGTTTGATCAATTGCAGGGTGCCAAGGTATTTTTCAAGATAGACCTTAGATCGGGCTACCACCAGCTCAAGATCAAGGATAGTGATGTCAGCAAGACAGCCTTTAGATCAAGGTATGGACATTACGAGTTCTTAGTGATGTCATTTGGGTTGACCAATGCTTCGACTGCATTTATGGATTTGATGAACTAGGTATTCCAGGATGTCATAGACAAGTTTGTGATCATATTCATTGATGACATCTTGGTATACTCCAAAAGTGTAGAGGAACATATTGTTCACCTGAGATTAGTACTGCAACGCTTGAAAGAGAAGAAACTCTATGCCAAATTCAACAAGTGTGAGTTCTGGTTGTCACAGGTTGTATTCCTATGCCACATTATTTCAGATAAAGGTATAGAGGTTGACCCAGGCAAGGTGAAGGCAGTTCTAGAATGGGAGACTCCCAAGAATGTGGCAGACGTATGTAGTTTTCTAGGATTGGTCGGATACTATAGGAGGTCTATTGAGAACTTCTCCTGCATTGCCACCCCAATGACCCGAATCACACGAAAGGGTGTGAAATTTGAGTGGTCCAATGCTTGTGAGAATAGCTTCAAGGAACTAAGGCAAAGGTTGGTATCAGCTCTAGTTTTAACTATTCCGATCAGTATAGGTGGAATGGTTGTGTCTAGTAATGCCTCCAAGCTGGGATTGGGTTGTGTATTAATGCAGTATGAGAAAGTCATTGCTTATGCATCCCGTCAGTTGAAGGATTATGAGAAGAACTACCCCACATATGATTTGGAGTTGGCAGCAGTGATTTTTGCACTGAAAATCTAGAGACATTACTTGTATGGTGAGAAGAGTGAGATCAATAGTGACCATAAGAGCCTCAAGTACTTCTTTACCCAAAAGGAGCTCAACAGGAGATAGAGGCATTGGTTGGAGTTGATGAAGGACTATGACTGTACTATCCTCTATCACCCAAGAAAAGCTAATGTTGTAGCTAATGCACTTAGTCAAAAATCTCAGTCACTGACTCTTGCATCACTAACCACTAATGAGCGTCTCATAGAGGAGGTCAGGAAACTAGATTTGGAGCTACTAGTGGAAGGTGTCACCTTGTCACTGTTGGTATTGGTGGTGTAACCTAGTCTCGTGGATAGAATCACTGCAGCTCAAGGTACTGATACAGAATTGCAGAAGCTGATAACAGATTGCCAGGAAGGAACCCAAAAAGACCCAGATTTCTCTGTGATTGATGGAAGGATTCTCAAGTTCAAAGGGAGGTTATGTGTACCTAGTGATGGTGATTTGAGAGATACAGTTTTGAGAGAGGCACACAACTCTTTATACTCCATTCACCCTAGCAGCACCAAAATGTATAAGGACCTCAAGGGCTCCTACTGGTGGAAGGGGATAAAGAATGATGTGGCCACACATGTGTCTAGATGCTTCACATGCCAGCAAGTCAAGGCTGAAAGACAAAGGCCCCATGGGTTATTGGGTCACTACCTATTCTAGAGTGGAAATGGGAGAATATTATCGTGGACTTTGTCACAGGACTACCCCGCACTTAGAAGGGAATGGATGCTATTTGGGTAGTTGTGGACTACTTGACCAAGGCAGCTCAGTTCATCCCAATCAAGGTCACATTTTCTATGGATAAGTTGGCCAAGTTATATATTGATAACATCATCCCGTTGCATGGTGTACCAGTTAGCATTGTGTGCAGAAGGCTATAGGCACACAATTGAACTTTAGCACTGCTTTTCATCCACAGACCGATGGTCAGTTGGTAAGGACAATCTAGACATTGGAGGACCTACTTCGAGCTTATGCCTTGGATATGAGTTACAGTTGAGATGAGTTACAATTGTCAAACCACTATTGGAATGTCCCCATTTAAAGCACAATATGGCAGGAAGTGCTAGACTTCACTCTATTGGGACGAGGTTGGTGAGAGGCATATTCTAGGTCCAGACTTGATATAGGCTAATAGCGAGAAGGTGGGTGTGATCAAAGAAAGAATTACAACATCTCAGTCTAGACAGAAGAGCTATGTAGATGTCAGGAGGAAGCATCTGGAATTTGGAGTTTGAGATAAAGTCTTCTTATGAATCTCCCCAGTTAAAGGGGTAATTATGAGGGTGGCGGCCAGAGATGGGCTATGCATCCCTGTCCTCTCTCCTCTCTCTTTCTTCACTTTCAAGTGAGGGGAGGGGTTCGAGTCGTGTGCGCTTTGCTTGCGAGCCCCGTACTATCGTATCACTGTGTGGAGATACGTGGAGGCCTATTTTGTAAGAGTGTAAAATTCATCATTTGAGACGGGGATTTTCATGATGGTCCAATTCAAGGATCGGGATCATGCAAATGGGGTTTGGAGTCATCACCTAGGGTTATGGGTGTAATCCCTACTTTTTAAACCCGGTCTAATTACATGGTTGACCTGGTTTAACCATGCAGGACCTGAACCAGAGAGGGTTAAGGCGGGTTCCTTATGGACCATGATGGCAAGGGTGACTCTGAACACAGGTTGGCCAGACAAGTCCGAGTCAGTGCCAGAGGAGACAGGTGTACCCAAGCCGTGCACGTGCAAGTATCATAAGGCCATATACGGGTAATGCTGGTAAGTAGTCATATCCTAAAGCGCATACGTATAATATACCTTATACCGAGAGTCCAATTCCATCAAAAACCCACTTGTTGGTCCATTTTCGACCCTCAGGTGGGCGGTCACAGGTGGGCGCATCCACCCACTTGAGTGACCCACCCATGTAGTTACTAGTTGTTTTAGAAAGTATAAATAGCATTATTGTGTTTTTCATTTTCTCATTTATTACATTAAGGAGTTTGGTGAGAAGAGTAAAGAGGAGAGAGAAAAGAAGGGAAAAAAGAGAACGGAGAAGAGGAAAAGGGAAGGAAGAGGAAGAAGAAAGGGATTTAAGCCGCGCCAAGGTTCAATCTTCCCATTCTGACGCCGGAAGAGTGATTCCCAACACGAGATCTACGATTGGAGGTGAGCAAAAGCTATGTTTCTTAAACTTTCACCAAACCCAAGTAAAACCCTTGATTTGGGAAGAGTTCCTTGAGATCTTGTAAATCCCCCTTGAGATGATGAATATAAGGTTTAATGGATAGTCTATCTGTTGATTTTGAAGGATTTGAATAAGTATTTGCAAGGTTGGAGAAGCATTGGTGATTCTTGAGCAACAAAGTGATTTTTGGGGTTTTGATAGAGTTCTTGAGCAAAGAAGGTTAGATGGCTTCTCAATCCTTAAATTTTACTTAGATATAGGCTAGAATCATCTTATAAGACCTTGAATGTGTGGAAAATGTGATTGGAAAAGACCCATTTGATTCCCCAAAGGTTAGGGAAAGTTTCAGCGAAAAATACATTTTTTCGCCCTCTCAGGTGGGCTGAGACCGGTGGGCCGACCGGTGGGCCAACTGGTGGGCCAGCTTGCCCACCGGTCATGATCGGCCCTCGGCCCCCACCGGCAGGCCAACCAGAGGGTCGACTAGAGGGCCAATCGGAGGGTCGACCTGCCCGTCGGTCATGATCGGTGGGTCGACCGGTGGGCCGACCTGCCCACCTGAGATGACCGGTGGGCCGTGACAGGTGTGCTGTCCGACACACCCTTGGGGCCCCCAACGTGATTTTTACGTCCGAATGGACCCAAAACGGACGTGCAACCTTCTTTTATGATTCTAAACATGATTTTGTCATCAAATTTTGTTAGTTTTGACCCCAAAGTGGTGACATGCTAACCTAATTCACTTATGATAGGTTCACTAAAATTTACGTTTCTCGCGTCGGATCTCACCCGTATCGGGCGTGAGTCTTTGTACACTACAAGTAAGTGGGGAGAGGACGTTTGGCCTTATTTTAAGGCTTGTTTGGCATCTATTCAATTGTATCTAGACTAGCCATGTCATCATGCAAACTATGTGTAGGTTAGCCATCCTTATATGAATATGACATGTGTATTGTGTTTTACTTTCTAAATGCTAAATGATGATGTGCTTATGTGATGAATGATGGGATCATTGTGCATGGTGCATTATTAGACTAGATGCCATTGTTGGCTTGGAAACTAGTGCATTGGTGGCCCGTGGAATAGGACACGGTGGCACTATACAATCGTACTATGTCATATAAGAGCATGCGGTTTAGGATTATCTTCCCGTGCTACAACCCTTCCCAACAGGGGTTGAGGTGTTATGTTACTATTTGGGGAGAAGCAGTGGTCAATGTTGTCGGGTCACTGTGGCCGTTAGACATATGTCTGGTTGGTTATTAGGACAATCGACAACCTCGGTGATATATTCAAGAGGGCCAATCGTATTGCTTTTAAATTGCTGGAGTCAGCACCTTTACTTTCTATCATTTACTTTTATATTGAGAGCCGGTAGTTGGCATGCTTTACTTGTTCGAGTACTCACGGTGGGCCTTCTCTGACAGCCCTATGGGCGTATCGTGGGATGGAGTTCGCGGCTCGAACCCAGAGTATACGCGCAGTGTGGTTGTAGTAGCACTAAACGAAAGACTTAGTAATGTTTAGGTGGATGAGGTTTAAAATGAATTGCATAGCATGTACTGCATATGGATGTGAGTGTTGTGTGGATTGTTATGTGGTCCTTCTTTTCACTTACTGAGCTAGTGAGCTCATCCCACGTGCGCACCTCTTTTAGATGATTTTGCAGGTCACCAGCCTGAACATCAAGGGTCGGGCCCCACAGTTGAATTCCCCGAAGACGATTGGTGGGTCCTCAAGGAATATGAGCACGGTACGGATTACACGTGCGAGGGCTGTGCTGCGGGACCATAGTATTGATGCCGTACAGGCTCTTACTTTTTGATTCTTTTGATGACCCCTTTTTGTGTACTTGATACGTGAATTGTTATTCTTTTTGTGTAAATATCATGCCTGCGAGCCCATATGTATTTATCTATATACTACAATTTGGGTATCAAGTATATTGGGGGTATTTACAGGTAAATTAAGCCTTCTGCTAAACTTTAGAACGTTTATCTTAGATGTGTGTATGCTGTGATTGGGTACTAGCAGGTTTGGGTTAACCGGAGTTAACCCGGTCACCGGTCTGGTTCTGTGTGAACGGGGTGTGACAACGGTGGTATCAGAGTGTGATGCTCTATTCACTCACAGCATACCATTTAGACCCCATAGAATCTATAATAGGAAATGGGATTACGTAAATGTAAAAAATTTAAAGAGTTAAAAGCCAAAAAAAAAATGGTTGCATTTAATTATTGCATTTCATGGCATGCATTAGTGAATGTTTACTTGGAATAAATAAAAGATTTGTTATTTGATTTCATAACCCATCTAGTATGAATTTATCGAAATTTCGACAGCATAACGACGCTAAAACAAGTTTTCCAAAATTTTTCACACACAAGCACCTGATAGACAACATATATATATACCAATAAGCATAATGGATAGGCTAACTAATGATGCTACAACTAAATTACAATAAGTTATCAATCATACAAAGCTAACCACAAGTCACCAACAACAAACATAACACCCCACAAGCAAGTCCAATTACAGAGAAAAGTACAAAAAAAAAAAAAAAATATATATATATATATAATATGAACAACATGAAGACAAGTGTAGAGCTGATGTAGACGGGCGAGCTAAGTCCTGAAAGACCCTCGTCGTCATCTAATTCTACTACTCCATCCCTCCTATGTCTTGATCTATCATTGGCCCATTTTCGGCCCTCAGGTGGACGGTCACAGGTGGGCGCATCCGCCCACTTGAGTGACCCACCCATGTAGTTACTAGTTGTTTTAGAAAGAATAAATAGCATTATTGTGTTTTTCATTTTCTCATTTATTACATTAAGGAGTTTGGTGAGAAGAGTAAAGAGGAGAGAGAAAAGAAGGGAAAAAAGAGAACGGAGAAGAGGAAAAAGGAAGGAAGAGGAAGAAGAAAGGGATTTAAGTGGCGCCAAGGTTCAATCTTCCCATTCCGACTCCGAAAGAGTGATCCCCAACACGAGATCTACGATTGGAGGTGAGCAAAGGCTATGTTTCTTAAACTTTCACCAAACCCAAGTAAAACCCTTGATTTGGGAAGAGTTCCTTGAGATCTTATAAATCCCCCTTGAGATAATGAATCTAAGGTTTAATGGATAGTCTATTTGTTGATTTTGAAGGATTTGAAGAAGTGTTTGCAAGGTTGGAGAAGCATTGGTGATTCTTGAGCAAGGAAGTGATTTTTGGGGTTTTGATAGAGTTCTTGAGCAAAGAAGGTTAGATGGCTTCTCAATCCTTAAATCTAACTTAGATCTAGGCTAGAATCATCTTATAAGACCTTGAATGTGTGGAAAATGTGATTGGAAAAGCCCCATTTGATTCCCCAAAGGTTGGAAAAAGTTTCAGCGAAAAACACATTTTTTCGCCCTCTCAGGTGGGCTGAGACCAGTGGGTCGACCTACCCACCGATCATGACCGGCCCTCAACCCCCATTGGTGGGCCAACCGACAGGCCGACCTACCCACCAGTCATGACCAGTGGGTCGATCGGTGGGCTGACCTGCCCACCTGAGATGATCGGTGGGCCGTGACAGGTGGGCTGTTTGACCCACCCGGGGGGCCCCCAACTTGATTTTCGCGTCCGAATGGACCCAAAATGGACGTGCAACCTTCTTTTATGATTTTAAACATGATTTTATCATCAAATCTTGTTAGTTTTGACCCCAAAGTGGTGACATGTTAACCCCATTCACTTATGATAGGTTCACCAAAATTTACATTTCTCGCGTTGGATCTCACCCGTACCGGGCGTGAGTCTTTGTACACTATAAGTAAGTGGGGAGAGGACGTTTGGCATTATTTTAAGGCTTTTTTGGCATTCATTCAATTGTATCTAGACTAGCCATGTCATCATGCAAACTATGTGTAGGTTAGCTATCCTCATATGAATATGACATGTGTGTTGTGTTTTACTTTCTAAATGCTAAATGATGATGTGCTTATGTGATGAATGATGGGATCATTGTTCATGGTGCATTATTAGAATAGATGCCGTAGTTGGCTTAGAAACAAGTGCATTGGAGGCCCGTGGAATGGGACGTGATGGCACTATGCAATCGTACTATGTCATATAGAAGCATGCGGTTTTGGATTATCATCTTCTCATGCTACGACCCTTTCCAACTGGGGTTGAGATGTTGGGTTACCATTTGGGGGGAAGCAGTGGTCGCGGTTGTCGGGTCACTGTGGCGGTTAGACATACGCCCGACTGGTCATTAGGACAGTCGGCAACCTCGGTGGTATATTCAAGAAGGCCAATCGTACTGCTTTTAAATTGCTGGAGTCAGCACCTTTACTTTCTTTCATTTACTTTTATGTTGAGAGCCGGTAGTCGGCATGCTTTACTTTTTCCAGTACTCACATTGGGCCTTCTCTGGCAGCCCTATGGGCGTATCACGGGATGAAGTTCGCGGCTCGTACTCGGAGTATACGCGCACTGTGGTTGTAGTAGCACTAAACCAAAGACTTAGTAATGTTTAGGTGGATGAGGTTTAAAATGAATTGCATAGCATGTAGTGCATATGAATGTGATTGTTGTGTGGTCATTCTTTTCACTTACTAAGCTAGTGAGCTCATCCCATGTGCGCACCTCTTTTAGACGATTTTGAAGGTCCCCAACCTGAAGATCAAGAGTCGGGCCCCACAGTTAAATTCCCCGAAGACGATTGGTGGGTCCCCGAGGAATATGAGCACGGTATGGATTGTACATACGAGGGCTGTGCTGTGGGATCGCAGTATTGATGCCGTACAGGCTCTTACTTTTTTATTCTTTTGATGACCCTTTTTTGTGTACTTGATACGTGAATTATTATTCTTTTTGTGTAAATATCATGCCTGCGGGTCCACATGTATTATCTATATATTACAATTTGGGTATCAAGTATATTGGGGGTATTTACAGGTAAATTAAGTCTTCCGTTGAACTTTAGAACATTTATCTTAGATGTGTGTATGCTGTGATTGGGTACTGTATCAGATGATCCTGGCAAGTTTGGGTTAACCGGAGTTAACCCGGTCACCGGTCCAGCTCTGTGTGAACGGGGTGTGACAACGGTGGTATCAGAGCGCGATGCTCTATTCACTCACAGCATACCATTTACACCTCATAGAATCTATAATAGGAAATGGGATTGAGTAAATGTAAAAACTTTAAAGAGTTAAAAGCCAAAAAAAAAAATGGTTGCATTTAATTATTGCATTTCTTGGCATGCATTAGTGAAGGTTTACTTAGAATAAATAAAAGATTTTTTATTTGATTTCATAACCCATTGAGTACGAATTTAATGAAATTTTGGCAGCATAATGACGCTAAAACAAGATTTCCAAAATTTTTCACACACATGCACCTGATAGACAATATATATATATACTAATAAGCATAATGGATAAAGGCTAACTAATGATGCTACAACTAAATTAAAATAAGTTATCAATCATACAAAGCTAACCACAAGTCACCAACAACAAACATAACACCCCACAAGCAAGTCCAAATTACAGAGAAAAGTACAACAAAAGAAAAAAAAAATATATATATATAATATAAACAACATGAAGACAAGTGAAGAGCTAATGTAGACGGGCGAGCTAAGTCCTCAAAGACCCTCGTCGTCGTCTAACTCTACTACTCCATCCCTCCTAGGTCTCGATCTAACATTGAGCCGATGGTCGTAGTAATCAAACCTTGAGTTTACCAGTTGTACATCCCTCCAGAGTCAGGAAAAATCCACTAAAATGACGTTGAGCGTTGTGTCCAAGTCCTTGCCCAATCTTAGGAAGTAACTCTGTAATACCCTGCTTCTTAAACCCGATCTGATTTCGCGGTTAAACCGGTTTAACCACGTAGGAATCGAGCCAGAGGAAATTAGAGCGGGTTCCTTATGGGCTATGATGGCACGGGTGACCTTAAACACCGACTGGCCCGACAAGTCCGAGCCAGTGCCAGAAGAGACGGGAGTGCCCAAGCCGTGTACATGCACCTACCATAAGGCCATGTACGGATAAAGCAGGTACTATATCCGTAATTTAAGGTATATACGTATGCTACATCGTATGCCAGGGGTGGGGTTCGTGCCGAGGCCCAAACCCTGTCAAAATCCCAAGTTTTGGCCTCAGGTGGGCGGACAGGTGGGTGCACCCACCCACCTGAGTGACCCATCCATGTGCACTATTCACTTATTTAGGAATTATATATATAGCTTTATGTTTTTCTTTTCTTTCCATTTATGTCACCCGTATGTTGGTGAGGATAGTAAAGAGGAGAGAGAAAAGAAAGGGAAGAAGAAGGGAAGAGAAGGAAGAGGAAGAAGAGAAGGAATTCAGCGGCGCCGAAGCTTGATCTTCCCATTCTGGCGCCGGAAGAGTGATCTTCAACTCTAGATCTACATTTGGAGGTAAGCAAAGTCGAGTTCTTTGAACATTCACCATACCCAAGCTTAAACCCTTGATTCGTGTAGGGTTTCTTGAGATCTTGTAAATCCCCTTTGAAATGATGACTCTAAGGTTTAATAGATGATTTATGTGTTGATCTTGAAGGATTTGAAGAGGTAATGACAAGGTGGAAGAAGCATTGTGGGTTTGAAGTGATTTGGAGGGTTTGAAGTCGTTCTTGAGCAAAGAAGGTAAGATGGTTTCCCATCACTTGAATCTAACCTAGATCTAGGTTAGAACCATCCTATAGGACCTTGAAGGTGTGAAGAATGGGTTGAGAAAAGCCCCATTTGAATCCCCAAAGAATGGAGAAAGTTGGGAAGAAACAGGGTGTTTCCCGCCAAGACCGGTGGGTACAACCGGTGGGCCCCTACCCGCCTGTGGGTACCCACTTGAGAAGGCAGGGGGGCCTTCGGGCCCAACCGACGGGCCCTACCGACGGGCCCAACCGGCGGGCCCCTACCCACCGGTCCTAGCAGGGGCCCCTGGCCCAACCGGCGGGTACAACCGGTGGGCCATACCGGCGGGCCCCTACCCGCCGGTCCCAACCGGTGGGTAGGACCGGTGGGCCAGACTACCCACCTGTCTGACCCACCCGTGTGGCCCCGAAGGTGATCCTTATGTCCGATCGAACCCAAATCGGACGTGTGACCTTCTTTTGACGTTCTAAACACGATTTTGTCATCGGATTTCATTAATTTTGATCCTAAAATGGTGAAGTACTAACCCCGCTCAATTATGTTAGGTTCACCAAATCCTACCCGATTCGCACCGGATCTCACCCGTACCGAATGGGAATCCTTGTACGCTACAAGTATGTGGGGAGAGGACGTTTGGCCTTGTTTCAAGGCATTGTTTGGCATTCATTTAATTATATCTAATCTAGTCATGTCATCATGAATATGCTATGTAGATTAGTCATCCACACATTGATGTGCATATGTGCTATGTTTACTTTCCAAATGCCAATTGAATGAGATGTATGTGTTGAATGTGGACATCATTGTGCAAGTTGCATTGATAGACTAGATGCCGTAGTCGGCTTGGAGATGAGTGCATTGGTGGCCCGTGGAATGGGACACGGAGGCACTATGCAATCGTACTATTGTCATATAGGAGCATGCGATATTAGGATTCTCACCATCCCGTGCTACGACCCTTCCTAATAGGGGCTGAGGTGTTGGGTTATCATTTGGGGGGAAGCAGTGGTCGCGGTCGTCGGGTCACTGTGGCGGTTAGACATAATGCCCGACAGGTCATGTAGGACAATCGGCAACCCCGATGGTACATTCAAGAGGGCCAATCGTACTGCTTTTAAATTGCTGGAGTCAACACCTTTATTTTCAGTCATTTACATTTCTGTTGAGAGCCGGTGGACAGCATTGTCTTTACTTTTTCGAGTACTCACGGTGGGCCTTCTCCGACAGCCCTATGGGCGTATCGCGGGAGGGAGTTCGCGGCTCGTACCCGGAGTATACGCGCACTGTGGTTGTAGTAGCACTAAAACCAAGGACTTAGTAATGTTGCTTAGGTGGATGTGATTTAAAATGTATAGCATGGCATGTAGTGCATATGATGTGTTGTGATGTGTGGACTGCTGTGTGGTCCATCTTTCTACTTACTGAGCTAGTGAGCTCATCCCACGTGTACACCCCTTTTTAGATGATTTTACAGGTCATACATCTGAGGAGCATGGGGTGGGTCCCACAGTCGAGTTTCCTGAAGAGGACTGGTGGACCCCTGAGGAGTTAGAGCACGGTGCCGACTGCTCGTGTGAGAGTTGTGTTGCAGGACAACAGTTCTGAGGCCGAGCTGAGCTCCACCTTTGGGGCCGTGTTGAACTCCACTTCTGAGGCCAAGCTGAGCTCTTCTATATGATGCCGAGCTGGGCACAACCCTTGATACCGAGCTGAGCTCCAGCCTTGATACCGAGCCGAGCTGTGTACTCTGATTGTTTTGATGATTTCTTGTATATACTTGATATATGAATTGTACTTTTATTGTGTAATTATCATGCCTTCGGACCTACATGTATATAATTATTGTATCACCATTCGGGTATCAAGTATATGGGATTTATTCACAGGTAAAACTTAGTCTTCCGCTGATCTGATGAACTTATATTAGTTGTACGTATGCTGTGGTGGAATACAGTATCTGATGATCCTGACAGATTTGGGTTAACCGGTGTTAACTCGGTCACTAGCCCGGTTCAGTGTGAACGGGGTGTGACAAACGGTGGTATCAGAGCATGATGCTCTGCTCCAGTCACAGCATACCATTAGAATCCCGTAGACTCTATAATAGGGAAATGGGGTTGGGTTAATATAAAAGCTTTAATGATTAAAAACTAAAGAAAGAAAGTATAAAAAGGGATTGCATTATATATTGCATTCATGGCATGCGTGAGTATAGATAAAAGGGGATTAGGTTGGTGATGTAACCTATAGAGTACTATTTCGACGAAATTTCAGCAGCATAACGGCGTAAAATGGGATTTCCAAAAATTTTACACAAATACCTGATAAACAACAGATAATAAATATAACAAAGATCACAGATAGCAAAATACATCACAACCAAACCACATAAGTACTCCACATATGAATTCACCACAAAATTCACTATCCAAAATTATGTCATTCCATAAATGAAACCAGTTACAATACAGATACAAGGAATGAGAACAAATAAAATATACAATAAGGTCTATAAAAAGAGAAAACAGGTAAACAACTGGTGTGGGTGAGCCAAGCCCTCAGTGGTCATCGTCATCGTCGTCGATGATCACCACGTTCGCCGGAGGCCTGGAGTTGACGTGGAGGCGGTGATCGTAATAATCGAACCTCGTGTTCACCAGCCGTACCTCCCTCCGAAGCCGGCCAAAATCTACTGAGATAGCGTTGGCCATGGTGTCTAAGTCCTGACCCAGCCGCAGGAAGGAATCCTCCAAGGTAGCCTGCCTCTCCAGAATGCGTTCCTCCCTGGAGGCAATCTCGTCTAGCCGCCTCAGTAGCTGAACCTGGCCATCCTGCAAGGCCTGCATGGAGGCCGTCATGCCCTCGAAGTCGTAGGCACCACTCCCAGGTGGTGGGGCTCCATATGGTGAGGCTGCAGCTCTGGAAGAACTAGGGCCAGGACCTCTCGACTCCTGAGGTGCCTCCTCAGGGATGCTGCCACCCATCAGATCCTCCTCCTCGTCCTGAGGAACGTAGTCCTCATCCTCCTTACTGGACTCCTCTCCCATGGGGACATCCTCCATAGGGGCAGCCCTCCTACCCCTACCTCTCTGAGCTCCTGATCTCGGAGGTGAATCCATGAGGGTCTGGAGACCCATCCTCAGGAGGTTTCTCCGGTCGAACCTATCAGCCGGAGTCTTCCCCTCCTCACCGCTCAGATCCACCCCGAAGAACTTGAAAGATCCTAGTGAGGATCCTGCCGTAAGGGAATCCTCCATCCTCTGGGTGGGAAGTATGGTGCTCCATCGTCCTGAGAATAATGTAGGGGAGGCACAAGTGCTCGCCGCCTCCCTCTGCGGCCGTGAAAATACAGAATGCAATGAAAGCCGCCATGAAACCCACCTGGTTCCGATGACCTCCTCTGGGGAGCAGGTTGAACTGGACCAACCGGGCGAATAGACGAACCTCAGGGTAGAAGGATGTCTCGGACTCCGGGCGGTTATTACTGCCACAGATGGTCTCGTAGATGAAGTCCGGTGTCGCCAGGCTCATGAACGGTCCCTGAGGCTTACTCCTGGGGGGACTGTAGTATCGGTGTCCCACCGCCGATATACCCAGGATACTGGCTAAGGTGCCTACCGTCAACTGGATGTCCACCCCCTTCACCAAGCTGCTGATGGTGAACTCCCCGTACGGATACGACACCTCAAGGTTACAATAGAACCGATGGACGAGCTGCTCGTAGCACGGTCGGTCTACATGAAGAATAGAGTCCCAGCCCAATGCTGAGAACCTCTCCTGAAGCCTAGCCTTGTGGAAGTCCTCGACTACCACGGTCTTCTCCATCATCACTGACCCCTTCAGGAAGTTGGGCCAGTTGGCTGCGGCCTCTGCACTAAGGAAGTGCTCCTCATCATAGTCTGAAGGGTCAGACTGGGCAGGTGAGGGTCTCCCTGTGCGAGGAGCTGAAGAGCTGGTCTCCGCACTCTTCCTCTTAGAAGCGGTGGTCTTACGTCTAACGCCAGAGGAAGATGGTCCCTTGCCGGTGCGTGACGACATCCTGGCAATAAGAAAAGAAAGTAGGGTTAGTACAGAAAGGAAAATGACAGCAGCATTAAAAAGGGGAAATCCAAAACCCAATTCATGCAAAACGGGAACGGCGACAATCTAGGAACGATAGGAAACCTATGACATGAAGCACGGTAGGTTACAACGCGGAGGAACATGCCAAAACAGTAAAATGACAGCAAAAGCAAAGAGCATAAATAAAACGAGGGAATTCAAGTCCAATGTGCAAATTCGAACATAATGGAGAATAACTTGAAACCCTAGGTCTAGAGAAAAATGCCATAGTAGCGGGATCATGAAAGTGCAGGAACATACCCAAATAGACTATGGAATTCCATGAATGCAAGTATGAGATGAAAACCAAGGGAACCAATACAAAAGAGGGATTTTCATGAGATTACATGGGGATTCCAAGCACAATGGAATCTATGAAATCTAAAGCATATCTAGCACCAATCAAATGGAATGCATCACAAAGGAGTCATCAATTGGAGAAAAAGGGTGAGAATTGAAGAAATCCCCAAATTTGGAAACCTAGGGCACAAATTGGGGTTTTCTCCAAATGAAGAGACAAAATTCCT
>NC_056561.1:26570388-26573426 GCF_013358625.1 Macadamia integrifolia | reverse complement strand
AGTGATTAGCACTACCACTGCCCTTTGGGAGTGACCAGTGTTATCAATTCGGCCGAATAATTTGCGAACCGAATTTTTCCGAATTTTATCAAAAATTCTGACCGAATCCGAATTAAAAATAAAATTCACGATTTTTTCAAAAGTAAATATAAAACGTGAATAATTCGGACCGAATCCGAATTAAACCGAATTATTCGGTCCACTTAAACAGTATTTAAAAAAAAAAACAAAAAAAATTTAAAAAAAAAAAACCCAATAAGCTTTTTTGACCGCTTTTTTGACCGAATCCTTAAATTAATCAACCGAATTATTCTGAATAATTCTCCGCTCAAATAATTCCCGAATCCGAATTTACTAACTATGGGAGTGACAGCAACGAGCCCACAAGCACTAGGGAGGTGGAAGACACCGAAGTAAACACACGCTTTGTCGTCCAGCATTGGATCCTATAAATATATGTAAATAGTGGCAAATGGGCAGTAATATGATATCATCCCGAACGCCCGAACACCCGAACCGGAAAGCAGGGGAAACCTGAAGAGGATCAAGGGGCCGGGCCGGGCCGGGCCGGTCGGGTCCATTGACTGGTTAGTTACCTAGCCTATATATCAGGAGGTTGTTCACACTTACTATTGGTGCTTTCTGAATCATTTCCCAGACTGGGTTGAAGTGGAGCATTTGGTGAACCCAGTTCAGACTATTCTTAGAATCTTAGTAGGCAAAGGAATGACAAGTGGGTCAATCAAGATTACTAATTATGGGTTGATTCCAAATGAATGGTGTTGATTTTGTTTGTTACTGCCTTTAATTACTCAAGGCTTCATGGATATTGTATGTAACTATAGTTGTCTCATATACGTTTGGGGAGGAGGGAATTTAGAACACAAAAGACAAGAAGAGCCGATTAGCTAAAGCACTCAGAACAGTGGAGGGGGCAGGGAAGGGAAGGGAAGGGAAAAGGAGGCAGGAGCACATGCGAGCGACATGGGGTCCGGCACGAACCGTAAGACACGGGTGTGTGGGCGCACAGGCTGAGTCCTGAGTCTTCTGACCCTAGTGAGATAAATAATCATGTGGGCCACCCCCGCACGACTCGCTCAACAAATGTAAGAGTTGTGATGGGTTGTGACTTGTGATGTCGAAAGTTAAAACCCAAACCCTCACAAAGAAACAAGAGATTAGAGATGACTCAGATGAGAGAGAGAGAGAGAGAGAGAGAGAAGAGATTCCTATTATGGTTTTCCTTATTACAAGATATTGATAGGATTCCTGTCACAATAAAACAGTGTAACAGTGGTTGTCGTCCCGAAATATTGGAAGTATATATATATATAGGAAGTAACATATCACCAATTCGTTTATGTTTAGATTGGTACGGTGTACGGAATACTTCCCTTTTTGTAGCTCACGTAGGTAAGATACTCCATTATTTGATGTCTTTAAATCCAATTTTTTTTGTTGGAATCTTTAACTCCATTAAAGTTTTAAGATAAAAGGTTTTATGCACATCTGTCTACGTACACTCATGGTTCTAATATTTAAGTGGTTTGTATGTTCTTGATTTGGATTTGGCTTCTCTCCTTAGTGCTTGTTGCTTAGGCCTTGCCTATAGTTATCTGGACAAACATCATATGGTGAGACGATGATCCAATGGTTCTTGACACCTCGTTCTCTTAACCTTTATTAACGTCTTATTTTTCGTATCTTTATCAAACCATTGAATCATCGCCTCTTCATGTGTCGCTCGCCCAGGTAATTATGTGTCGACTTGGGCGATGGGTGATGAGGAGATAAGTTAGATCCTCCTAATCCTACTACCTAGTTGATATCATATCGATGGGACGACACTAACCAAGAGTAAAAATGCTTAATTATTATTATTATTAATATTTTCTTTATTATTATTATTTTCTTTAAAGAAAATCGGGAGTGTTCCTATCCGAAATGGATGATATGGTATTGACTTGTGGAATTACTAATACATGATTCAATTCCATGGAATAAAACCATGATGTACACGGTTGTGCCTTCAACCATTAGATGTGAGAGAGAGAGAGAAAGGGGATGTGTGCAATACCGATACTTGAAACCAACAGAAATTGTTTGTGGATTATTCTCCTTTGAGCTTGCAGGTTTGCCTCTTTGCTTATGGCCTTACTGTGTTTTAGCTATTTGTGATATATTTGGTCTAGGGATGCCTAGACTTGATTACTATACTTATTTCTTGTTACTATTATCTAATCCATCGGCCTTCCGCAGACCCTAAAACAAGGGGACTAAAGTGTTCCAAATGTAATTATAGTATCCCTAATAATCATTTTATCCTGTGGAAATAGAAGTGATTGAAATCCCCAATGAAGATAGAAAGTTCTCAAAATAATCTGTAGAGGCAGGAGTCTTTCAAATTCAAGTTTGCTAGTCATGGAGTACCCTCACCAAGAAGGTTCTAAAACTCAAGAACGATTGAGGTTGATATTGCTTTATAATGAACTGAATGGGATTATATAGGGTAGATCTACCCTTGTCAAAATAAATAAATTAATTAAAACGCATCATGTGGAATCTACCATCTCAACCACCCCATGCGAATCTGCATGTGGCATCATATGGGTTCCACACAGTCCCCTATCAAGGAACGAATGAACCACCCCTTTTATAGGTCTTAGGGCTTTATCCCAAGTGGGAATACCCTTTTCCAATCCTCAATCAAGAAAAATGATGACCGATAAGGACCACACACTCTGGGTCCATTGTACCTTGTTTGAGATTTAAAATGTAACCGCAAGCGTACGGATCAGTGTAGCTACGGGTCGAACACAGAGAGAGCAGCCACTTTATTTTTTTATTTCTTTTAATAATGCGAAAGTGGACCGATTAATGATTGTGATCTAATTCTAATTACTGTCCTAAACATATGTATCTAAAATAACGTCCTAACCATTCGTCATCTAAGAATTTAAAGACGCAAGCCACACAATTAAAAAAAAAAATAAATAAATAAAAGAAAAAAAAACCCACGCAATTAAAAAAATAATAAT
>NC_056561.1:26567093-26567377 GCF_013358625.1 Macadamia integrifolia | reverse complement strand
ATTTTATATTGAAGTGCGTGGAATGTGGAATGGGTGTGCACACTTGGAAGTGCCTATGAGAGGCTGAGTGTGCATACGACTGTGTGTAAACAGGGACAGGTATATCAGTTTTTCTTGGCCAGACATCGGACAGGTTTTTAGGTATCGAAATTGAACTCACTGATTCACCCCCCCTCTCACTGACTGCCGGGTTACAACACATTGGTCAACTCCTTCTTAAGTTTGAAGGATTCTAAGCACTCTTTAGAAAATTCAAAAGTTTGATCTTTGACAAGTAATGAAGT
>NC_056561.1:26562396-26566914 GCF_013358625.1 Macadamia integrifolia | reverse complement strand
AATAATACCAGATTTAACCATGAAATGACATTTCTCCCAATTCAAAATCAAATTCTTAGATATGCACCTTTTCAAAACTAGAGAAAGATGATGAAGACATTAAGAATAGGAATTCCCATGAATTGAAAAGTCATCCATAAATACTTCTAAGAATTTTTTGACCATGTCAGAAAAGATGCTCATCATGCATCGTTGGAACGTAGCAGGGGCATTACAAAGCCTAAAAGGCATACGCCTATAAGAAAATGTTCCATATGGGCATGTAAAAGTGGTCTTATGTTGGTCCACTAAAGCAATTGAGATCTGGTTATAGCCGGAATATCCATCAAGAAAACAATAGTATTCATGTCTAGCTAACCTTTCTAATATCTGGTCAATGAATGGCAATGGGAAGTGGTCCTTCCAGGTTGCCACATTAAGTTTCCTGTAGTCTATGCACACTCTCCACCCAGATTGGACATGGGTTGGAATTAGTTCATTATTGGCATTGGAAACTACAATCACACCAGACTTCTTAGACACTACGTGAACTGGGCTTACCCATTGGCTATCAGAAATAGGATAAATTATTCCATGATCTGAGCACTTTAGGATCTTTTTCTTAATAGCTTCCATCATCACTGGGTTAGCTCTCCTTTGGGGTTCCGTGGATGGTTTGGAATCTTCCATAAGATGTATATGATGTTGCATAATAGAAGGGCTTATACCCTTGATATCAGTCATGGTCCAACCTTGGGCTTCCTTATTATCTTTTAACACTTTAAGTAACTCTTCTTCCTAGCTAGAAGTCAAATTTGAAGAAATTATTACAGGAAGAGTTTGGTCAGGCCCTCGGAAAGCATACCTCAAATTAGATGGCAACTCCTTAAGATCTAGCTTAGGGGGCTCAACTATGGAAGGTTTGGGAATGAAATTAGAAAGGGGTCCTAAGGGCTCCACAGGTGTGTGAAGACTCAGGACTTCAGAAAAGAAATTTTCACTATCATCATCCAACTCATCCATACACTCTTGGAATTCTGAATTAAAATTAATATCAAAGTTGGTAATTAAATGATCAGAAAAATCCATAAAATCTTCAATCATATTAATCTCTTCTTCCATATATGGTTGCTTGCCTATCCTAAACATTTTAAACTCAACAGTTTGGTTACCAAAAGATAATCGTAGGAAACCATTTTGGCAGTTGATTAATGCATTACTGGTAGCCAAGAATAGTCTTCCTAAAATTATTGGGATCTCCTCCTTGATTGAGAAGGGCTTGGTATCTAACACAATGAAATCAATAAGGAAAATAAATTCCCCCACCTTTAGTAAGACATCTTCAACCATCCCTTTAGGAATTTTAACAGACCTATCTACCAACTGAAGAGTAGTTCCAGTGGCTTTCAATTCCCCCAATCCAAGTTGCTTGTACACATGGTAAGGTAAAAGATTCACACTTGTGCCAAGGTCAAGTAAGGCATACTCAATGTAGGTGTTGACTATGACACAAGATATGGTAGGGCTCCGTGGATCCTTATACTTGGCTGCTATAGGCTGAGTAATTATGGAACTAATGTTACCTGCCAAGAACGCATTTTTGGGCACACTCATGATATGTTTGTGACTACATAAATATTTTAGTACCTTTGCATAGGCGGGGATCTGGGATATGACATCTAAAAGGGGGATGTTCACTTCTACCTTTTTGAAGACTTCTAAAATTTTGTCCATGGAAGCAGCCTTCCTTTTTTTTACCAAGCGATTAGGAAATGGGACATGATGAACATAAGGACTGTTAGGGATTTGCCCCTGTTCAGAAGAATCATTTTTGGTTTCCTCAACCAAATCATCTTTAGTTTCAAAATAATCTTTAGGTTCATCAGACGAACCTGAAACAAGAGGCATACTTGTGTCATCAACTGAAGGAGAGTTAACATGAGTAATAGATGAGGAAGATTTAAGAATGCTCTGTTGGTATTCTCTACCACTCCTAAGGGCATAAACAACATTACATTGGTTAGAAGGCCCTTGTTGGGTCTGACCTTGTACTATATTCAGTGGTACATTAGTTGATGTTTGTGAACTAACAGGCTGATGATGCCTAAGGTTAGGCTCTGATTGACTGGGTAAAGTTCCTTTTTCCCTCTCACGCATAATTGAGACAACTTGAGTGAGTTCTCTCCTAAGATTTTGATGGCTTGTCATGAGGAGGGCCATATTTTTTTCTAAGTCACTTATTCTACTTGCCTCTCCAGTGTTGGTAAACCCCGGGGGTTGCTGATAAGATGATGGGAGAGGGGCCCTAGAAAAACTGGCCTGAGGTCCTAGATTTAACCTAGGAAAAGTATTTTGGGAAAAATATTATTGTGCAAAGGGAGGCTTTTGGAGTCCAAGTTGACCTTGATTATGAAAATTGGAAGGCCCTACTTGGTTGCCCTGATTCTAAAAGAAATTTGGGTGATTTCCCCATCCTAGATTGCAGGTATTACTATATAGATTATTCTGGTATAAGGCATTAACACTATCATTAGAAGTGCCCCAAGAGGTGTTGGGGCATTCTTCTAGAAGATGTTCAGGGGACTGGCACCAAGCACAAATCTTAACCAAATTGACTGATAATGGCTCTCTAGGAACAATAGCCTCAATTCTCTTGATTAGGCTATCCAAATGAGCTTCCTTGGCTACTATCCCATCCATATAATATCATTTTCCTCCTATGGTTCTTTCACTCTCTTGGGTTGATTCTCACTCATGGGTTTTGTCAGCTAAGTTAAGTAAGAATTCCCATGCCTTTCCTTCATCTGTAAAAGATGTGAATCCCTCAGGGCACATAGACTCTATCATTTTTTTAGTTGAGTAATCAATACCCTCATAAATTATTTGACATAAATACCATAAGTCTAGGCCATGGTGAGGGTATTCTTGGAGTAGATCCTTGAATCTCTCCATAAGTTTAGAAAATGACTCACTAGACTTTTGCCTAAACTGAAGGATATCACTTCTAAGCTTATTGGTCTTGTGAGTTAGAAAAAACTTCTTAAGGAAGACAACTGTGAACTGTTCCCATGAGGTTATGGAATTTGTGGGTAATCCATACAACCACTTCTCAGCTTGGTCTTTCAATGCAAAAGTGATAAACCCAAGCTTAACAGCATCATCAGAAAGCTGTTGGATCTTAATTAGAACACATACCTCTTCAAATTCCCTTAGAAATAGGTATGCATCCTCAGAGGTCAACCCATGGAAGTGGGGCAACATAGTGATGTATTGAGATTTGAGTTCAAAATTATTACCCTAGGCTTGTGGTAGAACTATGCAGGAAGGTTGAGATGTTCTAGCAGGGTAGAACCTATCTTTCAGAGATTTAGGTGAAGGGTTTTGCTATTGGTTTCCCGTATTGAAGGGTTTTAAAGAGAGCAAACGTATAGGATCACTACTTGTTGGATCTCTTCTTTCTAACCGATTCTTAGTATTACGTACCCACCTAACACTCATGCAATAGAAAACTACCCACAACTAGAGTAAGATAAGCACAAAAGAATGGATAGCAAAACTTTTTTTTTTATGATTTTTTAATGATTTTTTTGATTTTTTTGATTTTTTTGATTTTTTTTTTTGGCTTTTTAAGAGGTTACCGATAGGGATCCGGGGTTGCTCAGGTCAATTCCTGAGGTACTGCTACAGGGCCAAACCTGTCTCTATCATACTGTGAGGCATGGCGACCTCCACCGATACAACTATTATTGCAAGTTGTTCTTCTTAGGAATTCAATAAAAGAAAAAGAAAAACAAAACAAAGCAAACAAAGCACTCCGATTTACCAAAAGAAAGCGAAAAATAACATGGAACTGTCTCCCCAACAACGGCGCCAAAAACTTGTTTGAGATTTTAAATGTAACTGCAAGCGTACGGATCAGTGTAGCTATGGGCCGAACTTAGAGATAACAACCACTTTATTTTTTTTTCTTTTAATAATGCGAAAGTGAACCTATTAATGGTTGTGATCTAATTCTAACTACCGTCCTAAACATATGTATCTAAAATAACGTTCTAACCATTCATCATCTAAGAATTTAAAGACGTAAGCCACGCAATTAAAATTAAATAAATAAATAAGTGAAAATAAACAACCCACGTAATTAAAAAAAATAAAGGAAAAAAAATACTAAAATAAAAATAAAGTAAAAGAAAGGGGAGAAAGCTAGAGAGAGACTCACAAGTAGGTTTCTCTACTTAGCCCAAGGGATACATCATAATATGAGCTTCCCTACTTGACCAGAGAGTCACTCTTACAAGGGTTACTCTACTTGGCTTTAGGGAAAGGGAGACAATTAAAATAAAAGCAATAAATTGATGGTTCTATGGCTAGGAGGGGCAAAGCCAACACATACACTAGCCATAAACCTTAGGGGAAAGGGATAGCAATAATGTAACGACTGAAAATAAAAATCCTAAATTAAGAAAGAAAGGGTAGTCAGAAGAGGGAATGAGAGGGGGGGAGAGAAGACTACTGAAGGAGCCTACTTACTTGAATCAA
>NC_056561.1:26559607-26561952 GCF_013358625.1 Macadamia integrifolia | reverse complement strand
AAAAAAAAAAAAACTGAACTTAAAAAAAAAAAGATGCTCCACGGCTCGTGATCTTGTCACCTAGATCTAAGCCTAGAACTATAACTTTAAAAATTACAACTCAATTGCATAAATCATAAACATAAAAGACTGAATAAGAATAAAAGAGTAATTGCATTAATTGACATAAAAAACTATTACAAAAGTGATTAAAGCAAAAATAGAGAAGAACTAAAACTAAAGAGTGAGAGAGGGAGAGAGAGAAGAAAACTAAGCATAAATTAGAAAATAAACTAAGAGGAATAATAAGTAGGAGGGGGGAGGAAGGGGCTCTTATAGGGCTTTTGTCTTGCCTCCTTCCTTCTACAAGTCTTCTTTAAGAAAAGAAATAAAATAAAATAAAATAAAATCTTGGTAAAAGTCCTCATTCTCTATGATATTGTGTGAGGAAAGAGAGAATCCGTTTCCAAAATTAATAAATTCTATTCCTTCCTTGCAATATTAACCAATAACTTGCAATCTTGATTAAATCAGAAAGGAATCTCTGCATAGCATCTTCAAGATCTTGTGAGGTGGCAAGAAGAGAGAATAATCTTTAGAATTTTGTAGGAGAGAGGATGTGGTATCAATGAGTGGGTCCCACCCTTGGACTAGTTCTTGATTCACTTTAAGCACTTTCTCTTGTAAACTTGGAAACTAAAAAAAACAAGAAAAATAAAAGTGGTACTATCCAAAGTGGGGCAAATGTACACTTATATCCCTAAGATTTCACACATTATTGTGCTCATCATGGAACCCACATCACCACGTTGTTGGGTATCCTGAACCCACTTCTTAGGCTATTTAAAGTATTAATGGGAAGGGGTACTCCAGATTTTTCTTGCGGCATGGCTCAGCCTGAATGATGAGGCCGAGCCTTCACTTTCGACCCCACTTGCCTCGGCACCTTGGAAGACCTTTCCTTAGTAGAACTTGCCCCAGTGGACTCGACCTCAGTATACTCGCTCTCTATACCACTGCTGAGGACTTTGACCCACTGGGGAAGTACCCTTGGTGGAGGAAGATTGTTCCTTAGGGTTGAGCCTGACCTTTTGGCAGGCCTCAGCCTAACCACAGCTATAAGGGGTTGATCTGACATGACCTCGTTAGAAGAGGAATTGTCTGCACAGCTGCTACCTTGGTTAGGGGCAAACTGGGGCAAATCAGGGGAGGAGGAGTATGGACCATAACTTAAAAATAACTTACTGACTGGAGCTTGGGAGATGGGCCAAAGTAAGGCGAATAAAAACCTAATAAAAAATGATCTAAGCACTATAAGATGAGCACCAAGAGTAGCTACAGTGAAAAATGAAGGTGGGGGATCGCTTATTTATAAGGGAGAATGGTGGTGCATTAAACGATCCAAATTCGTCAGAACGATTGGTTATGATCGAAGGACGATTAGTGCATTCGATGCATACCGTTTGGTGAGCCACATGGCGACCAGCGAGGATTTCACACCGAAAGCGTGGTGCATGACGACCACCATAAATTCTCGTCGCAGGGTCCCAAGTTGTTTTCTTGAGTCTCCTTGCTCTGGCAAGCTGACCCGGCTCACCAGAGTGGGGCGGCTTATGATGAACCAAAATGTGTACTCAGCTCGGAACCACCACCTAAGATGCCTACCTCAACCGCCAAGGACCGAGTCCTCCACTCGGTCTCCTTAAGGCCAAGCATCATGGGGCCGAGCCTCCTGCTTAGGCATCATGGGGCCAAACCTCCTGCTCGATCATCATGGGGCCTAACCCCCTGCTCTGCCATTGTGGGGTCGAGCCTCCCACCATACCGTCATAGGGCTGAGCCCTCTACTCTGTCATTGTGGGGGTGAGCCTCCTACTCAACCGTCACAGGGCTGTGCCACTTCCCCGACCATGTCTTTCCCTACTTTCAAGGTGCGACCCCAGATATCCTGTGCTACTAGTTCTGCGAATCTTATAAGCTTGCTTAATCTTCAGAAGATCTTATCCTTCAAACCATACAACAAAGTTGCCCCATTAGGGACTCTCCAAATAAGGTATCTAGGACCGAAATATTAGCACAAAATCAGGGACAAATTTCCTAATGAGATTCAGCACTCTCAGCATGAAAGGATATTCTGGGAATCTCCCATAGAGTTAGGGAGTGAACTTCCATTCAGAACACTTACCATGTACTCCAAAGGTAGTCTCCAACGACTACGTATAAATATGAAAGGTGAGCCTCCGGAAAAAGGATCGAGACTTAACAAAGATAATTCTATTACAAGTTTTTTGTCTTTGGCATTACAGAGTCCCTCACCGGATCAACTCGACTCTCTCTCTCTCTCTCTCTCTCTCTCTCTCTCTCTC
>NC_056561.1:26557034-26559587 GCF_013358625.1 Macadamia integrifolia | reverse complement strand
GCGTAAATCTTTTGTAATTGGTGATAAGGTCTTATTGTACAACTCTCGATTGCATCTTTTTCCTGGTAAGCTTAGATCCAGATGGGATGGCCCATTTATTGTCCATAATGTATATCCCCATGGGGCTGTGGAGATTTTGAATCCAGGAACAGGGATAATTTCAAAGGTTAATGGTCAGCGTTTGAAACCGTTCCTCGAGTTTCCCACTACTAGTAGTGAAGAGGTCATGGATCTCCATGAACCTCTTTACACTGATGACTAATTTTTAATCAGGTATGACCCCCTTGCATTGTCTTTGCTTTTAATTTTTTTCCATGCATTGAGGATATTGCATGACTTAAGTGTGGGGGAGGGAAACCAGTTTTTGTTTTTTTTCTTTCACTTTGTTTTGTTTGTTTTTCTTTTTATTTTTGAGCTTGCTAAGGATGAAGTCCTACTTTGGCTTTTAGCTAATGATCAGACCATTCGGTTGCTTGATGTATGAAAATAAAATTTTTGATTAAGGTACCCATTTTGAACGTATAAAAACCCTGTTGAGAAGAAAGAAACAAGCATGTGTCTTGAGATGGGACTTTCTTTTGAAAATAAGAGACCCCTGTTTTATGGTGATGGACCATATGTAAGTCTGTGGGTTCCTTGTACTTTTGATTTGGAGTTGAGACCTTCTTTTTAATTTGGCATGGGTTGACAAATGCACAATTTTAAATGAAACGTGAAATATGGAATAAAAAAGAATAAGAGTTGATTCCCTTGGAACTAGACAGGGCATTGCGCCTCAGGAAGCGTGGTGTCTTGATCGAAATTCCTTGGGAGGAAACTTCTGAAGTAATTCTAGCATCACTGCCTTTGTGGACATATGCAAAAAGCGAAGCTACATAGTAACTTGGGTGTCTGGTGTTTGCTCCACCATGTCATTCAAGCCAAAAGTAGTGGAGTAGAATAGAGTTTATTATTCAAAAAAAAAAAATGTGCAAATGTTTGGTCAAAAACACTCCAACGCCTTAGTCATTGGTTCCCTATTTCTTCACAAGTGGTTTTGCCCTAGGATAAGGATGTTTTGGAAGAGACGAGGTGAGTTCCAAATTAAGAAATATGCTAGTGTCTGGAATTGATAAAGGGTAATAAAAGTTCAAGTGTGGGGGTCCCTTGTAAGAGAAATTATCTTTGCTCCGGATCGGTATGAGCCTTACCTTTAGCCAAAGTTGGGATTTGTTTATTCTGAATTTTTTGTGTATATTCATTGCAAACACCCACGAGACACAACTCGTCCACTAGGGGTGACCTAGGGGTTTAAAGGCTTGTTGCACATGCTAAGTGCAACCGTGATTCCTACGAAAGTGAGTTAGTTTTTTTTGTTTTTATTCTTTTTCTTTTTGTTTTGCTCGAGGACTAGCAAAGTCTAAGTGTGGGGGAATTCTGATGAGCACATTTATGTGTGAAATCTAGGGTAGTAAAACATGCATTTTACATATTTAGAATGGAGCTACCTTGGGTTTTACTCTCTTTTTGCAGGTTTTATATTTTCAAGGCCTTAAGGATTATCGGGTGCTATATCTTCAATTTTACACGTAAAGAGGTCCTATTTCTTTCCATGGTTGCGAAGGGGATGAAATTCTGAGCAAGATGGACGTGTTCAATTAAAAGTACACATTCGTTTAGTCACCCATACAAATGATTATTCTTTTTAGGCCAGAAAAAGAATAATGGATCAGAACTGAACCGAGATGCAAAACCAGCTCGTTTGCAATTGTCTCAGAGGTTCAAGGAATACTCCAAATGCCAACAAAGATCGATGGACCACATCCTTAAGTGATTGAAGATTTGTTTTTGGTAACAACAACTACTTAGTGTAGTTGGTGAGCTATGGTGTGCAAAATTCCCTTACTCACCAAGAGGTCTCAAGTTCGAATCTCATGGTTGTTTTTTTTAGAGAATTTGTTGAAGATTTCCTGCTTTTCATTCACTTAAAGCACTAAGGTCATGGAGGGGATTTCCAAAAGGGGAGAAATAAAGATTGTCCAAATCTTCTCTCTCCTCCACATCATCACCCACCAAAAGATTGTCCAAATCACATAAAGCAAGAAGAAAATCGTTCCTTGGAGGGAGAAAAAGAAGAGAAATAAATTAGAAAAAAAAAAAAGGAAAGAAAATAAGCAAACAAATTATAGGAAATTTTTCAAAATTTATTTCTCTCTTCTCTCTCCTCCACCTTAGCACTTTTGGTCTCAAAATTTGTTTTCTCTTGTACTAGAAATTTCAGATTTGGTTTATTCCAGATCTGGTTTTTAGTACTGGTAGTATTTCAAATCGATCAAATTTTCAGTTCAAGGGTTGAAGTTCAAGTAAGTAGGCTCCTTCAGTAGTCTTCTCTCCCCCCTCTCATTCCCTCTTCTGACTACTCTTTCTTTCTTAATTTAGGATTTTAATTTCAGTCGTTACATTGTTACTATCCCTTTCCCCCAAGGTTCATGGCTAGTGTATGTGTTGGCTTTGCCCCTCCTAGCCATAGAACCATCAATTTATTGTTTTTATTTCAATTGTCTCCCTTTCCCT
>NC_056561.1:26520746-26556984 GCF_013358625.1 Macadamia integrifolia | reverse complement strand
ATTTACCAAAAGTTTTAGCCACAGCTATGCATCATGCATGGTCCCACATAAGACCTTGAATGGAGACAAAGCCCCTATCCAAAATGACATAAACCCTCCTCCTCCCTTTTGTATAGGACATCAATGGGATTCATGCGGTCGTGCATGTATCCCTTCCCTCTTTTTTTAATGGGAAGTAAATTCCTATCTTATGGTCTATCTAATAGTCAATAGTGAAAGAGTTCTCTCTCTCGGAGCATAGCTCTTGCATCAGCACAAAGGCCAATGGGAGCACACTTGGAAGTATCAACAGGGTGGACATTTCCACCTTTCATAGGGCATGAGGGCAATCATTTCACCCTCTTCTATATGTGGGTGCAATCTCTACACTCTCAGACAAAGTTATTTTGCCTAATCAACACACACACACACACACACACACATATATATATATATATATATATATGGTTCCTATATGTGCCAAGGGCCAATGAGAGAGTATGCAAAGCATCCACAGAGATGCCATTTGCATTTCATGGGGGCAGGCCGGTTATGTAACACCCCTAAATCTGGATAAAAGATATGGGTGATAGCCCTCTTGGACTGCTTTGTGATAACAATTGGTCTTCCTATTCTCCTACATCTATACATATGCAACTGAAATTAATCTAAAGACATAATACAACCTCTATAGCGGAAGCTAATTAAATCATAAACATTTCTTCATTAAACATTTGAATGTTTGAACATGAATGTTCCTATCATATAAATAAAATGTACCGAAACCATTGTAAAGTTATTACAACCATTTCACTATTATCCCCCCATTTCGTCTTTGTACTACATGTAAAAATGCATGCCATCTTTCAAAACCTAAAAATTGAAATATTTCTATCTCTTGCTTATTCCTCGGAAGGAGGGATATTGGCTCCTCTATCTCCAATACACACTATGCACAATGGAATGACACATGCTCTAGTTGTGTAAAATAGTCAGTCATAGGGTGAGCTCAACTAATTTAGTGTCAAAAATATAAGTCACATCAATGAAATAAAACATGCACGACTGAGAAAAAATGTTACTTTCATGAACGTATAAATTTGAAATATAACATATCTAGTCATACATGTACTGATATGCTAACTGAAAACCATATTACATATTATCTTTATCCTTCTTTAACTTTTCTTTTCTTCCTTATTCATTTTTTTTCTTTCTTTCTTTTTTCTTTCTCTTGCTTTCTTGTTTCTGGGTACGATTAATCCCTCAATGTCTCGCCCTTTTCTTGGTCTTGAGCTAAAAAGATTTGGATATTTTCTTGAGAATTCATACCATATGAATTACTCTTGAGCTCAAAGGATTTGGGTCATTATTTTAGAGTGCATCTTTTCTGTTTTATTTATTTATCTTAATCTTAAAATCATGTCATATTAAGATCTCTTTCATAATACCATATTGTGACATGCTAAATATACCATATACTTCAATTTTCATAAAACATATAACTTGTCTAACTTCTCAAATCTCAAATCTCAAACCAAACATATTGTACTAAATCATAAATTACGGATGAAAACATGAATGACATGACATTGTTCCCCTCACATGGGTCTTTATGACATGCACAGTATATCAATGATTGTCCGATATGGCTAGGAGAACAACCTAAACGCATATAACTCAATAGTAGGGTTTCGTTCAATTTATATTCTTCTCTCTCTCTCTCTCTTTCATAATTATTTTCCCCTTCTTCCCCTCTTCTTCCTTCTTCTTTTCCCCTATTTCTTTCGTTCCTACCATCTAGTCTCTCTACGATAGGTTACTAAACTAAATGTATCATACCAAACTTCTCCATTTAATGAAACAAAATCAACTCAACAATGGATCAGAATCTACCTTACCTCAAGAATTCCAGTCTTCTTTACTTTGTTCTCTCTTCTCTCTATTTCTTCGAATCAATAATTTATTAGCATAAATATCTGACTTTGTTATGTAATCAATACATGAATCACATCAAAATCCATCTCATCTTCATCATCCATTCAAAGAAACACAACTAGGGTAGATTTCCATTTTTTTATTTTTTTGTTACTCTATTCTAGTAAGCACCGTTGACCAATAGCCATCCTACTGAACGCTAGTAGAGCCAACGGCCATCTATTCCTACACACACACACACTCACACACACACAATGCTTGAACTTGAAAGCTTGGGTGATTTGAGATACTACCAGTACTAAAAACTAGATCTGGAATAAACCAAATCTGAAAATCTCTTCTCCTTTGCCAAGAGTTGAATCAATAGCTGAAAGCCTATGGATCAGGCTTCCTCTATCTATTTCCTTCTCTTCTTCTTCTTCTCTTTCTTCTTTTCCTTCCGTTCCTCTCCTTCTCAAGTTTTAAATTTGGAAAGAATGAGAAATAAAAACCTAAAACCCCCTATAATAATCCCAAATTCGTACTGGTCGAACCAGATGGTTTCAACCCAAGATAGACTGATCTTTTCTCAATTTGGGAAGTATAACATTCTCTTATAGCTCCTATGAGGTTTATTCTAAAGGCCTTTAAGAAAAACTAAAAAATCTACAACTTTTTCAGAGATAGCCTTCCACCAATTCTGATTGAAAAAACACGCCTTCCACCAATTCTGATTGAAAAAACACTTGAAAATTAATTTACATTCAAATAACTGAACTCTCGTGGGAATAATGCAAGTCCATCCTGTCGACCGGTTTATGTAGACCAAATTCACGAGAGCATCGATTGATTAGTTCGATCAACGGGTTCTTCATCTTGTTAAAATCCCAGTTAAGTCCAGATGGCTCCATTTTGACGTGATCATACAAAAATTGTTATATCTTCCTTGTTTGAACTCCAATTGACGTGTTTTCAGTTGCATTGGAAAAAAGACTCAAAGGACTAAATTTCCTATAAAAGAAATTTATAACCCAAGTGGAGTGAACACTTCCCAAAAATGTATTTGAACATGATTGATGCATCCATAGCTTCAAGAAGCTACGAATTTTTTCTTTTATACAAGCCGTAACTTTTTACTCCAACATCGGATTGAATTGATTCCAATTTCTTTGGAATGTAGCTCATAGTTCTTCATTTTGTATGTTTTAAGCTTTGTATAATTATAATTATAAAGTAGTTTAAAATTAGCATGAATTCATTGCTTCACAAATAACTATCTAATTGCTAAAGATATCACTGTTTTGCTAATTAACACTAGGGTCCTCTAAGTCATATTCGTTAAACATCCACATAATCTATCATTGTATAATTATGTTTTCTTCTGTAAGTGTAAGTATTCCTCGATCAACCAATATAGATCAATATCCATCAAAATGAACCCATCTAACACCTATAAATCATCTTAGCAATAAATTAATCCTTTTATGGGGATGGGGCTTCACATGTCATAGAAACCATATATATATATATATATATATGAAAGACGGTATCCACGGAAGTGATTCGGATCGTCCTACCGGTAGGGTCGACCATTCAAGAAACAATCAATACGAGGGTTTCGATCATTACTTGAAACTCCACAAATACAGAGCCTCCACACAATCTTAGCCCTTTCGCAATGAGTCATTCCCATGCATATAACTTTGTGTTCCCTTGGATCCAAGCTCCTCCACAATAGTCAGGGTTTTTAAAAAACCCTGATCATCATACTCGATTGCTTTAAAAGGAAGAGAGAGAGAGAGGGAGATGGGAGAGGCATTTTCTAGAGGAGGGTGAGAACTGTGAGAACTGTTCTCTCGTGTTTTTTTCACGTTGTTTTGGTCAGCCAATCTTATATCTTTCTTGGCCAATTAGAATCCCCTATTAGTTAGTGTTTTGGTAATATCCAACTAAGTGATGGGTCTCTTGTTGGGAGCCAACAACTAAACCAAAACCAATCTTATCATAAAAGATAAGATTAAATTTATTAGGAAAATAAATAATATAAAATTCTTTTCCTATCAATAGAAAAATAAATTATATAAAATTATTTATCCTAACAATCTCCTCCATCCTAATATGAGATCTTTTCTCTTATGAGGATCTAAAATCTTAGATCACAAAAAGAATTCATGACCATTAAAATGTTGTACATATAGGTTAAACTTATAGGAAATGGGTAGGTTCTTATTGGGATTCCACCTAGCATGCTATGCATCTTAATAATATTGTATTCATAATATAGGGTTAATCAACACATGTGAAGCCAGGTAGATGTAACAATCATTACTCAATTTAAATATATTATTACGCATCAGTCCATCCACAATCATTACTAGACTATAGGACATGTGTATATTATCATTAGGGGTGTCAATCGGTCTGTCCGGCTCAGTTTCGGTCCGGGTTGAGTCGGTTTCGGTGTGGGAAAGTTGAAACCGAAACCGAACCAATAAGAAAATTTCGGTTTCGGTTTGGTTTCGATTTTGGTGCGGTTTGGTTTTGGTTTGTCTTCGGTTTCTTAAATCGATTTGTAACCGTTGGTTTTGGTTTTTGGTCCAGTTTGGATTCGACTTTCCATACAAATGTTTACAAAAATATGCCAATTTTGATTTTTTTTAATGAATTTTGGAGTGTTTCGGTTTCTTACCGGTTTGGTTTCGGTTTCGGTCTGGGTTTTGAGCCGGTTTCGGTTTGGTTTTGGGTTCATCCGATTTTCGGTGCGGTTCGGTTTGGTTTTGGGGTTGCAATACTCCAAACCGAACCGACCCAATAAGGCTTCGGTTCGGTTCGGTCCGTGTAGTTATCGGTTCGGTTCGGCCGGTTTTACCAGTTCGGTTTAAGAATTAACACCCCTAATTATCATATCTATAGTCTATAGAAATTTTTTCAGAGATTCTGTAATTTTGATTGGATGAAAGAAAATATATTTTAAAATTATTTATAAAAATAAATATTAATAAATAATATTAATTTTAAAAATTTTGTAAACTATTTAAAAAAATACCATCAATACCGGATTTATGTCTAATCAAGTACAGTCATTCTCTCTCCTTGATATTCTTCCAATAGTAGTGGATTCCTTGTTAAGAATTTCTTTCGAATACGACAAAACAATATGAATCCAGTACACCGATATATAGTTAGGGAGACATCAACCGTTAGTGCACCAAAATTAACAATGTGTGATTGCATCGATAAGAACCCCTCAGGTCAAATGACCGACCATACACTACTCACGAGAATTTCGTTTCAAATTAATAGATAGTAACACACACTTGAAATTCTCGTATGATCCGATTCAATGTACACTCACACTTATACCCTAGAATCTCCATTCCTAGGTACACACAATACAACGACCATTTACACAAGATGTCCAGTCTCTTCCCTAGTCGTGAACAGTTTTAGGTTAAAACCTAAGGATTACCAAGGCCTGTGTATTTGAATCATGCAAATTAACTTATATAATTTTCATATAAATATGGATTGGTGATGAAAAATTTTCAACAAATTCACACTTGTACATCAAAGCCATGAAGTTGTCTTACATGTTCTCAACATATTCATATCCTACATCAATCCCTTAGTAAAGAGATTTGGAAAAACTATCGCCCTGAGCTAATTTCATTAGCTGACTGGATTAATCTTTCTACATGATGCAACTTGAATTTCATATTCAAGTGTAAAACATTGAATTCCATATTTAAGTGTGAAACATTCTCGTTATCACATATCTTGACAATAAGTAGTTTTACAAGCTTATAAATGGTCTCTTGTTTAGTCAAGAACTTTTATCAACTAAATAACTTGGCTAATTATCAAATATTCCACTACCATAGTGAAGTCTAAGATAAATTACTCTTTGGAACTATTTCAAAATATAATACCATTACTTAAATGCAAAAACTTAAATATTATGGATTACCTGTCACACTTGTCAAATTTCTAAATAATCAAATATTACTTCGATTGACAAGTAGTAATATTATGAACTTAGGTCTACTTCTTAGTAATTCTCAATTACTAAAGCTTGACAGCAATCCAACTATTTTATCATAATTTTTTTTGTATTTTCACTGAACACATGGTCCATCCAAAAATTGATCAAAACAAATGATTTGTTATTTGATCAAAGACGAATGTTTTAGATTATAGAAATTCTCAAGAGATCGATTAGATCTCAATGACCTGCACTTTTCTCTTTACTGTTATATGTTAATACTTTTTCAAGATATTAACTGTCGAATCTGTGACTATCACAGTGGACATCTATCAGTAATGAAACCTTAAGGGTATACCATTTGTCAACAATCATGTTTTGAATTTTTTCTTTTTTTCAACATTTTCTTTCATCTTTATACAGATTCACTTACATCCAATGGGCATACGCTTTATAGTGGATCTATAAAAATTCAGACTTGGTAAGAATGAAAAAGACTATTCTAAAGCTCAATTTTCCATTATCATCTATGTCTACATCCTATACAATCTAAACAAAAATCTGTTTCATTCTTAAGAACTATACTTATTTGTAGATCTTTTCTACATAGTCATCCTCCTTTATAAGGAAAGTATAGTATGTAAGAAATTTAATCATTCTCCTACAACATTGAGACATTCAAGGATATTGTACAAAACATGTGAGTTACAAATATTGATTTAGTTAATACACATAGAACTATTTTATGTCTTCAGAAATATATCATAATTTAATATAATTCTCTTAAAGAAAAGTCAGCCACATCTATGTTATTTATTGTTGTATTTCATCTCATTTGTCAACCGCTTTTGTATTTAAGCTAAACGGTCCCTATACCTTCTAAATTGTATAATAGGCTTTCACACATTCTATTATTCAAAAGGCTCTTTAGGTACAAATTTAGATGGATACTTGTTCAAAATGAATACTGCTATTTTAAAAGTACAATACTAATAAAATAGTTGTCAAACATTGTTTTACAATGTCAAATTCAATCTTTTTATTACATCATATAATATGATGTCTCCGGGTATCTTAATTAGAGATCTTATACTGTTTTAGATAATCCAAAGGACATATGATAAATACTCTCACTTGATCTAATCATGAGTTAACACTCATACCTTTGTCAAGTAAAGTATTTACTAGATGATCTACATGAGTATAAATTAACTCCAAAACACAAATAGCTCTAAGATCTTTTTAGAAAAAGACTTAGTCATATGTCCTCATAAATATGACTTATAAGTTGAAATAGAATTTTCCTTTAGACATTCTGAAGGCTTATCCCTTCCAATATATAAATTCTGTTAACTCTATACAATCTTACAATAAACACCAAAAGTGTGAAGTTAACTAGAGCACAAATAAAATTTTTTTTTTGTTATTACCATATCATGGTAACTGCTCTAGTCCCGGTTAAAAGATGATTTTTAGTCTTCGTAAAGCATTCTTGTCATATTTAAACTATACAATTAGTTTGTAAACATGTATGAGGAACCGAAGTCCATATATATCATGCGACAGTCGATCACACCAACACAGTATATTCAAACAGGACAAATGTTTTATGAAAAATTTCATCCAGCTACTTTCATAAGGTGGCTAGGTAAAACTAACAATTCTTTGTATCATTTTTTCCCATAGTACTTGACACATGGGTCACACTCATGCATTCCTCCTTCTTTGTTTTGACCATTGGGCATTGAACATGAAAAGAAAACTACGAACGTCATTGCTATTGCCTTGACTTTTTATAAATAAAAGTTTTCACCAACTAAATTAGATGTAGCCGGTGATATGGTTAAGATATTTACTAAACATCTATGATTAACTTAATGGATTCCAATCTCATAGAGTGACCTATCATTATTATGACATAGTCAAGAATTGGAGAACCTTAAGTCATCTTGGATAGTATGATAGACCTTAATTGATGATCAATAAGCATCTTTAGTTTACTCATCAAACATCTCCTTAGTATTCTCATCATGTCTATAACCCTTGGTAATTTATAAAGAGTATCATGGAGTCAACTAGGGAAAGAGTATTATCTCTCGAGATAAACCAATTTACTCAAACATAAGCATGAGTAAATAGTCTTGTCTCTATTCCAAACAATTAGATCAGACAAGGGATCAACATCATAATAATTAGTAGGTTAGTGATGGTAAAATGGACAATGATGTATAATTAATTTACAGATACATACCATTGAATACAAGTGGGCGAAGCTCAATCAATGGTTTCTGACACCTTAAGCTTCCTTCAAATCTTTGGGGTGCGAATTGGAATAATTCAACCCTTACATGCACAACTTAGCCTATTAAAGTTCATTGTACCCGTGTTAATTGACTGTACTAATTCTGTCCATCATAAAGATTTTTAATAATTTTGACCACCTGAGTACCATGTCTAATCCTATTGACTGACACATACTTAGGTCAAATGTATACCCATCATCTCAGAGTAAATCATGGCATCGTGAGCTAGTGTCTACTATCACTGTACACTTCTCACGACCATGTCCTCTACTTATCACATAGGAGATGAGTGTAGACCGTTTATTGATCAATCACAAGCATTATCCTATCGGTATTTTCCAGAATTGACCTATGAAACCTCTATCCACACCGATCACGGGAAGCCATGAGAATCCCACCGATTAAGGTTTCCCATATCACACTTGCTTTATAATGAGGGGAATAGAAATACATATACATAGATAATCATATAGACATACATTCAATGCATTGTCATACATTGCATTGTATGTATTTAAACTAATTTCACATCACATGTAATAAAGCAACAATTATGTTAAACAACTAAAATAATCATCACATGTAAATTATTAACTATAGTGGTTATGGGATGGAATTCGGAGTCAAATTGACTTTGCATCTTATGCAAGTCAGTTTGATTCCATGATGGGTGGAAGTAACATAGCTTCATTAGTTACTTCCACTCAACTTAGTTAAGTTATAGTGTGAATGCAAGTTACATAAAAATAACTATTACATTGGAATAATAAAATAAAAACATTATCTTAATCTTAACCTCTTCCTCCAAGCGATCAACACCTCCGATCAACCCTTGATCATCCGATCGTCTCACAATCATCATCATCGTTTATCTCTCAATCATCTCATGATAAAATAAAATCTTAATTTTATTTTACATTATTTTTATTAAATAAATTTTGGGAAACCAACCCATCAATTAGGCTTCCCAAAGGGAGTACATCAGTTTATAAAAAAGAATGAAGGAAAGAGAGAATAAACAGTTAATGAAAGAAGAATTTCAAAATCATATATATGCATGCCATCCACATAAAAATCCATTGACATGGTTTATTTAAATCCTATAACCACTGATGAATGCATGCATTTGATTATTTCATTTCATTTATATGGAAATTAAGATTTACAAAACCACATTTTAAATTGTCAACTTTTGACAATTCTTTCGCATATGTACATCTCATGTACATGAAATTATCACACCCCCAAAACCAAACATTAAATCATATTTAATTATATGGGTCTAAGGGTCCATGGGTCCACTAAGGTTTTAAGAAACTCAAAGAATATATAAATGTACAAATTAGCTAATATACACTGTTTTCTTAAAAACAATACTTAACACTTTAAGTTACAAGCATATTTCAACTTTATGTATAATATAATATTCTTGGCCCATGGTGTAACCCACCTCACATATGTACACTCTATCTCCTTATAATTAGTGAAAAATATCATTTCATAAGATGAAATATTACCCTTATAATCCACACAGTATTAAACGCTTTAATGTAAAATATTAAAAATAAAATAGAAGTGGGTGGGCCCTAGTGATAGGATCCACCACCTTCACATGTTCGACATGGGTTTTAACTCTTAAAAACACTTAAACAAAAAACCCTAAAAACATTAAACATTTTAATGTAAAAGAGTAGAATAAAAGAAAAACAATATGGATCCACCCATTGCATTAGAACGAAAAAGTCTAAAAAAAGATTACTGTTTTTAATATTTAAAACCATAAAAATGGGCCCAAAAACTTTTGCAAAGCCAATACTGTTTTTGCAGTCCAATGGGTTTAAGCCCACTAAACCATTTGAATAGCAAAAACTACAATAGAGTTAAAACAATGGGCTGAAGCCCATTAGCCCAAAAAATTTCGTTAACATTTAATGGTCAAAATATAGGGCCTGCCAATGGCTGGATCCATATCAAAAGACAAAACCCTTTATTCCCTTCAGGCCCTTTTATAAGGCTTTAATCCCTTTATGTCCATTGGATTATAAATTAAAACATCTTTTAATAATATCCAACAAGACCTATATTGGACCAATTTAAAAAAAATATATATATATATAACTTAAGTCCAAAGCAAATTGGGCCCAAAAAATAAGAATGGGCCAAGCCCACAATTTAAGAACCACATAAATAGCTTAAGCCCAGTCGGGCTCTCTGAACAATAATCTGAAGAGAGCAAAACAAAACAAATAACCCAAGAATTATAAACCAACATATAAACCCACACTCCGTATGACAACTCAACAAAAGCCCATCCGAATCTAAACTACTAAGGCTCATATGGGTTTATGTAAAAGTCCACCCCATCATTAAAAGAAGGGGTAAAAGGGTAATTTGACAGTGGAGTTACAAAAAACCTAACCCATTCTCACCTTCTTCTTCCCCGTGGCCTCTCCTCCCACTTTCTCAAGCCGCCAAACCTGCAACAACTTGCGGGTTTGGCGTTTTAGACATATATGTATATTGTTATTTTTATAAGCAGCTTGAAAAAGACACACCAAGGTTAGCTTGTCGTCGACGAAGCCTAGCAGCAATCTGTCATGGCAGCCGAGCTCGGTAGCATGAGTTTGCAACCAAGCGGAGCATAAAAGTGATCGGACATTGGCTCGGTTCCTATTTTGGCGGGTTTAATGGTGCAATTGTCTGGCTTGCCCACTCCAAGTGGGGAGTAGAGCCATGCAGCCTGGGCGAAGGCTTAAGACTTCTTGGTTCGATCAATGTAATGCATAAATACTATTAAAAATATTGAAGGTCCCCTTTCCGCAGGGAGGCTATGATATCACTGAAACATGGTATCCGCGGAAGCGATTCAGATCGTCCTACTAATAGGGTCAATCATTCAAGAAATAATCAATACGAGGGCTTTGATCATTGCCTGAAACTCTACAAGTGTAGAGCCTCCACGCGATCTTAGCTTATTACGCGATCTTAGCCCATTCGTAATGAGTCATTCCCACACATATAACTTTACATTCCCTTGGATCCAAGCTCCTCCATTATACTCGATCACTCGAAGAGGAAGAGAGAGAGGGAGATGGAAGAGGCGTTTCTCACCGTGAGAACTGTTCTCTCGTGTTTTTTTCACATTGTTTTGGTTAGCCAATCTTATATCTTTTTTGGCCAATTAGAATCTCCTATCAGTTAGTGTTTTAGTAACATCCGGTCTTCTGTTGGAAGCCAACTAAACCAAAACCAATCTTATCATAAAAGATGAGATCAAATTTATTAAGAAAATAAATAATATAAAATTCTTTTTCCTAACAATATATATATTGATAGAATATATATATATATATATATATGCTACCTAGCAGCACCCCCTATGCCCCCTCACATAGGGAAGTGAAATGTCCACATCACCTCTCCCCTTGGATGCATCTGCGTGTGCTCCCATTGAACCCCGCACTAGTGCAAGTGCCACGTAACCTAGCAAGAAACCCCTTCTCTCTCTCTCTCTCTCTCTCTCTCTCATCTCCATATATATATATATACTAGAAAACTTGAACGTGCTATCATGATTATTTTCTACATTATATAAAATAAATCTATTAAAAAAGTAAATAGTGAGCAATTTTGAAATGTAACTTTGCTCATTGTTTCTGAGAATCTCAATCTCCTAATCAATTGCTTAAATATAAGATCACTATGATCTAGTATAAGATTGATACACTTCAAAGTTTTTTTCTTTCGTTGTGATTAGTGATTACTCCAAGATGTAAACACATCCCCTAGGGTACAAAATTCACTTGGTTAGGTTTTTGGAACTTGGTACCTCCAAAACTTGAAACACCAATTAAGCACAAAGGATAATAGATTTGGTGTAAGTCCTAAGATTTCATTACTTCAAATTGAGAATAACTTGTTGCTTTAAAATTTTCAATTCTCTTATCATTCACAAACAGTTCTATCTACTGTTTTTTAGTTACTGAAGAAAAATAAACATGTTATTTGTATGGCGTCTTCAGTTTTATAAAGGGGGATTGTTCTCTTCAACAAAAATTCGGAGTCAACGGACGTAGTTTGGTGACTCTAGCATGGTTATTTTAGTTGAACTTTGAAAGCTAAAAAGTATATTAATTATACACTTTACAATTCTATTGAACTTCGACTCTAGTATGGCTATTTCTATCTTCACCCATTCTTGATTCAATATTAATTTTTTTTCCATATGCTGCAACATTAATATTCAGATCTAACTTTTAAAACAACCACGTAAATCATTATAAGCTTTTAATTCTTTTCAACTAAGAAATAGCACACCCTAGCCAACTGAAAATGTTAAAGCGTCAATCTAACTCCTATACCAATTAAAAAAAAAAAAAATTATCCACAAAAACAATTATGATAAATTTGTTTCTTGTCATTGAAACTCATGACACTAATGATTTTTCAAGAAGTCTTACCTAGATTCTTTGGATAAGAAACAAATAGAAACAATTGTCAACATAGAAGAAACTTCTAATTGCTTCTACAAAAATAGATGAAAGTTCAGTTGATAGATCTCTTGGAGCGGAAAATTGAAAGTGAAATCACTTAAGCGAAGTGCAGGAATACCTAGTATGGACTCGTCCTTACTGTCCGAGATAACCTGTGTTGGAGGGAGAAAGGTAGTGTTAATATATGCATTGGTTTTTTAGAATATGATAAAAAAAAGAGTCCATAGAGGGTAGTTTTAAGAAATAATATAATGAAAATAGACCTAGTTTCTTAAAAGAAGTCATATTATGTTTTTTCCTAATTAGGATGGTATCACAAAGTGAGGTGGTTTACTTATTAAGGTGCTAATGCATTAGATGACTCCAACTAAGGAAGTAGAGTTATAATAAAAAAAGATGAAGGAGATTTAGGGAATCACAAGCTTAGGACATGAAACAACAATAAATTAACTTGGACATGAACTTCAAGAACAAAGAGATCAAAAGCAACAGCAAGTTTCCAAATGATTACATATTATTTTTTATTTTATTTATTTATTTATTTTTGTAAGTGATTGTTTTCAACTTGAGGGTGGTTTGTAAGTTTTGTTCGCACCTACCCACTATGAGTTGCTTTTTTTTTTTTCTTTTTTTTTTGCATTAGTATTCATAACTGAGGTGAATCCGGTTAAATAAAAGAAAGGGTGAGGATACACTTTAACTTTTCTAACTTTGTTTTTGGAGTGTCTTGTGTTTCCTAAAGAATGAGATATGAGCATATAAGGTTCAAGTATCCAAAATTGAACATGGGATTGGGCTTCCTCGATCTGTTAGATTTCCAGAATCATGTCAAACAAACTAAGATTTTCTAAACTTTTTTTTATTGAGTTTTTTATTCAACAGACTTGGGGATCTTGACCTAAAATGCATATCAAATATGTGTTATTGGAAATCCATGATAGGATTTGTCTTTTTCCAATTCTGATTCATGAAATCATTTATCTTCTGTTTCATTGTTTACTTGACATTGTCACATTCTCTTCTCCTTCTCAACTTTAGATTTTTTGTGTTACACCCATGCCCTGACTCGGTCTAATTTGAACTGTTGTGATAGGTCTTGGATCGGAGATTGGAAGCACTACCGGGTTTTGGCTCACGGTCGCCCATTTCCAAAGGGGGAGAGATGACCCCACATATTCATACATTGTGTGCCAGTCTAACTGGAGGGGATTCATACCTTTTGATCCCAGATGGTTAGCGACCCCACTCCGCACACATGAATCCCGGCACGTATTGAAGTTGCCGAAAGGCCTTGAGTATGGCTGAGGGCAACCACCCGTGCAAGACCATATATTGGATGGCAAACTGTCTTGACCACCAGAAATAAGCCACTGGATCCACTAGGGCTGAATTCGGTGGGTTGTTTCCGGTGAGCCTAACAGACTGCTGTCAAGGTTCCGATGCCCGTGGGTCTCGTTACTCGCATCGTAGACAGTCTCAGATGATCCCAAATCATCCCTCACATTTTTTATGTGATGTGAATACGTTTCAGACCTAAGTGATCAGGTTCTCAGGTTCTGAAAGTTGTAATAACCCGATCAGTCTTAGTTGGGTCTAACCAAACAGACCCTAAGGTCCACTTTAACTCATAAGTTAGAAATGAGGAAATGAATTCCTCATTTCCTTAGAGTCCAACGTAGGAGGGGAGAGAAAGAGGAGAAGAAGGAAGAAGAAGAAGGGGAAGAAGAAGGAAGGGTCTTACCTTAGTGCTGACTATCGCCTAGTTACCGGAATCGTTGCCGGAGGTAAGTACACTCACTTCCACCACTCTCTCCATTTTGACCTAGATTAAGCTAGGTTTGGATGGAATCTTAGTGTACAAACCGAGTGGAGGTTGTGAAATGCGTATTCTACCCTCCCGGTGTTGTTGCCGAGCTTGAACCAAGCCCAGTGAGCTCTGGTAACAAGTATTGCCAAATGACCAACTAGGGTTTCGATAATTTGATTGATGTATCTCCCAAATGGCTCAATGAAATCGAGATTTTATTGGCTTAGAATGATGATAGGACCATTCCTACAAACTCCACGGAACAAATCCTGACGATTGGGCCTGAGTCGAAAATCCCCAAAAATGGATGGACACTCCTGTACCACCATCAGATCCATTGGGTCTGCTTCAGGTGGGTTATTTCTGATGAACCATAGAGGCTTGTGAGCTTTCTGTCACCACCATCAGAAACAACCTTGATATTTCCTGTGGAAATTCCCTATTTTTGGTGACATTACTGTCACTGGGAAACATTGATTGTACCTTTTGGTGGTGACCCAATTGGGCCTTTCTCGATCTTTCTAGTACGTACTGATGTATGATTGGCCTTGTGTCTAGGACAGTGATGTGCACGTGCCCCGAGACCAAAATTGAGCCGATTAATCGGTGGCCGTACTTGAACCCTAACACACTCGAACATAAACTAGGTGAGGGATAGACTGTGTTTATTTTTAGAATGTTCATTATTATTAAATTGCTCACATGCTTAGAATTATATGTTTACTTGTAATTGCTCAAATATGATGATGATATGTCATATGTTACATTTTTCATTTTACAATTTTGATATGAATTTTTAGATCCGGTGTGGCCGAGGTGGTATTGGTACTATGATCGTCGTGTGTGAGGCGGAATCTGGTGTGACCGAGGTGGTACCGGTGTTGTGATTGCCGTGTATATGTTGCATTCATACATTAATTATATGCATTAGAGTTAGTTGTAGTCACAGGTTACACTTTGTGGCCAAGGTCTCGCTGGTATCGTGTAATCCGGGACTGCATTTGGAAATGAATATGCTTCAAGGCAGATGATTGGTATCGGTGTTGCGTAGTCAATACTCAACTGTGATATGCATGCTAGATTAGGTAAACAGTCTCAGGTTTCACTTTGTGACCGATGTGTTATCGGTATCGTGTACCCAAGACTGTATTTGCAGATGGATTACACTTTGTGGCCGAGGTCTCGTCGGTATTGTGTAATTCATATTAACTGTATCATTATGAAGGCATATAACATATATTTAGTTAAGTATTACTCCCTATGCTACGAACCCTTTCCATCAGGGGTTGAGGTGCTGGATAACCCATTGTGGTATGTTCGATGTGCCTTTTTGGAATGTCACACCCGCGGTACGATGTAATTGTTACCGGAGGCAGGAACCTGTCCGGTGTGGCTGATGTCTTATTGGTGTCATGACTACCAGGAGGGGGTTATCAGGGGTTTGTTGGGTGACCCATAGATGCATATGGGGACTGACAGGCTTCTATTCAAGGCTAGGGTTTATATCATTGCATAGTCGATGGTGATTCCGAGACGAATGATACAACCTAATACGCCGTAGTAGCATTTTACTATACTTAATTGGTATTGTTAGGTGGATAATAAAACAAATGAATTGCATCACGAGCATCAAGAACTATGTGTTTAATTTCTGCTATCATGCATCATGAATTATTATTACTATTGTCTTGCTTGGATGTGCTTGACCCCACCCCTCACTGAGTGAGTTGGAAAGCTGACCCCACGTATACACACTTTTTAGATGATGCAGGTATGGTTGTGCCTATGGCTAGTGACTCTTTTTTTCTTCGGATCTGAGTACGGAGTGAACAACTGGTGGATGCCGGACGTGGAGGAGCATGGCTAGGACTGTGCTTGTGACTTTTGTGCATACGTAGCGCCATGAGGTGTTCGATGTATATTTGATTATGTTGATACATGTTTGTGAATATTATGTTTTAAACTTGATATATGTAAGTCTTGAAGAATTGTAAACATAATATCTTGGTTATGGATATTATGTTTATCATTAGATAATTTCCTCATTTATTTCTGATGATTCCACTATTATACTCTGATTCCGCTGCTTATAGTTGGTTTGTGATGTGAGATTGTGAAATGTTAAGGTACTGCTATCAGAGATCCTGGTAGGTTTATAAGACAGGTACGTGTTTTACTTACACCACCGGTAGTCTTAATGGTAAGTTGGGTCTATTGAAAGTTGAGTGTGACAGCTATGGTGTCAGAGCGTGAAGTTCTGCCTTAACCTACAATCTCGATCAAACCATGACTTGGGGAAATTAGGATTTAAATAAAAATATCAAAGACAACAATAATAGAATTGCACAGATTAGGAGACAAGCATAGGTGTTAAAGCCGTTTTAATAAAATAAAGAACTTAAATACACAGCTTACACTTTTTATAAAATTAAAGTACAGAAAGCAAGAAATCCTAACTAGCTTAAAAGACTAGGAATGTAAATGACAGAATCTTTAACTAAACCTAAAACATCAAACTTAAATAAAACATGGAAGGGAAATCCTAAAAACTACAGCGGCAAACATGCCACTACTCCTACTGCTCTTGCTACTGCTGCCGCTTGTTCTGTTCTTGGCCCTGAGCTTGGTTCGGACCATACGTTCCTAGAGGAGGAACCAGAATACCAAGATGGAAGACCATCGCCTACATCTGTGCCTTTAGGGAGGCTACTCTATTGTCCATAAGATAATAGGTCCTGTCTATGCTATTGAGGCGGCCATCTATGCTCCTCATCAGTGATGTGGTGGTGTCTAGACAGGCCATAACATCATTGAAATTGTAAGGCCTCGCACCCCTAGTGCCTTGAGAAGTGGAAGCAGCCATAGAACCCATAGCCTGGGGGTCAGGTGGTGGAACACCACCAACCCCAACAACTCCTTCCCCTGCACCAACATCACTGACATCGCCGCCAACATCACTGGCACCGTCACCCTCTACCTCCATAGGCTGCACATTTGCCTCTGGATTAGGTGTCATTTCTGTCATATTTAGGGTCATCTTCCTCAAAGAATCTTAGTTGAAGTCTGTGACCTCTTCACCCAAGCGTGCCTCTCCCTCCAAATCCACCCCAAAGCAGTAACATAAGTTCCCAACTCGGTGATCCTATCCCTCAGATTGAATTATCATGGTCCACATCAGGAGGTAAGGAAGACGTATCTGTGCCCCCTGTACACGCAATAAGTCACATAGGCGTGTAATGCGAATACCTCATCGTAGTGTCCACAAGTGGGGAGAACATTCAACTGAATCGCATGACAAATGACCTATGGAGTAGCAAAATAGTTGACTGAACGGTTCCATTCCTTGGCCTCATTAGTCAACATGTCATTTATCTCTAGAAAGATGTCGGGACTCTGGAAGTCATAGGTTGGAGTCTGAGGCGGGCAATAAACTAGGTCACCGGCATTGTCGATCATCAGAATATTGGCCAACTGCCTCATGTCAAAGGAGATCTCCACCCTCTTCATATAGAAGGTGATCCGCATCTCTTCGGTACCCCGGTTCACGCATTGCAAATTGGAGTAGAACAACCTGACTAGGGTTGGTAGTAGTACTTGTTGGGTTTCAAGATGCGGTATCATCCGATAGGCTCAAACTATTGATGAAGATGGAATACCTGGAAATATATTATCCTTACATAGACTCCCGGGTCCACGTTGCGGTGCTCAAAGAGTTCCAAACGGTCTGGCTCAGCCACAGAGTGGAACAGGATTGGGTTGAACTAAGCAGCGACGTCTTGCTCCTCTTATTTAACGGCATGTCGGGTACGTACACAGTGTCCAGACATCGTTGCAATATGATTCCTAAGGATTTAAGAATGAAAACCTAGTTTAATGGCTGAATGTAAAGCTCACAGAGAAGAAAATCACAAAACTAGGTTACAGAGAGGAGAAACGTACCTCTGATGAGTGTACAACGCCAATCGATTGCGAAATAGCGAGGGGAAGGTAGGGAATGGGTTGAAAAAGTCTTCTTGGCCGTTTCCACACCTTTTCCACAAGTTAGAATAGGGTTTTGTATAATGAAATCCAAACCCGAGTCTATTTATAGCCGTTTTGGAACCACTGGGAACCACCCACTGGAAACACTGGACTTGCTTCCGGTGCCTATTTTCGGTGAAATAAAAAGTCCCAGTTTACTCACTATTTTATCCACTGGAAATAACACTGATATTTCTGGTGGATTATGTCATATTTTCGATGAAAGATGCCCTTGTTTCTGGTGATAATTTTTGGAAATTTAAAACAAAAAAATTTATTTTCCAAATTTGATTATTATTTTATTGCCTTAAGGGGATGCCTCTTTGTGATACGCATGTGATTGGATACAAATATGTGTGGACCCCACTTATGCATGCCCTAACCCTAATTGTGCTTATTGTTTACGTGTGGGACCCACTATGTATGCATGTATTCCAATCACATGCAACCTTATATATGCATGTGAACTAGTCAGATTCCTCCACAGAAGTCATGTCACGTCGGAACACTCGATCCCGATCCCAATCATGCCCGTCACCTCCCACTTCCCCTACACAGAATTGGGGTTGACCCCGCAATGCACCCCCAGCTCCGCCAGTACTTACAGTCCATGATGTGGCATCCATCACAGATAATATGATGCAGGGAGTTAAGGAAATACAAAATCAGTTTATGGCCGAGATCGATGACAAGATCCTAGTGGTAATGGGAGCCCATAATGCACCGCCCGTACCACCTACTCCACAGATACCCACTCCAATACCCATTGAATCGGTTACCCTTTAGACATCTGGTGCATCCAAATGTGCATGGACTGGTGCAAGACCTGATGTCGGATCGAGCCCTGGCCCATGTAGAGGGCTGGACAGACTTGACGAAGATGATGGAGAAGTTTCAATGGCTTAGGCCCCCATGCTTCTGAAAGGTGGGCTAAGACCCGTTGTATCCATTAAGATGGATTGGTGGAATGGAGAAAGTTTTTAGACTGATGGACTGCATTGATGAACATGAAATTTTATGTGCGGGGTATCAGTTGTAAAACGAAGCAGATGATTGGTGGAGTGCCACTGAGCCTATTCTGAGGGCGAATAACCCAAACCCTACTTGGGCAGACTTTAAAGGGGCCTTCTTTGAGAACTACTTTTCAGAAAGCTTCCGGGATAGGAGAGAGAGTGAGTTCTCTCAATTGGTTTAAGGTTCCCGATCTGTGCTCGAGTATTATCAACTTTTTGAGGAGCTATTCCATTTTTCTCCTGAGCATCTCAAAGGTGATAGAGCTAAAGCAAAGAAGTTTGAGAAAGGGTTGAGGCCAGGTATTGGGTTAACCATTGTGGGGTTGAAACTGCAGACCTATGCTAAGGTGGTCCAAGTGGCCAAGTCTATTGAAGACTAGCATAGAGATAATTTCATGGCCCAACAAGGAATGGGAAAGAGGCCAGTGGAATCTACTAATTCTAGGGGAGGTAGCATGCCCTTCCGAGTGCCTTATATCAACCCAACTATAGGAAGTGTAGTAGGTCTGAACTATGTATATGAGCCTTGCCCAGTGACCATAGGTGAACATTACTTGAATGCTCACTTGATCGAGTTGGATATGACTGACTTCGATGTGATTTTACGAATGGACTGGTTGTCTACATACAAAGCCAGTGTGCTATGTGCAAAAAAAAAAAAAAAAAACTATCATTTTTAGACCTATGATGATGATGAGTTTGTATTCCAAGGGGATAAGCCCAAGAAACCTAAGAATGTTATCATATCCACGCTCCAGATGAAGAAGCTACTAGATAAGGGATGTCAAGGCTACTTAGCATCTATGATGGATATTGAGATAGAGATTAGGCCATTGACTAAGCTCGATGTGGCGAGGGAATTTTTTGATATATTCCCAAATGATTTGATAGGTTTACCCTAGGACCGAGAGACAGAGTTTTCTATAGACCTATTCCCGGCTTGGCACCAGTGTCAAAGGCCCCTTACCGTATGGCCCCCACAGAGTTGAAGGAATTACAGGTGCAATTTTAGGATCTTCTTAAGAAAGGATTCATTAGACCTAGTGTGTCTCCATGGGGAGCACCGGTGTTGTTTGTCAAGAAGAAAGATGGAAGTATGAGGTTGTGCATTGATTAACGGGAGCTTAACAAGCTAACTATCAAGAACCAGTATCCTTTGCCAAGGATAGATGTTTTATTTGATCAGTTATAGGGTGCCAAGGTATTCCCCAAGATCGACCTTAGATCGGGCTACCACCAGCTCAAGATCAAGGATAGTGATGTCAGCAAGACAACCTTTAGATCAAGGTATGGACATTATGAGTTCTTGGTGATGTCATTTGGGTTAACCAATGCACCGGCTACATTTATAGACTTAATGAACTGGCTATTCCAGGATGTCTTGGATAAGTTTGTGATTGTATTCATTGATGGCATCTTGGTTTACTCCAAGAGTGCAGAAGAACATGTTGTTCACCTGAGGTTAGTATTGCAACGGCTGAGAGAGAAGCAACTTTATGCCAAATTCAACAAGTGCGAGTTTTGGTTGTCACAGGTGGCATTCCTAGGCCACATTGTTTCAGATAAGCGTATAGAGGTTGACCCAGGCAAGGTGAAGGTGGTTCTAGAATGGGAGACTCCCAAGAGTGTAGCAGACATACGTAGTTTTCTGGGATTGGTCAGATACTACCAAAGATTTATTGAGAACTTCTCTCGCATTGCTACCCCAATGACCCGACTCACATGAAAATGTGTGAAATTTGAGTGGCCTGATGCTTATGAAAAGAGCTTCAAGGAGCTAACGCAAAGGTTGGTATCAGCTTCAGTTTTGACTATTTCAATCGGTACAGGTGGTATGGTTGTGTATAGTGATGCTCAAAGCTAAGATTAGGTTGTGTATTGATGCAGCATAGGAAAGTCATTGCTTATGCATCCCTTTAGTTGAAAGATTATGAGAAGAACTACCCCACCCATGATTTGGAGTTGGTAGCCGTGATTTTTGCACTGAAAATCTGGTGACACTACTTGTATGGTGAGAAAAGTGAGATCTTCAGTGACCATAAGAGCCTCAAGTACTTCTTCACCCAAAAGGAGCTCAACATGAGACAAAGGCATTGGTTGGAGTTGATGAAGGATGAAGGATTATGATTGTACTATCCGCTATCACCCTGAAAAGGCCAATGTGGTAGCTGATGCACTTAGCCGAATATCTCAGTCACTGACTCTTTTATTATTGACCACCAATGAGCATCTTATATTGGAAGCCAAGAAACTAGACTTGGAGCTATTAGTAGAAGGTCACTTTGTCACTACCGGCATTGGTGGTACAACCTAGTCTGGTGGATAGGATCATTGCAGCTCAGGTTACTAATATAGAGTTATAGAAGTTGATAGAAGAATGCCAGGAAGGAACCCAAAAGGACCCAAATTTCTCGATAATTGAAAGCGGGATTCTCAAGTTCAAAGAGAGGTTGTGTGTGCCCAGTGATGGTGATTTAAAAGAGATAGTTTTGAGAGAGACACACAGCTCTCCATACTCCATTCACCCAGGCAGCACTAAAATGTATAAGGACCTCAAAGGCTCATACTGATGGAAGGGAATGAAGAATGATGTGACCACGCATGTGTCCAGATGCCTCACATACTAGTAAGTCAAAGCTGAGAGATAAAGGCCCCATGGATTATTACGTCCCTACCTATTCCGGAGTGGAAATGACAAAATATTACTATGAACTTTATTATAAGCCTACCCCGCATACAGAAGGGCATGGATACCATTTGGGTAGTTGTGGACCGCTTGACCAAGGCAGCTCACTTATCCCAATCAAGATTACATTTTCTACGGACAAGTTGGCCAAGTTGTATGTTGATAACATCATTAGGTTACATGGTGTATTGGTGTATCTGATCGAGATCCCAGGTTCACTTCTAAGTTCTAGACATTGTGCAGAAAGTTATGGGCACACAGTTGAATTTTAGTACAACCTTTTACCCTCAGACCAATGGTCAGTCGGAAAGGACTATCCAGACATTGGAGGACCTACTTTGAGTATGTGCCCTGGATATAAGTTACAGTTGGGATAAACACATTTCTCTTATTGAGCTTTCCTACAATAACAATTATCAGGCCACCATCGGAATGTCCCCATGTGAGGCACAGTATGGCAGGAAGTGCCGGACTCCACTCTAGTTGGTGAGCGGCATATTTTGGGTCCATACTTGATACATACTACTAGTGAGAAGGTGAATGTGATCAGAAAAAAGATCAAGGCAGCTCAGTCTAGCCAGAAAAGCTATATAGATGTCAAAAGAACACATCTAGAGTTTGGTGTTGGAGATAAGTTGTTCTTACGGATCTCCCCAGTTAAAGGGGTGATGTGGTTCGGCAAGAAGGGAAAGCTTAGTTCGAGGTTTGTGGGACCATATGATGTACTAGAAAGGATCAGAGTTGAGGATACAATGATGTCTTCTATGTATCAATGTTGAGGACGTACATCCCCGACCCTGCTTATGTCTTAACTTACATACCCCATGTGTTGGACGAGGATTTTACATACGTGGAGTATCCAGAGAAGATTATTGATTGAAAAGAACATGTTCTCCGTAACCGCACCATTTCTTCGTTAAGGTGAAATGGATGAACCACCTAGAACAAGAAGCAACTTGGGAGCGTGAAGATGAGATGGTAAAGCAGTATCCTAGATTGTTTGATTTTCCAGGTATATTCAATTTCGAGGAAGAAATTCTTGTAAGGTGGGGGAAATGTTACACTCGTTCCCTGACTCGGTCTAATTTGAACTGTTGTGATAGGTCTCAGATCAGAGATTGGAAGCACGACCGGATTTTGGCTCATGTTCGCTCATTGCCAAAGGGGGAGAGATGACCCCACATGCTCATGCATCGCGTGTCAGTCTAACTAGAGGGGATTCGTACCTTCTGATCCCAGACGGTAAGCGACCCGACTCCTCACACATGAATCCTGGCACATATTGAAGTTACCGAAAGGCCTTGAGCATGGCTGAGGGCAACCACCCATGCAAGACCAGCTATTTCACAGCAAGCAGTCAAGACAGCTTGCTGTCTTGACCACCAAAAATAAGCCATTGGTTCCACTAGGGCTGAATCTGGTGGGCTATTTCCGATGAGATTAACAAACTGCTATCAAGGTTCTAATACCCGTGGGTCCCGCCACTCGCATTCTAGGTAGTCTCGAATGATCTCGAATCATCCCCCACATTTTCCTTATGATGTGAACGTGTTTCGTACCTAAGTGGTCGAGTTCTCAGGTTCCAAAAGTCATAATAACCCGATCGTTCCGAATTGGGTCCAACCAAACAGACCCTAAGCTCCACTTTAACTCATAAGTTAGAAATGAGGAATTCATTTCCTCATTTCCTTAGTGTCCAATGTAGGAGGGGAGAGAAAGAGGAGAAGAAGGAAGAAAAAGAAGGGGAAGAAGAAGGAAGGGTCTTACCTTGGTGCCGACTGTTGTCTAGTTGTCGGAATCATTGCCGGAGGTAAGTACACTTACTTCCACCACTCTCTCTCTTCATTTTGACTAGATTAAGCTAGGTTTGGATGAAATCTTAGTGCACAAATCGAGTGGAGGTTATAGAATGCGTATTCTACCCTCCCGGTGTTGTTGCAAAGCTCAAATCAAGACTGATGAGCTTCGACAACAAGTATTGCCAAATGACCAACTAGGGTTTTGATCGTTCGATCGATGTATCTCCCAAATGGATCAGTGGAATTGAGATTTTATTAGCTTAGAATGATGCTAGGACCATTCCCTACAAACTCCACAGAATAAATCCCGACGATCGGGCCTGAGCCGAAAAGCCTCAAAATGGCTGGACACTTCTGTACCACCATCAGAAGCAAGCCACCGGATCCACTGGGCCTACTTCCGATGGGTTATTTCCGGTGAACCACAGAGGCTTGTGAGCTCTCTCTCATCACCATTGGAAACAACTCTGATATTTCTGGTGGAAATTCCCTGTTTCTAGTGGGTGTTTTTGGTGACATTACTGTCACTAGAAAACCCTGATTATACCTTTTGGGGTTGACCTAAGTGGGCCTCTCCCGATCTTTCTGACACATACCGATGTACGATTGCCATTAAATCTAGGACAATGATGCACACGTGCCCCGAGACCAAAGTTGAGCCGATTGATTGGTGGTCATACTTGACCCCTAACACACTCGAGCATAAACCAGGTGAGGGATGGACTATTTTTATTTTTGAAATGTTCATTATTATTAAATTGCTCACATGCTTGTAATTGCTCAAATACGATGATGATATGTCATATGTTACATTTTTCATTTTACAATTTTAATATGAATTGTTATGGAATTGCATGACGGGATCTGATGTGACCAAGGTGGTATCGATACTATGATCGCCGTGTGTTTGGTTGTGTGTGAGACGGAATCCGACGTGGCTGAGGTGGTACGGGTGCTATGATTGTTGTATGCATGTTGCATTCATGCAATGATTATGTGCATTAGAGTTAGTTGCAGTCGCGGGTTACACTTTGTAGCCAAGGTCTCGCTGGTATCGTGTACCCCGGGACTACATTTCAAAATGGATACACTTCGTGGCTGACGATTGGTACCGGTATTGCGTAGTCCATACTCAACTATGATATGCATGTTAGATTAGGTAAACGGTCTTAGGTTTCACTTTGTGGTCGATGTGTTACTGGTATCGTGTACCCGAGACTGTATTTGGAGATGGATTACACTTTGTGGCCAAGGTCTTGCCGGTATCGTGTAATTCATACTAACTGTATCATTATGAAGGCATGTAGCATATATGTGGTTGGGTATCACTCCCTATGCTATGAACCCTTTCCAACAGGGGTTGAGGTGCTGTATAACCAATTGTGGTATGTTCAATGTGCCTTTTCGTAATGCCACACCAGTGGTATAATGTGATTGTTGCCGGAGGTGGGAACCTGTCCGACGTGGCCAATGTGTTATCGGTGCCTTAACTGCTAGGAGGGGTTATCAGGGATTTCTGGGTGACCCATGGATGCATACAGGGACCGATAGGCTTCTACTCACGGCTAGGGTTTGTATCCTTACATAGTCGATGGCGGTTCTGAGACGAAGGATACAACCTAATGTGCCATAGTAACATTTTACCAGACTTAGTTTGTATTGTTAGGTGAATAATAAAACAAATGAACTGCATCATGAGCATCATTGACTATGTGTTTAATTTCTACTATCATGCATCATGAATTATTATTACTATTGTCTTGCTTAGATGTGTTTGACCCCACCCCTCACTGAGAGAGTTAGAAAGCTTACCCCACGTATACACACTTTTTAGATGATGATGCAAGTACGATCGTGCCTGTGGCTAGTGACTCTTTTTCCTCCAAATCTGAGTACAGAGTGAGTGACTGGTGGATGCCAAACGTGGAGGAGCATGTCCAGGACTATGCTGGTGACTTTTGTGCATACGTAGCGCCATGAGGTGTTCGACGTATTGTTGATTATGTTGATACAGGTCTGTGAATATTATGTTTTAAACTTGGTATATGTAAGTCTTGAAGGATTGTAAACAAAATAACTTGGTTATGGATATTATGTTTATCATCAGATAATTTCCCCATTTATTTATGATGATTCCGCTATTATACTATGATTCTGCTGTTTATGGTTGGTTTGTGATGTGAGATTGTGAAATGTTAAGGTACTGCTATCAGAGATCCTGGTAAGTTTGTAAGATAGGTACATGTCTTACTCACACCACCGGTATTCCTAATGGTAAGTTCAGTCTATTAAAAGTGGGGTGTGACATTTTGTGAATTAGCAGCAAAGGACAAAACCTCTCCATTAACAAGGAATAGTTGAATGAAAGGAGTTAAAATTTCAAACAATTAAAAGTACAAAATTAAAGCAAGAACTATCAAATCAAACAAGTTCCCTTATTCAATAATTTGTTATTGAACTTAAAATCTAGAATCCCAATGTAGGAACAAAAGAAACTATGTGAAGTAAAGATATTAGATTGAGATATATTAAGGACAAGACCTCCATAGAAAAGAAATTTTCAGATGCTTGGCTGAACAACGGGACACCAAAGAATAGTAAAAATACGAACAAAGAAAAAATTATTCTTAAAAGTTTATTTTTGTTAACAATTTAAAAGTTCATTTAGCAATTCAACATTCTCCAGTAGGAACCTCATAAACACATTAAAGGATAACTATACATGGCACAACTTTACTTCATTAAAAAGATTGAGGATTCTTCCCAACCATTTTCAAACAACCATACCATTACAAGTTGGGATTGTGTATACGCTGTCTCTTTTCTTTTCACATGAAGCCTTTCCATTTTATTATTCAACTATTCTTCATTTTTTTTTTCCTTACTGCCCTGGATTTCTCCAGAGTCAGTCAGGGAGGAGCAGCTATTCATACACGGTGACCATAAAAACGAGTTGCTCATCAGTAAGATTCACCCGAGATAGAATCAGCCTCTCTTTCGGCGATGCTTAAGGCAACCGGGTCTGAATCGATCGATCAATTCTTCAAATTTTCTCATTATTTGTTTTCTTCAACCTCTTTTGGTTTGAATCTGATCTGAGTCATCTGGATCAGGTTTATGCGCCGAGGATGGAGGACCCATATTCTCGGACTTTCGAGAGATGCTCGACGGATACGTTCCAGATAAGAGGCCCCTGTACTTACCAAATCTATTATCTCTATCTGCTAAGATCAGTTTATGATGGTTGGAAGCCCGAGACTCTGACTCTGTACGGACCATCCTCTAAGGTCTCCCTCTATTACAACACCTTCATTCCCAATGGAGTTTCGTATGGCTTCAATCTCTGGAACTCCAACGTCTTTGACGACATTTTCAGTTCTATCCCTAGATAGTTAAAACGAAAATCCCCACTGTTGGTGTATGATGTATTGTATTCCGTCGCAGTTTAATCTAGGGAGTACTAGTGCAACACCTAGACAGGCAGGATGGTGGTCCCCCGCTCGAATTTTTTTATTTGAGGGCAATTGTGTACTTTTCGGATTAGGGTTTTTTCGTTATATATATTTGTAGCGAGTGTTTCTTTCTCTGTAATGCAAGCAATACGGAGAGGTGTGAGGAAGAACGTTGTAACCCTATTCTCCATTGATAGTGAAGTAGGATCTCATCTCACCGGGGATGTAGGCAACCTTGCCGAACCTCGTAAAATCTGTGTGCATTGTTTGTTTTGTTTTTCCATTATCTTCTGCATCGTTTTAGGCTTGCGTTTCTACACCCACTTATAATGGTATCTTACATAATATGGTTTGTACCCTCTTCCGCTAATGATTCTGTATCTCAGGGGCGGTGTGCTGAGAGGGTATCTCAAGGCGGAGAGGGAGAAGTAGGGGTCAGATTCTGTATTCCTCTCTTTGTCCAACCATTTGAAGAAGGGAGTAAAGCGGGAAGATAGAAGGACGTGTCTTTTGGGTTTTGGGAGGTGTGGAACATAGAAGGACGTGTCTTTTGGATTTTGGAAGCGTATCCTCCACGAGAGAGGGGTATTTATGTCAAGGTTAAAAAGTTTGCCAAAAAATGGAAGTATGTACTTTTATATGATACACACACACAAGTTAGAATCTTGTTGTACCAAAGTTGGTAACAACAAGATTTTACCCTAACTATTTTTGGTTGTTAGTATAAAACATTTTTTTTCATTGAGGGTAGATCATATCATTTCATATAAAAGGTGCATAAATTAACTTTAAACTTTTCGAAAACATTTTTCTACCCCTACATTAAATAACTTTTGGAAATAAGACGGTGGCCTGGGGCTTGCGTAATGTAATTGTAGTTAAGTCTGCATTGAAGTAGCGTTTTTCTTTTTAAAAATACACTGAAGTACCAAAGGCAAACAGGACTCTCAGCCACGATGTTAGGCAGAATGCTTGTCTTGCTGCACTGGAATCGACACTTCAAGGGATAACTAAAAAAAGATTACAACTTCATAGTTCACAACTTTGTTGACCACAAGTTGTTCCCACATGTGAGATTGTAAGAGAAACCATTAAGATTTTGGTTAACTAAAAATGTTTTTTTCTTATGAGAGTTGGATTATCATTATTTTTTAACTGTGATTTTGGATTATTTAGAGATTTCAATGCCTAAGTTAGATCTGTGTAACAACAATGATATGCTCAATAAGTTAGGTGTCAAACCATCAACAAGAACATTTTTCATCTTAGGAAAGGAATTGCTACATATGTTACCTTTACCAATGATCTTGCTCTTGGCATCATCACCGAACATGCATGATAGATCATCCATCAAAGTTTGAAAGGGTTATATCTCGTCATGTGCCTTAAACATTCACTGTCCAAGTACCATGCTTTACTTTTCGATTGGGCTTTTAAACGCACTTGTATGTATACGAGGATGAGAGATTTTTAGAACTCATTTCATCTTGGGGGTGGTTAGCACTTTATGGAGACAGAAAAAATATTCAGAGATAAACTCTAATATGATGGACGTAGATGTCGGATTATGAATTTAATTAATTATTTGGGTTGATTAAATGGGTGAGAATCAAGTTGTATAAATCGGTTTGGTCCTCTCTTGAGTTTAGGGATATGCTAGCCCAACTCATTGTGGTTAAGCCAACTCATTGTGGTTTAGGGTTTTGAGTGTAGTACAATATTATAAATACTAAGTTTTGGGTTCCTACAACCATTATTCATTATTTCTAATTTTACCACTAAGTGAGAGAACTAATGAGGGATAAGGGCTGTAGAAGATCCATAACCAAGAAAAAGAAAATTGTGAAGAATTGAATCGATCGTCTTCAATATATTAGGTGCAAGGTACAAACCAATTATCTATATTTTGATCCAAACATTTATCACTAAGTGAGAGAACCAAGGAGGTTTAAGGGGATGTAGAACATCTATAACCAAGAGAAGGGAAATTTTGAAGAATTGAATCGATCGTCTTCAACATACTAGGTGCAAGGTACAAACCAATCATCTTTGTTTTGATCCAACTATTTATGTTTTAATTTGATATCGTGTTCTAGTTGTCTGCATGGGAACCAATTAGGGTTTGATGTAAAACCCTAAAAAGATTTAACATCTAATATCAGAATAACTTATACAAAGCTAGAATCGATTAGTAGTGATTTATGATTTCAAGAACCAGTGGATTTATGGAGATCATTGAAAAGACCTTTAAAATTTTATTTAGTAGAGACCCTATTCATTCAACGAATTCCTTCCTTCCCATGGGTTAAAGAGTATGGAAGAGAGAGCATTGTAGGGGTAATTAATTTGAATTTATATTTAATAATATTATTACATTACCATATTGAAACCGAATCCAATTCGGATTCCTAATGCGGTTTGGATTTTTTGAATTACTTTAAAGAGTCATTGTTTAAATAGTGTTGCTATAATGAATGCATAATATTGTCAAACACCATGTATGTTGAAAAAATAAAAAAAGTTGCGATGAATTGCAAGTAATTGGTGGCATAAATAAATGGAGGAAGAAGAGAACGAGAAGGTACGTTAAAATACACTACTTTCCTCGCTTTTTAAGTCATGGATTTATATTAAAAGAAAAAAATTTGATTTAACATGAAAACGTGGTGGGCTCTTGGACCTTTTTATTTTTTATTTTTCTAAGATGAAGTTATTTAGTTTTTCATTAGACTTGCGTTGGACTTTTGTTTCTGTTATTTAAAACTTAATGGGTAAAGTGGGCCAAGTGGTTTTGGGGTTTTTATTTGAAAGAATGATGGGCTTAGGCCCATTGATAGTTTTAAATCAAAATAAAATCCCTGAAAGGGGTTTACTTGAACCCTAAGCCAAACCGAACCGACCAAATCAGATTGGGACCAACCATGGTTCAATCCAACTGGATCAACGGTTGAACCGATCGAGTCGCGTCGACTCGGAACCAACCCATATTTTGACCCACTTGGGTTTTCCGGTGGGTCGCTAGAAAACCCATCGGAAGATGTCGTCGGTGTTGATCGGGAAATATTATGAAAAAAAAAACCTTAAAGGCTTGTTTGGATTTTTTTTTTCTTTTTTTTTGGGTTTTCATTTAAACTGCTTTAAATGTCATTTTAAGAGTCGTTTTAACGCCAAATTGAAATCTGTTTTTTCCGTTAGATTCATTGTTTTGGGCCATATTTAATTATCTAATTTGTTCTATGACATGTTTATATGAAATTTTATATTTTATTTGTATTTAGTCATAGAAACAAGAGGCCATTGTTCAATGTTTTGAAAAACGACTATGTTATTTGTCATCTAAACGGCCATGTATTCAATCCCAAGAGGTTTGCTTTTATTAAAATTTTGTGGGTCTATTCTTTAAACCCAAGTCTATTTGATGATTTAATAAGAAAGGAATACAATTGGGTTTCTATCTTTAAAAGTATTTTAAAAAGATGTTGTTTGGTAATAAGAAGTTTTCAAGTAACACCTAATTTTTGTTTTTTTTTTTAATTGGAAAATTATCTTGTACCATCATTGTTTTTAAAATTTATCTGAGAAACCACCCTAAAAAATAAAAAATGGCATGTATATACCCTTTCTTAAAAGATAATTACTCTTACGTCCATTCCGTTAGCTCACAAGCGTTAAGTGATGACGTGTCACGTTTGAAATTTTTTAAATGACAAGTTTACCCTTCAACTTGTTATTTTACCATATGATGTAAAAAAACCACCCATTTACATGGGATTGGAAATCTTCTTCTCCTCCGATTCAGACGACCAACTCTTCAACCAAATCCCTTTCTCTTCCGATTCAGACGACCAACTTGTAATCCACCTTCAGCGCGACCTACTTCTTCGTAATCCACATTTATCTGCACTAGTCCCACTCCCGTTACCAATATCTAAAGCAGTCGGAACCAGTTGAAGCTCCGAAGCCCATTCATCCTTGTGTGTAACACCACCAACGCCAGGTGGCTCAGCCAAGCTGTCCTACTATTGGGTAGGCAGCCATTTCTGTGGGGGTTATCGGAAGCTACTGCCACACCGGGAGTGTCAGTTGAGCCGCCTCCTCCTCCCAACGAAGAAGACAGGGTTGAGGTCGATGTAGGTGGGCTGGGACTCCTTGGATCCAGTACAGAGGTTAGTTCGCTGCCCATGTAGCTACCCTCTACCACTTGTTCCCTATCACTGAAGAAATCGAAGAAGAGAAGTTTCAAATCACTACAATTTCTAACACCCCCTTCCCCTGCAAACCAAAGGGCATTCCCCTCATATAAATACAAGTTAAGCCCAGAAACAAACAAAGAAAATCCAGATTCAAAGATGCGTACACTCCAAGAAACTCATTCCACTAGAGACCAACAATAGCTACCAATCTTCCATCATCTTCTTTCCCTTTCAACCTTTTTCTGTTCCAACTCCTCGAGTCCATTTCTTCTATGTTCTTCTCTTCTTCTCTACCCTCTTCTTCATTCGCAGACTCGCAGCAGTACTCTGTTCCTTCTTTGTTCTGTTGTGGATGCCTGAAACATCAAAAAGTAACAAAGTTCCCTTCCCTCCCTCACTGTCTCTCTAGGGTTCTAAAGTATTGGATGATTCAGAGTAAAAGAGGGGAAAACGTTGAGAACTGGCTTTTAATTCAAAATTGGTTTTAGGGTCAAAAGAGTATTTTTCATTTCTAAACTAACGGTGTTAAACTTTAGGGGTACGTTTCATATTTTTGACTTTTTAGGGTGGTTTCTTAGATAAATTTAAAAAACAGGGGTGGTACAAGATAATTTTCCTTTTAAATTTGAACCAATTCAATTGAGAGTTCCAAACATGGTTCAAGGGAAACAGAATCATCAGTATCGATCGATATCAAAATGGTATCAACCTTAACCGATCACATGATTGTTTCCAAGTTTTAGAACCTTAGCCCCGAGGCCTTGTGAATTATAAAATACCATTGGTTATCATGATGTCACTTTATCATATACTTGGGATGTTGTGGATAAAAAATTTAATTGGTTGAACCGGTGGGAGGATAGATTTATGTACTCTAAAATGTTTTATATAGTTCGATCAGTTGGAGGATGTTCATTATTCTGTATTACTTTTAGTACAAGAAAATGAGACCCAATTTTTTTTTTCATAACTTTTTTTGAATAGTTATAGTGTTTTGTCTTTGTTTAATAACGGCTTCAAGATTGTATTTTTGTTTATGTATGTTTTGGCAGTGGTTTATCATTATTATGATATTTAAAGTTATTTATGAATGACATATGTAGAAAATTAATGCATTTTGTGTTTACATGTAATTTTTGGAACACTCTATGATGAATAATTATGTTAAAATTAAAATGGGTGCAACCTTTCGCACATGCTTGGCTGCATAATATATTTTAGGAAATCATGAAAGAATATGGTGGAATCCACCAAAGTGGCATATCTTATTCTTCTATGATTTTCCCTAGGGCAGCAAAGTTGGTGACATTTGCCTAAAGGTAATGTCACCTAAGTTAAAGTGATAATAACCTAGAGGGTTCTAATCCCAAAGGTAAGGGGATCTCGAAAGTTATTGTTTTTTTCACAGTAAATGTGGATTTACAAGAGGGCCAGTGCATTCTTAGTCCAAAGGATATTAATATAGTTGCGATTGTGATTCTTGTATAGTTTTTTATTGTCCTAATGACACATTTAAAGGTATGTTCCTATACATATAGATATATCTCCAATGAGGAAAACATGATAGGATTGAGTGAAATCCACCAAAGTGATACATTTAATTCGATTATGTCTTCCTTAATAGTAAATATGGTATTTTTCAAAGGTGATGTCATCAAAGTTTATGAACATTTAATTTAATTGTGTATTTCTTGATAGTAAATATGATATTTTTTGAAAGGTGATGTCATAAAGGTTTGTGAATAAATATTCACATGTTGGAAAGAGACACTAACTTAGGAGTTCTTTTGCCCAAAGGTGATTGAGTTTTCAAAAGTTAGTATTCTTTTCACATTTAATGCAAGAAAATAAGATAACTAGTAAATCCCTGTCCCAACGGATAGGGATGCAACTTCAGTTATAATTCTTAGTCACTGACAGGATGTTGGCATGCCTCTTACAAAGATTTTTCTGGTGGGAGTGTTCAAAGATTATGTTTATAACATGAATATTATTGAGTTTTTAAAATGCTTGGTTAGTGGGAGCTTTGCTTCTTGTTGATTACTTATTTATGTTTTGAAACTTTAGCTCGTATGTTTTGGGGCACAGTTTGATCGATTGTAATTATATTTTAGCATTTATATTATGCATAGTTATTCCATTTATTAATTACTTTTATGGTTTTATTTGAACATGTTTTATAGGTAATAGTTACCTCAGTTATAGGTAATATTTTTGCTACAGTTTAAAAGACAATATTTACCACAGTTCGAAGGTAATGTTTGCCACAGTTATAGGTAGTAATTACCATAATTTAACATGTAGTATTTCCCATAGTTCAAAAACAATGTTTACCACAATTTATAGGCGAAAAATCACAGTTAGATATTAACCTCAAATCAAAGGCGATTTGCCACAGTAAAAGTTAATATCATAGTTAAGGACCTACATTGAATGACAATAGTATTATTTGAGGATCTATAAATATTTTCATGTTAATATCCCACATAGTTTTATGTTAAAAATTTTACATATTTTTGTAATGACAAAAAGTTGTATGCCGTATATTGAGGTGTATCTTCTGCTGTTGTTTGATGTGACTGATTTTTCAACTAAATCACAGTAAGAATGATTAATGTAATGAAATTCTATGATCACACCAATTTAAAAGACATCCTTATAATTAATATACTCCAAGTGGTAGATTATTGGATTATGGGCTTAATTAATTATTCGGGTTGATTAAATGGGTGATAATCAAATTGCATAAATCGGTTCAATCCACTCCCAAATTTAGGGATATACTGGCCCAACCCATTGTGGTTTAGGGTTTTGGGTGCAAGACACTATTATAAATACTGGGTTTTGGGTCCCTACAACCATTATTCACACTTCTCCACTTTATCACTAAGTGAGAGAACCAAGGAGGTCTAAGAGGCAGTAGAAGATCCATAACCAACAGAAAGAAATTGTGAAAAACTGAATCGATCGTCTTGAACATACTAGGTGCAAGGTACAAACCAATCATCTATGTTTTGATTCAAACATTTATGTTTTAATTTGATATCATGTTCTAGTTATCTGTATGAGAACCAATTAGGGTCTGATATGAAATCCTAAAAAGATCTAACACTAGAAAGCAATAAAAAAAAATCTTGCTTATATTGTGTAATTCTTCAGAAAAATAAAATCTTTTAGAGAAATTGTTTATTGATAATCACACAATCAATGATATCACCATTCTCATCCTGTGGAAAACTACAAATGGTTTTTCCTATTAATAGATCTCTTGTGTAGAGGGGAAAGTAATAAAATCCTGTTACAAAAAAATAAAAGAAACAAATGATATATGCAAATTAATCTTTCTAAAATGGACCAAGAAAAAAAAAATGATCAGGGATAAAGGAGTCCAAGCAAAAGTGGTTGTTTCTAGTTCAACCTGATTTAACGAAGTCTCCAAAAGGAATAAAAATTATTGAAAATATAAAAAAAAATTAAGTAATAAAAGAAAGTGAGAGGGTTCCCTAAAAGTCAGCGTGGCCCTTGCACTAGCACGGAGACTGATGAGCACATTTATGTGTGAAATCTAGGGTAGTAAAACATGTATTTTACATATTTAGAATGGAGCTACCTTGGGTTTTACTCTCTTTGCTGCAGGCTTTATATTTTCAAGGCCTTAAGGACTATCGGGCGCTATATCTTCAATTTTACACGTAAAGATGTCCTATTTCTTTCCATGGTTGCGAAGAGGACGACATTCTGAGCAAGATGGACGTGCTCAATTAAAAGTACACATTCGTTTGGTCACCCGTACAAATGATTATTCTTTTCGGGTCAGAAAAAGAATAATGGATCAGAACTGAACCGAGATGTAGAACCAACCCGTTTGCAATTGTCCCAGAGGTACAATGAATACTCCAAATGCCAACAAGGATCGATGGACCACATCCTTAAGTGATTAAAGATTTGTTTTTGGTAACAATAACTACCTAGTGTAGTTGGTGAGCTATGGTGTAAAAAATTCCCTTGCTCACCAAGAGGTCTCAAGTTCGAATCTCATGGTTGTTTTTTTTAGAGAATTTTGTTGAAGATTTCCTGCTTTTCACTCACTTAAAGCACTAAGGGCATAGAGGGGATTTTCACATCAAATTAGAAGCAAGGAAAATTGTGGAAGCAAGAAGAGAAGAAAAAAAAAAGGAAAGAAAAAAAAGGGAGAACCAAAGATTGTCCAAATCTTCTCTCTCCTCCACATCATCACCAAAATATTGTCCAAATCACACAAAGAAGAAGAAAATCGTCCCTAGGAGAGAGAAAAAGAAGAAAAATAAATTAGGAAAAAAAAAAGGAAAGAAAATAAGCAAAAAAAAATTATAGGAAATTTATTTCTATCTTCTCTCTCCTCCATCTTAGCACTTTTGGACTCAAAAGATCTCACAATCAATTGTGGGTTTCTCTCTTTTAGGAAAGAGAAAATTGTTACCCTACCTCTCCATTCCCTATAAATACAACTCATGTAAGAGGAGGAGACACGATTCATTCTTCTTCTAGTTTTTTTTTAGTTGCTCTCTCTCTCCCTCTCTCACTCTTTGGTTTTAGTTCTTCTCTATTTTTGCTT
>NC_056561.1:26519610-26520726 GCF_013358625.1 Macadamia integrifolia | reverse complement strand
TTATCACTAAGTGAGAGAACCAAGGAGGTCTAAGAGGCAGTAGAAGATCCATAACCAAGAGAAAGAATTTGTGAAAAACTGAATCGATCGTCTTGAACATACTAGGTGCAAGGTACAAACCAATCATCTATGTTTTGATTCAAACATTTATGTTTTAATTTGATATCATGTTCTAGTTATCTGTATAAGAACCAATTAGGGTCTGATATGAAATCCTAAAAAGGTCTAACACTAGAAACCAATAAAAAAAAATCTTGCTTATACTATGTAATTCTTCAGAAAAATAAAATCTTTCAGAGAAATTGTTTATTGATAATCACACAATCAATGATATCACCATTCTCATCCTGTGGAAAACTACAAATGGTTTTTCCTATTAATAGATCTCTTGTGTAGAGGGGAAAGTAATAAAATCCTGTTACAAAAAAATAAAAGAAACAAATGATATATGCAAATTAATCTTTCTAAAATGGACCAAGAAAAAAAAAAAATGGATCAGGGATAAAGGAGTCCAAGCAAAAGTGGTTGTGTTCTAGTTCAACCTGATTTAATGAAGTCTCCAAAAGGAATAAAAATTATTGAAAAAAAAAAATTAAGTAATAAAAGAAAGTGAGAGGGTTCCCTAAAAGTCAGCGTGGCCCTTGCACTAGCACGGAGACCAATGGGAGCACAAGTGGAAGCATCAATAGTTTTTTTATCGGTGAGGTGGTCATTTCAGCCCTACCTATGTTTGGTTGACTACGCTGCCTTCTAGGTTGCTTTTTCCCTAAAAGAAAAGGGCAACAAAACCTTCTTGACCTTGTTCGCATGCATGGCCATTACACCAAAGCGCAAGCCAATAGGAAAATGCATAGGGACATGTGGGCATAAGGCAATGTCATCTTTTCACATCGGCCTATGTTTAGGCATAGAGACAAGCAAGCGGGTAGGGTTCTTTTCTCCAAAAGAAAAGGAAAAATGTTTTTTACGAAGTAATGTGACCCCTACACACAGACACATGGGAAGACAAAATGACCATCCCGCCCCCTATGAAAGGGAAAATAATTCTTCGATAGATACTTTTTCATGTGCTCCCATTAGCCCTCGCACACGTACTCCCACTCCCCCCCCCCCCCC
>NC_056561.1:26519477-26519590 GCF_013358625.1 Macadamia integrifolia | reverse complement strand
AAAAAAAAAAAAAAAGAAAAGTTCCCAGTTGTTGATATATAAGTGGATATATGAGGTTTCAAATCCTGCCTCATAAAGAGTGTTGGGTTTTTTTTTTTGGCGGGGGGGGGGGG
>NC_056561.1:26471606-26519457 GCF_013358625.1 Macadamia integrifolia | reverse complement strand
GGGGGGGTGGTGGGGGGTTGGGTAAGCCTTACTCTCAAGGTCCGGTCCACCTTGGGCCTGAAAATTTCATCCCTATCCCAGCCCACAGGCTAAAATCCAAGCCCAGGCCCGGTTGGGCTCAAGGCAGCTTGGGCAGCGTCGGGATTGCCAAGCCAAACTTGGAACCTCATATAGAGGGATGCATGCTAATATGTTGGAGGGTATTTGACTGATTAGGTTCTGATATTTGACACATGGTTAATCCAACCCATGTACTATCTATCCAATTGTTAGAACTGTCACATTATCATTCCATGTGGCCAAATGAGGATGGATAATTTTGATAAACTTATAAAGTTAGGCCACTTGAGACTGTGTTTGGAATGCATTCTCATTCTCACAATAGAGAATGCATTCTTAATAGAAAATGAGAACATTGTTCTGATACATGCTTATTGCTAATGTTAAAATGGTTCCTTATTTAGAATACCTATGCATTTCATCACAATTCGTAGGCAAAATCCGTTTGATAAGTATAACCAATCAATTTCGCCAAGACAGTTTCAAATTGAACCCAAAAAATAGGCGAGAAAACTAATTCCAACAATTGATGAATTGCAAGGAGCTTCTCTATTTTCAAAGTTGGATCTTCGAGCAGGTTACCATCAAATCAGAGTTAGAGAGAGAGTGATATGCACAAAATAGCATTTAGGACACACCAATGACGAGAAAAGAAAAAAAGATGATGATGATGATGGTGATGATGATGATGACAATGACATCATCATTTAGGACACACCAATGACATTATGAGTTCTTGGTGATGCCTTTCAGATTAACTAATGCGCCATCAACATTTCAGGCTGCTATGAATTCTATTTTTAATCCATTTTTGAGGAAGTTTGCCATTGTGTTTTTTGATGACATATAGGTTTATAGCATTGTCTTGCTGACCATGTTATTTATCTATAGTAAGTTTTACAATGCCTTAAAAGAAAATCAGTTGTTTGCTAAACTTTCCAAATGCAGTTTTGGTAAGTCTTCTATTGATTACTTGGGACATGTGGTGTCAGCTCATGGGATTATGCCTAACAAAACTAAGATTAAAGCTATGCTTCATTGACCAGTACCTAAGGATTTGAAGAACTTGTGAGGATTTTTGGGCCTCAAAGGTTACTATAGAAGATTTGTGAGGAATTATGCATCAATTGTTGTTCCATTAACTGATCTCCTTAAAAATGATTGTGTTCGCTGGATTGATGATGTTGTAGCTACATTTGACAAAATGAAAGTAGTTAATACTAGCTTACCAGTTCTTGTATTACCTAATTTTAATGTGACTTTTGAATTAGAAATGGTTGCATATGGATTTGGGATTGGAGCTTTATTGATGCAACTAGGTCACCCTACAGGTTTTTGAAGCCAAAAGTTGAGTTGTCAAATGAGAGTTGCTTCTATCTCTGAGTTCGTTTTCCATTACGCGAGCTGTTAAGAAGTGGAGGTAATACTTGATTGGTAGGAGTTTTGTGATAAGAACGGATCACAAGAGCTTGAAGCATTTGATGGGTAGGTCCTTCAAACTCTTAGGCAACATTTTATCTTACAAAATTGTTGCGATTCACTTATACTATCAGCTATAAACCTGGCAAGGAGAACAATGTTGCTGGTGCATTGTCTAGATTAGTTGGAAGTGATAGATTCAGGTTCATAGATGCCCTATTCTTGTTCTGCAATACAAACCAATTTGTTGTATGCACTTTGAAAGGAGAATTTGGAAGATAGAATGCTACAAGCATTGCATCAGGCCATTCAACAAGGTACTATTCCTGATCTGAATTACAAAATTAGAGATGGTCTTTTTTTTTTTTTTTAAAGAAAATTGAGAATCTCTTCTCAGTCACCACTCAAGCAAGAGTTGCTCAAGCTATATTACAATATTTTGATGGGAAAAAATGGAGGTATCAATAAGACGTTCATGGCAATTTTTGCTAATTTTGTTTGGCCTAAGATGAGGGCTGATATTACAGAATTTGTTGCAAGTTGTTTCATTTGTTAACAAGTCAAGTATTCAACTTCAAAACTAGCAGGTCTCCTACAGCCTCTTTCTATACCTGATCAGATATAGGAATACATCTCTAAGGATTATGTCACAACTTGAAATTCAGTACTACCTATCACCCTCAAACAGATGGCCAAAGCAGTACATTTTGGTCCTATTCCTTTAAAATTCAACGCTAGCTCATTTGCTCAATTGTCTGCGGATATGGTGGTAAAGCATTATGCATTTTCAAAATCTATAGTGAGTGATAGAGACTAAGTATTTTTGAGTATGTTTTGGAGACAATTGTTTCATCTCAGTGGAACTTCATTGAAATTCAATATCACCTATCACCCTCAAACAGATGGCCAACTGAGGTTGTTAAGGAGTTTGGAATAATACTTAAGGTGTTTTACTTTTGGGAATCCTCAAAATTGGGTGAAGTATTTGTCTTGGGCTGAGTACTGGTGTAACGCTTCATATCATTCATCCATTAAAATGTCTCCATATCAGGTTATTTATGGAAGAACCCCACCCTCACTTCCTTTGTATGTTGGTGATTCTTCTCTGGAAGCTGTGGATAGTGTGCTCACTGGTAGGAGGACTTTATCGCAACGGCTCAAAGATAATCTGATTCGAGTTCAGCTGCGAATGAAGGACTTTGCCGGAAAACACAGAAGAGAAGTCTTCTTTCATGTTGGGGATCGACATTACTTAAATTGTAGCCCTATAAACAACAATCTCTAGTTTCTGCACATTGTCATAAATTGAGTAAAAGGTTCTATGGGCCTTACCAGGTCTTAGAAAAGGTTGGAGTGGTTGCTTACAAATTTTAGTTGCCTAAGTATTCAAATTGCATCATGTGTTCCATGCATCATAGCCGAGGGCTCACAAAGGGGATCCCACATCTGCTACTTTGATACCCTTACCTGCTATTACGTCTAATATTCACCCTGTCATTTTGCCTTTGGCTATTCTAGGGCAAAGAACTGTGTGAGTCCGAGACAGATGGATTTCTCAGGTATTGGTTCAGTGGCAAGGTCTCCCTCTAGAAGATACTTCTTGGGAGAACAAGGAAGAGTTTTTAGCTACTAATCCTACATTGAACCTTGAGGACAAGATTCCCTTTCAAGAGGGGTCAAATGATACAAATATTGCATATTTAGAGGACAATCAAAGTGGGCAACAACAAGAAGCACCTGGACATTACACATAATCCCCTTAGATGCCCCACATGCTCTGTGGCTTGTATATACATCATCCCACACGTTCTGTGGACAATGCATATCTTGACATCCAAGTAGGTCAATAAACAAAAAAGGGGTGACTCCAAGGGTAAAGATGTAACTTGTACCACACGCTCTATGGTCTGAATCTATGGTATGTCTCACATGTTCTGTGGCCAACACTTGAACCCATGGTCCAACCTATATCCCTCCTTGGCCCCAAAATTCCAAGTGTCAATTGTTATGGGTCTCATTCATTATATTCATCGTTTAAATGCACATGTGATGGAGCAAATAACCAAGTGTGTACATTCTACCGCATGCAATAACACAATTTTAAGAATTAAGCAATTCATTTCTCATTCATAATTTAAAACATACACTTTAGCCCATGCACACATATCATGTATTAAAGTATTAAAGAGCGTTATACTAATATATAAAAGAATAAAAAAATTATGAAATTATCCCTTACGTATCCAATACTACACATGATTATGTAAGTAGCCCCTAATTCATATACTTATAATGGAATGAACCAAGACAATAAGAAATGCTATATCATCCTCTAAATTGCTAGTTTATGATAAGATAGATTTAATCAAGTTGAGAAATCTAATTTAACCCCTAAAATCATGAAATCAAAATAATGTCTATTTAATTGAACAGGAACAACAAAACAACCCCTATAATTATAAAGTCATAATGGAATCAATTTAATTAAGTGAATGTACCAAAACAACCTTTACAAATCATATACTATAATAGGGAAAAATTTAATAAGTGGAACGCTAAACAATCACTAATCATCAAAATCAAGATGACATATGTTTGATTCAAAGAGAAACACTAACAACCCTTACAAAACATTAATAGAAACAGTACCTAACATGGAACATTTAAAAAGGAATAGATTTGACTAACTCATAGTGCTAATGACCTCTAAAATCATCACGAAACAGTCTTATCATTTATCATTTTGAATAGAATGAAAATGATTGATTGGTAGTACTAACAACCCCAAAACCCGCACTAAAATAGTATCTAACATGGATCAATTAGAATGGAATAGAAATGATTGATTAATAGTACTAACAACCCCTAAAATCATCATTAAAATAATACCTAACATGGAATATTTACATAACATAGAATCCATCAAGAATAACACTCAACAATCCCTTAAAATCGAATTTAAAATAGCATAGTATTTCAAGGGTGAGTATCAATCAGCCCCTAAAACTTAATATATAATATAGCATGCAATATATATATATATATATATATATAAGGTCTTGAAAGAAAAGATTGACATACATGCATATACGAAAAACATATTCTCGGGAAAATACAAAAGGGATAAAGATTAGAAAAATTACATGTGATATGGCAACTACAAGGCTGCAAAGTCCTAAGCATTTTTTTTAAATTTAAAAGGGAAAAAAACATGTAGAGAGTATGATGGTTTTAGTCACAAGGTTGACGATGTAGCTTGATCCACCCTTTAGATGAGGGTTTTCGAGCTCTTCCTAGAAGGGTAAACCGATAGTGGATGCTGCCTAGGTTAAGAGGCCTCCTTCTACTTGTACTCTTCCTCTTGTTTTCCAATAGATACATACTGTAGGAAGGTTGTAGCTAGTATCCCCTTTCTTCTTCTCTTTTATTCTTTATCTTCCTCTCCTTCTTTTCTTTCCCTCTCATCCTCTCTTTTCTTCTCTCTTTTCTCTCTTCCTCTTTTCAAATTAGTAAAAATAATGATTAATAATGGCCACCTAAAATTTAGAGAAAGAAAACTAATCAACCTATAAGCTTTTCTAATTAGAGGTATAAATCAAGGGATAAGATTGACAAGGGTTTGGGTGATCGAATCACTACCATTAAAAAAAATATCCTAAATCCATCCTTTGAGTCATGACCTTATCCCTTTTCCAATCACTCACTTGCTAACAAAAAAAAAAAGAAGTAATAACTCATCAATTTTTCTCCAATCAAATAAAATTAGTAATCCACCAATTTGTCTCCAATCAAATAAACAAGGTAATTCTAATACTAGGATAAGGGTAATATCTAAGGATAAGATCACATGATTGATTGGTCTAATTGTCCAATCAATCATCAAAACAATATATATATATATATATATATACATTACATACATACATATATAGTATAGATAATATATACATGAACACTATAGGATATAAATGTAGCACAAGGTAACACATAAGAGATAAATGAGGTGAATTTAAAAAAAATGTTAGGGCCATTACAGATCTCCTCGAAGTGTTTGACCACCTCCTCTAAGTGTTCTTGGTATGGTTCATTTTTTCATATTGGTCTTCCATTTTCCTTGAGTTTGGCAAATAATGATGGCTGAGTCACCATATGCCTTAATCTTGTTCACCCCAATAGTCAATGCTTCATAATCGGTATTTTGTAGGTGCAAGGAAAGTTAAGACTAAAGGATGAGGACAAATATAACCCGTCGGGAGTTACTAAGAGTATTCCTGCATCACATCCCTTTTAATTGGATGCCCCATCAAAGTACAACTACCATTCACTGGTGACTTCTTCTTTAGTTGTTGCTATTCCCTCATCGAGAAGGCATCATCCAATATCCTTGCATCTTCTATAGGGTGAGAGGCCAAATGATCAACTACCGCTTGTCCCTTGATGGACATTTGAGCGATGTAAGTAATGTCAAACTTCGATAATAACAAAAGTCATTGAGCCATCCTCTCTGTCAAAGCTGGCTTCTCAAAAAGATACTTGATTGGATCCATCCTTGATATTAATTTGAACTGGGATGGCTCCAACTGATAGGTATAGTAAAAGAGGGTCTCCAGCAATTGGCTGTACCAAGCCAAGTACTCTTTTATTTTATCAAATTCTTGCTGGCATTGATCATTCCATTCTTTGGGCTGATCCTTCATCAGTAATTTCAAGATTGTCTTATAAATGGTAGTCAGCTAAGCTATGAACCAACTGATGTACTGGAAGTGGCCGAGGAATCCTCATACTTCTTTCTCTGTTCGAGGTGTGGGCATTTCTTGAATCACCTTGATTTTGATGGGGTCGACCTCAATGCGCCTCTCACTTACCAAGAAACCCAACAACTTTCCAGTTGGAGCACCAAATACACATTTCTAGGGATTCAATCTCAGCTGATAATTCTTTGTCCTCTCAAAGAACTTTCTTAGGGCAGAGACATGTGCCTGCTGATCCACCGACTTTACTATTATATCATTAACATAGACCTTTACTTCCTTATGCATCATATCATAGAGAATAGTCGTGGCCGCTCTCTGGTAGGTTGCCCTCATCACCTTGTAACAATAAGTTCCCCACTGAGTGGTGAAAGTATTTTTTTCTCTGTCCTCGGTGTGCATGCTTATTTGGTTGTATCCTGAGAAACTATCCATGAATGATAGCAATGTCTAGCTATATTGTCAACAAGTACATCAATGTGAGGTAACGAGAAATCATCCCTTGGGCTACCTTGTTGAGATCTAAAAGTCTATGCACATCCCTGACTTACCACCTTTTTTGGGATCGGAGCGACAATTGCCAACCATTGAGGATATTCCACAACACGTAAGAAGCAGGTATTCTATTGCATCAATACTTCTTCCTTGATTTTCTCACTTCATTCAGGATGCATTCTTCTGGACTTCTGCTTGATGGGTCTCGCATCAGGGTAGATTGGCAAGTGATGTTACACAATGTTTGAATCAATCCCAAGAATATTCTCGTAGGACCAAGTGAATACTTCCATGAATTCTTTGAGTAGGCTTGTTACCTTTGTTGTTTCTTCATTATCTAGGGTAGCACCAATTTTCACCTCTCGAGGGTATTGAACTGTTCCTAAATTAATAACCCTTGTATCCTCACTGATGGGTTGGTCTTGTTAAGGCTTGCATTATTTTATTAAATTATGATATTTATTAAGATCATCATAAGAAAATGGAACAAATCATACTTGGAATCAGAATTTTCATTGATGTTCAAAAGAGGAGTAACATACTTGATATACTTGAATTTTGACTCATTATGAATAAGAAATAAATGAACATAATCAATAACATCGGATGACTCAACAACAAACTCAACAATGGACTCAATGCCTTCTTTAGTGATGTTCAGACTGGTTGACTCTTGGGTATGAGTGGACTCGAAGTTCTCTCTAACATTTGTCACGCCCCAATTCCAGTAAACCCAACTTATCATTAGGAATACCAATGGTGTGAGTAAGACGTATACCTATCTTAGAAACCTACCAGGATCTTTCATAGTAGTACCTTAACATAAACAATCTCACAACACAAACCAACCAATAGAAGCAGAATCATAATTAAAATGGGGAACATCTAGTGATACCATATATATATATATATATCAAGTTATTCCATTACAATTATCGATGACTTATAAATAATAAGCCCAAAAGTGTAACATTTACAGAAGTCACAAGCACAGTCCTGGTCATGCTCCCTTGCTTCTAGCATCCACCAGTCGCTCACTCCATACTTGATTTCGAAGGATAGAGAGTCACAAGCTATAAGTGCAACCATCACTGCATCATCATCTAAAAGGGGCATATATGTGGGGTGAGCTTCCAACTTGCTCAGTGAGGGGTGGGGTTTAAGCACAATCAAGCACAAGCATTCACATATAAAATATTTCATGATGACATGAATATAGAAATTAGACACATAGTCCATGACGCGAATGATGCAATCCATTTGATTATAAATCCACCTAACAATACAACTAAGTCTGGTAATGCTACTATGACACATTAGGCTGTATCTCTGGTCTCGGAACCTCCATCGACTACACAATGATACAAATCCTAGTAGTGATTAGAAGCTTGTCGAGCCCGGGATGTGACCATTGGTCACCCAACAAACCCTGATAACCCCCTCAGCTATATCGGACAAGTTTCTGCCTCTGACAATAATCACATCGTACCGTGAATGTGGCATTTCGAGAAGGTTCATTGAACATACCACCATTGGGTTATCCAACACCTTACCCCCTATTGGCAAGGGGACAAGCATGGGAAATGTCACTTAATCACAATATCCTATATGCCTTTCATAATGATATAGTTAATATAGACCACGTGACACCAGTATTACAATCGATCACGAAGCTGGTCCATTTTCAAGTATAGTCTCGGGGTACAAGATACCAGGACAACATTGGCCACAAGGTGTAACCCACGACTATATACCTATCTAGCATGTATAGCAGTTGAGTATGAACTATGCAATACTGGGATTCCCATCGGCTATGAAGCGTATTCATTTCCAAATGCAGTCCCAGAGTAGATGATACCAGGAACACATCGGCCACAAAGTGTAATCTGTGACTACAATTAATTCTAATGCGCATAATCAATGCATGAATGCAACAACTATATGACAATCACTATACTGGTACCACCTCAGCCAAATCGGATTTCGTTTCACAACATACATTTCATATCATTTCCATCAAGATATAACATGTTATAGAACATCATCATCATTTAAGCAATTTAAATAATCATGTGAAAATCCTATACATGCGAGCAGTTCTATAATAATTAAACATTCCCAAAATAAAATTCAACCATCCCTCACCTTATTTAAGTTCGAACGGATCGGGCTCCAAGTATGGCCACCGAGTGTTTAATTCAATTCTGGCCTTAGGGCACATACATCCCTCTATCCTAGATACAAAGGCAATCAGGTGTTATTACGTGCTAGGAACATCGGAAGGAACCCACAGGGGTTACCCCCAAAGGGTACATGTAATGTCAAATATTGACAGTCCAGGGTGTCACCGGATTCAGTCATAGAAAATAACGCTGGAACCCACCGGATTTATCAGATGTGAATCTGGTGGAGCAAACAAAGAACTCATAAGAGCTTCCTATTCACCGAAAATAACCCATTGGATTCAGCCCCAGGTGTTTCTGGTGAAAATACAGAAGGTGCCCGTGTTAATTGGGGCTTTCTAGCTTGGGTCCGATCGTCAGGATTTGTTTCATGGACTTTGTAGGGGGTGTTCCTAGTATCATTTCAAGAAAAATAAATTCCAATTCCATTAGACCATTTGGGAGATACATCGATCAAATGATCGAAACCCTAGATGGTCATTTGGTCACAAGCGTTGCCAAAGTACACCGGAATTGGTTTGAACTCAGCAATCACACTAGGGAGGTGAAATGATCGTTCCCCGATCTCTGAGATATCTCCGGGAGGTGTTGGGGTCAACAATCACCTCTTGTACAACTATCCTAAGTAAAATTGAAGGGAAAGAATGTAGTAGAGAAGTGGAACCTACCTCCGGTAAGTATTCTAGCAATGATGCGGCAGATAGGAACCAAGATGAGCTCCAAACTCCTTCTTCCCCTTATTCTTCTTCCTTCCTCTTCCTCTTTCTTCCTTTATCTTCTCTTCCTTCCCTCTCCCATGACTTGTACAAGTGAGAAATGAGGAAATAATTCCTTATTTCTACTTATATAGTAAGTTAGGTCCTTAGGGCCTGTTTGGTTGGTCTTAGTCCGGTCCAAGTAGGTTAATCCGACCTTTGGGACATGTGGGCCCATCTCCTTGGACTCATAAGCAATACAAGTCATGCAGAAAGTATGGGAGGGTGTGTGTGTTCATCTGGGGCTGTTCTCGATGTGGGAGGTGGGGTCCATGGGCATTAGAACTAGTTCAGTAGCATAGGTGGCCACCAGATTCAGCCCACCGGATTCAAGTCCAAGTGCTTCTAGTGGCAATTTTCTGGTGGTCAAGATAGTTTGCTGTCTTGACTACTTGCTGTCCACAAGTTGGTCTTGCACGAATAGTTGCCCTAAGCTGTGCACATGGCTTCCAAAAGTTTTGATGCATGTCGGGATTCAAGGGCAAGGTGTCGAGTCACTTACTGTCTGAGATCAGAAGGCTTGGATCTCCTTAAGTTGGATTGGCAAGCAGCACATGAGCATGTGGGGTCATCTCTCCCCCTTTTGTAATGGGCAGCCGCGAGCCAAAACTTGGTGATACTTTCTAATTCTGATCTGAGACCTATCACAATCGTTCAAATTAGATTGGGTTAGGGCACGGGTGTAACAACATTGGTCCAATTCAGTAGTGATCTGTTGGCCCTATGAATCAAAAAATTCGACAATAGACCATTTTCATCTTCTATGGCAACTGCTGCTATGTCAACTCCTTGAAATTTCTTGGTCACAAAGACAAATTGGCTGACCTCATGGCTTCAAAAATCAAACTTATAGTGTATCCAATCAAGCTCATCTTGGAAGAAGATATCAAATCCTAGTTGTATTTGGGCCATGGCTTTGTTGAACCAAGGCTCTGCGTTCCCGCAAAACAGAAAATCCTCTTATTCTTTCACAAAGTACCCATTAAGGGTAAGATAATATGCTGTAATTGGTTTTCGTGTCATTTCTGATGCCTTGCCGCATTCTCCCGTTCAGATCCTTTATACCCCAACCCATTCTTTTCCTTTGATTTCAATTACTATAGGGAACTTCGTCACACCCTAGTAAAATTTTCCATGTCCCATCCCTGGGAATTATTGCATGTTCTTCATCATTCGACCGATTGGGGGATTCCAAATGGTCTCATAGTCTGCTGGGATGTCTTCTTCAATTATTCCTTTAGCGAGGAAAGTACACGTGCTTTCTATCTCAAACCCACTGAGGTGGATCTCCTTTTCTTGTTCTCCCCCTTTTTCAATTTTGGACAGTGTATTGACCAACTCAGGGTCTCTTGAAACAGTCATCACTTTTCCTTCATGTATGAACTTCACTTTCTAATGTAGACTGGAAGATATTGACTTTGCCTTATGCAACCATGGTCTCCCTAGGAGCATGTTAAAGGAAGCCGGGATATCTATCACTTGAAAATCAATGTCAAACTTTCTCAGGATAATCATCATAGTTGCCAGAAGATCTCCTAAGTTCTCTCTCCTTATGTTGTCATAGGCCTACACTATTTGGTATGATGACCTCAGATTTTCCATATTCAAACAGATACTTAAAGCTAATCTCAATAGTAGTACATTCAAGGCAGACCCATTGTCAATCAAGACCTATGGCATAACCTTATCATGGAACTTAAATGTTATATATAGAGTATTGTTTTGCCTAACCCCTTTGCTGGGTAGCTCAGAATCGGAGAACATAAAAAACTGTGTACTGCATATGTTGTTCCTACTATCTGTGAGAGTTGTGTTAGGAATTTCAATAGGCACTTGTACATTTGCAAGAGAATTGAGCGCGGCTTCTCAGTGTGAAGGGGAAGCCATCAACAAACTCCAGATAGAATTATTGGCATGCACCTTCTTGAGCTATGTCATAATTGGATTTTCTGGTTTTGTACTGAGATGCTTTTCTCCTACCCCATTTGCTTTGGGTTGTTCCACCACCAAAGACCTATTTTTGAATTCTTTTCCGCTTCGCCTTCGCGTCTCCATTACACACACAAGCCTTTTGATGAAAATCTCCATGGGATATCCATCACTTTCATCATCACTTTATGTGATGGTGATAATTCTAACTATGTGGGTGTCTTCTTCAGATTCACCCTCTCGGATTGGAGTGAGAAGTCGAGGTCCTCCATAAATATCGAGAGCTCTGGCCTATACTTTCTGTACTACATTAAAGAGATGTTGGAGCCCCTTATCTAATATATCCCCCTCTTCTACGTCTTTGAGAAGCTACATTTGTTTATTATAGTAAAGCTCACTGATGGCAATGTCGCCTAACATTTCTTCATTCCCATCTAAGTGGCCTTTCATCAAGCTCAAATATATAATCACAATCCATCATTTTCTCCTCAAGTGCTACCTCAAAATTGGCATCTTCCTCTTCTTCTTCTTCTTCCACTTCTTCTTAGTCGAGATCTTTATCTGATGATATTCCCTCTATTCGGATGGGTAATGTCGAGTGGATGGCGTCAATGAGATCTATCATTGGATCATCCCCACCTATGGCGCATATCAGATAGTCAGTCAGACCATTGATTCCTTTGGCATCGATCTACTCATAGTCTCCTGAGTGGAACACTTCCACAAGACTAGAATCCACATTATAGCCACTAAGCTTATTGATAGCATAGATAGACTCATCCTCAGTGTCACTTATTATGTGAATCGAACAAGCTTCTTCCTTGATCTATTCTCTAACTGCTAATGCCATAACTGCCCTGAGTAACTCATCGATAATTTTCATCCACTGGCAAAGGGTTCTTTCCATGCTCGACAAGATGTATCAATAAAGTAGGATCCTTCTCTAATTCTACGTCCTCAAAGACATTTACTGATCTGGTTGATGAGGTAAAATCTGGTGACTTTGTGAGCATATCACTCTAATTGTAGCCATCTATCGATCTATTATCGGGCTCACGAAAGAGGGGATCATACACTGTTCTTGGGCCGTGCGATGATCAGGATTTAAGGTTGTATGATGGGGTTGATGGGTATGAGGTGGGATGATATGAAAGGGATATGATATGGGAGGTTAGATATTTTGAAAGTGTTAATGGATGATATGAGGGTGATGATCATGGGTAGTATGATGGGGATTCGGGTAGTGGTGGCATAGGCAAATGATAGGAAGAGTCATGTGTGGGTGTAATGGGTAGATGGAATGCTGAGATTTTAGATGATGTGAGGATGGTGGGGGGCTAGGTGGTGGTGATTGACCCATTACTCCCAATACTCCTTTATTAGTGGCCTAGGAATTCTTTCGGCTTCTTCTCTCATTATTCCTGTTCTATTTCCCATAATCTTCCTATACACATGAGAATTCAAGAGACCTTTCTTACCCTTTGATTGGATGAGCCAAGTTGGATCTCCTTGCGATTCCTCCTCTTCCAACGCATTGGCTGCCCCATGATCGGGAAGAGGATTGGTTGTGACATTAGGAGCCTGTTTGATTTTCAATTCTATTGTCCCATTATCTACCAAATCTTGAACGGCATGTTGCAGATTGAGGCACTATTTTGTGTTATGACCTTTCTGATTATGATAAGCACAATACTCATGTTCCCCATACTAGGTTGGTGGTGGAATCCTGACAGGTTTGGGAGCAAACATGTCAAGACCTTGCTTCTTCAACTTCTCATACACTATAGCCAACGGCATTCCCAAATCGGTGAACTGCCTCTTTGCCTAAGGGATCCTTGGGGTTGTAGAATCTGCTTGTATGACAAATAGCTAAGGATGGGACACGATTGCCGATGCTACTGGTTGCTACATTGCATTCACTGTGCATGCCTCTGAACTCTTGCCTCGCCCAAACCTTAACATTCTCTCATGAGTCCTGAGACACTACATAATACTAAGCATCCCTTAACAACTTGTTTTCAATACGGGTGCCTGTGGCTATCAGAGCATCAAAAGTTTGCAAATCTTGGTAGTAGAGGACCTTATAGTACGTCTTGGAGAGATTTCCAATCAGCATCTCCACTTGCTCAATTTTAGAAGGGCGAAGCCTTATCCCAAAACCTCATTAGAAATGTTGTATACCATTCCTTTGGCTCTTGTCTCAAGGTTTTCAATTCACGTCGCTTGACATCAACTTCTTTATTATAGTAATATTTCTTGGTAAAAGCTTGCACAAATTTCCCCCATTCTAAGTCTGTGCAGGTTCCAATTGTGTTAGCCACCTCAAAGTTGGCCCTAATAAAGTCAACATAAATGCCTGTTCCATCTGTTTATCAGTGAGTTACGATAACTTGGCAATACTCACGAAGAACTTTAGGTGAGTCTTGGGTCTCCTGACCCATCAAACCTATCAATCTGCCACTTAAACTTCTCAGGGGCTCATTGTCACACCCTACGTCAAATTGGCCAAGGAATACGGCATTGGGTTTCTAACCCAGTCAGCCTAACCCTCCCAGATCACAGAAGTAGTATATTAATGTCACAAATGCCACAAAGATCACATCTAAAATCAGATTATGCTAATAAAATCTTAAAAAAATCACTGTTGATTCACTACATCATAAGCTATAGATATACAAAAATTCCAATTGTTATTAATCCACAGGTTGAAACATTGCTTACTACATGTTTCATAAATATATACATCAAAAGATATATTTTAAATAAAAGAAGCGAAGTCCATCATAATCCTGATGTCACGCCGACTCAAGCCTCACAACTGCTATTAAACTCTAGTCCTGCCTCAGCACTGGTTCTCATCATCTAAAATGAGTAATCAACAATGGGTGAGCTTCATAAGCCCCATGAGGGTTGAGCATGCAAGCACGCACAGCATTATGATGCCAATACACACTCATAATAATATCCACAAGTGCACAATCACATGATCCATTTTATTAATATTATCCATTCTAATTACTAGGTCTAAATATGTGGGTATACGTGCTATAAGCAACGTAGGTGGCATCCCCTACCATATACGTTAGGCCTCAGAGGTACACGCTAGTTGCAAACAGGAGTTTGCCAGTCCCGGTCAGAGCCTCGGTCCCCCATGCTATCCGAAAGTCATACGTACAATACGTCGTACCATGCTGTGCCCTATGAAGATATAGTACATCATATCTGGGTGTAGTAGTCCTGTATGACTTACCTCTGAGTGGAGTTAGCTAATACCTTACCCCCTATTGGTAAGGGGTTATAACATTAGGATGTGAGCCTAACCATATATATCTACATGCATCCATAGTAACCATAGCATCTATACACATTTGCGGTCATAGCTATAAGACTGACCTTTGAGCCCACAATAACAGAAAGACGCTCGGCCACACCATGCTACAGACCATTAATATTACATCCATTTCCACAGCTATTATACTACTCATCTATAAAACCTCGATCACATCCACATCTGTAAAACATGCATCATATGAAATTATATAATTTTTATATAAAATAAACCCAACACAATCCACATGAGCTTGCATAATTGAAAATATCAAAACACTCTATAAAATAAGTTAAACATCCACTCACCTTAAAACCTAAATCATTGATGCAATAAATTCCCAAAATCAAATTCACATCCTCACTGATGAGTTTGATTCCTATTTACACAATGTATTACATTAAAATATTTTGTTTTTGTAATTCCATCCTAATCTGCTTAAGTACATGTAGTCACCAATTTTGTCACCCACCTCTGGCTATGATGAAATTTGGATCTTGGACGTGACTGTCGACGTTCGACTGACAGAGGTGCTGATAGAAACATTCCCCTACCCAAAACCCTAGAAATCCCCACGTAGGAGAGAAGGGGTCCAATTTTGGATTTTCATATATGAAGGAATCTAGTCAAGATGACCATATAGATGAATAGTGCTCAGAAATACGATTCCGAGGATATATGATATGTCAAAATCAGACCGACGGATCTCCCGTAATCATCACCGAAAAAATCGATATTCACATGCACGCTACGCACTCGCTGCCCACAGGCTGCAACACATGCACGCAGCCATGCTATGCACATAGCCATGCACACACCCTTACACACCCCTGTCGCATGCTGTGTGCCCCCGCCGCACTCGAGCACACCCCCGCCGCATGTAAGTCCACTCCCACCACACTATGTGCGTGTCCCTGCTACATGCCGTGCACACCTTACCTGCATGGCCTTGCACACTGTGCCTGCACCATGCACAGGTGGCCCACACCATGAGCAGGTGGCCCACACACCGTGCACATTGGCCACACACTCACGCGTGCACGCATCCACTATGCACATTGCCTACACACCCATGCATTCGCGCACTTGTGACATCATCCGCACTACTTGCCTAAACCTTCTCTCTCCTCCCATTTTTTTGAAAATTTCCTTTTCCAGCTAAGCCTTCTCTCTCCTTTCGCTTTTTCAAAAACTGCCTTTTCTGGCTAAACCTTCTCTCTCCTCCCACTTTTTAAAAAACTGCCATTTCTGGCTTAATCTTCTCTCTCCTCCTACTTTTCTGAAAATCACATTTTTTGGCTAAAGTTTTTCTCTCCTCCCGTTTTTTCGAAAATCACCTTTTTCTGGCTAAACTTTTTCTCTCCTTCGCTTTTTTGAAACTACATTTTTTGGCTAAACCTTTTCTCTCCTACTGCTTTTCTGAAAATTACCTTTTTCTAGCTCAAGTTTCTCTCTCCTCCCATTTTTCTGAAAATCACCTTTTTCCAGCTAAAATTTCTCTCTCCTCCCATTTTTTTTGAAAACCCCCTTTTACCCACTGGACAAAAGCCCTCCCCACTCATTTTTGCCTTCAACCCCCCCTTTACCCATTGGACAAAAATCTTATCTCTTCACTTTAGGCAAGAGCCCCATTTTTGTCCACTGGATAAAGGGATATCCCCTCTCCTATTTGGTTGGAAAAAACTATAAATATCCCCCTCCCTTAAAAAAAATACATACCAACACTCCAGAATCCCCTTTCAAAGTGAAATTTTCCTTCACTCCCCCTCTTGATTTTCTTTTGATCTTCAGAGCTATCTTCGTCAAGTCCCGAAAACTCATTTTTAGATCTTCAAAGTGTTTTTCGGGATCTTGAAGATCTTCAATCCAAATTCTTAGTTAGATCTAGTTTTTAACCAAAAATAATATGTTCTTGAGCCACCTCCCTTGAGTGTTCTTGAGTGTTTTTGAGTTTTCTTGAGCGTTCTTGAGCCTTCTCAAGATAGAAACCCCACCCTTTTGAGGTTCTTCGGGTCTATGAAGAGATCTTTGTTAAGATTTGAAACTCTATTCAGATCTTCAAAGTGTTCTTCGGGACTTTGGAGTTCTTCAATCCATTTTTATGTCAGCTTGTTTCTTCTCAGAAATAATATTTCCTAGTTGAACCCCTGTTCGAGTGTCCCTAGAATATTTTCAAAAATAGTCATTTTCAGCGGAAGCTCTGTCAAAGTGCCACCTTAGCCTAGCCTTCCCTTAGCCTATCCCTAGCGGAAGCTTTGCCGGAGTGCCACCTCATCCCAAGCCTGGAAATAGCCTTCCCTAGCTGAAGCTCTGTCCAAATCCAAAGTTGAAAATAGCCTTCCCTAGCCAAAGCTCTTTCTGAATCCAAATTCGAAAGCAATTGTTCCTAGTCGGAAGTCTGTCCGGATACCATCACAATCAGCATCTCTCAAGAAAGGAAGTTGGAGGTCAAGACCATCTTTCCCTGAGCCAAGAGAACATAAAATATAGTCCGAGCCCGTACCAATCAGGGGCCCACCCCTCTTGACCTGAAACAGGGGTTAAATTCAAGTATAATCTCTCTCCTCATTTATGCATGATGTAGATATCTAATAAGCCTTGTTTTAGTGTATATAATAGTTTGAATTCAATTAATATATATATATATATATGTGTGATAACTTAGCCATACATGTGGAATAGTAATAATTGTGAAAAATATTCGTTCTCAAGCATCTAGTAAGAAGACCAGTTGAACTAAGCAGATTGGATGCTTAACACCTTCCCAACTCTGTAACCTGACACTTACCCTAAATCTCTGGACCAGACCAAATTTCAGGCCCTTTTCTCAGGAATCAAGCCCACCCTCGGGTCTTAGGCCTATAATCCTAGGTGATGACTTAAAACCCCATTTACATGATCCCAATCCCCGAATTGGACCATCATCAAAATCCCTATCTCAAATGATGAATTTTATACTCTTGCGAAATAGGCCTCCACGTATCTCTAAGTAGCGATATGGCGGTGTGGAGCCCTCAAGCGAAGCACACACGACTTGAACCCCTCCCCCTCACATGAAGGTAAAGAGAGAGAGAGCAGAGAGGATGAGGATGAATAGTCCATTCTTCTCCGGCCGCTACTCTCACAGTGGTGACTCCACTGGGGATAAATGTCAAGCTTCTAATACTATATGCTACCTTTAAATGTAAGAACATTTTTCACCACATTTGTTTGAAAACATGTTTGGCTAACCTCATGTTTGTAATTGTATTCACTAACCGCATCATGCATCGTGCTCGAAGTGAAATCACTTGGCGAGGGACTCCCTGTCATGCCTACACCCTCAGGGAGGTTAGCGTATGTTATGGAGAGTACTCTAAGAGCAAATGATACCCTCTTCCTATACAAAAGTGGAAGGTATCATCAAATGGCGAGGATGTATTTGTGCTAGCACCCTCAGGGAGGTCTGTGCACTTTATAGCATTTTGAAATTGAATGCATCATCAAACGGAAAGGATATCCGTATTTGTGCTAGCACCCTCGGGGAGGTCCGAGCACTTTATGGCTTTCTGAGATCGAATGATGGTTATCCTACATTGCACTTTTGCACACAATCACTCACGTTTTCACCACCCTGTGGCCAATTGCTTAACCTCGTGTGTAGTCACGAGTAATGGGCAAGGAAGTCACCCCCTTGATCTTGTACCTATAGGTATATCAAAAGGATCACGTAACTTACGTATATAGATCCTGTCAAGGAAGCCTTATCGGTCCTATTGCATCCACCGTATGCTTGCATCATGTAGAAAATAGATGAAGAGGCTAGGAGCGCCACAAGCTATTTGTAGAACTTATTTGTGGTCTTAAAAAGGAAGGTTCCTACACTATATTCCCATCATAAAGAATTACTTTCCTAAGTGGGTTTCAGATAAAAGGTGTCCCTCCTCCTTAAGAAGAATGTCCAGATATGTGACTCAGGGGCAATCCCGTCAGAGTCGTGTCAAGTCCTGAGAAGTCCCGAGAAAATCAGGAGGAAGGGCACTTAGTGGGAAAAAGAGTAAGGAGAGCATGACTTTATTACATGGAATATCTTATGGGAATATTCTCAATAAGCCATTTGTATAAACTTCCTGCTTATGACATTGGGTGGACCAGGGGCATCAAACCTTATCCACCCCTACCATTTAGCAGATTGACTTTAGATGAATCATTGGTTATTAATTTGATGAATGAACAAACAAGGGGTTGGAAATTCAAGAATCCTAAAATATACCACTTTTGGTTCAAGCACAATTCCACACCTCAAGTATTCGCCGCAGTCCCTTTGGATACGTCAGGGTAATCGGTTGACTCACCTAAATCTAGAATCACCTCTGTCAGCTCTTTCAGATTGTCTACTACCAGGTGATTACAGTCCAGTAAGCATGGATCCAACTAACATGGAAACACCCGAACAGGCCTGGGTCCATCCTGTAGAGACCTTATAGACAGAGATGGCTGAAGTCAAAAGAGGGATAGCTCAGATATTGCATACACTTCAGAACCCTCTTAGAGCTGATCCCAGGAATGAGTCGACACCGGTAATATGAGATGTAGACCATAATGGAGCTACTAGTCATCATGTGAATTCTTCCCTATTGGACTCAGAGGAACCAGAGCATGTTCGGCCAACCAATCAAAAAGGATCTTCACCTACTTGGCTGAATGGTTAACAAGGGGCCTATTCCAGGGTCCCTCCTCCTAGGATGGTGATCGAAGATGAAGAAGAGGAATTTGTAGCACACGTCCATTTTGAACCTGCAAAGACGGAGAAAGAAAGGAAGCTTAGAGAGTAGTTAGAGAAGTTGGAGAACATGATTCGAGTAGGAAAATGCTCAGAAGGCCAAGCAATGGATTTTGAAGAAATGAATTTCTTCTCTAGAGCGAGAATTCTAGAAAAACTTAAATGGTAGACTGATAGATTTGATGGGTCAGGAGACCCCAAGGCTCATCTCAAGGTCTTCCTTAGCATTGCCAAGTTGTGGCAACTTGCAGATAACTAGATGGGGTAAGCCTTTATGTTAATCCTATCAGGACCAGCACTGAGGTGGCTCACACAGTTGGAGTCACCACAAACTTAGAATTGGGTGACGATAGTAAAGGCCTTCACCAAATAGTACTCCTACAATACTGAGATAGATATGAAATGTCGAGAGCTTGTGACATTGAGGCAGCATCCTAAAGAAGGATTCACCGCCTTCTTGGTAAGATTCAGAGACAAGGCCATCAAGATGGCAGATAGGCCTTCAGAAGTAGAGCAGGTAGAGTTGTTAATAGAGAACTTGTCAAAGCCCTATTATGATGTTCTTTACTATCAGCATTTACAAACTTTTGATGCCTTGATAGCCACCGGCACACGGGTGGAGAACAAAATTCTGAGAGAGGCCCAGTATCAAGGATCCTCCCAAGATGCAAGCAAGAACACCCAAGTCAGATGGGGAAAAGGTCAGGAAACTAATATGGTGAGTAAAGTTCAATAGTCAGTCTCACTAGCCACTTCTTCACAGCCCTTCATAATACAAGCAGATGCACCCACCCAAAAGGCCCCTCACCCAAGAAGGTAATTTTTTGATTTAGGAATGCCAGTAACAGCCGCATATGAAAAGTTAAAGAAGCAAGGATTGCTAGGGACAGTGGCTCTAAGAGTGACCAACAACACTTCTCCAGCTTGGTATAGGGATCATGAGTATTGTGCCTACCACACTTAGAAGGGGCACAATACTGAAAGATGTTTAAGTTTACAACATGTAACTTAGGACTTGGTAGACAATGGAACCATTAAGGTCAAGATCAAGTAGCCTCCCAATGTCAATACCAACCCACTCCCTGATCATACTGGATAAAGAAACTAAGGAGAGTGAACCCACTCAACTCATTGTACGTAGAGCTTGGAAGAATCTTATGAATGCCCTTACTTATAGAAGAGTCATGAGTCAAAGGGATGGAATCATAAGAATCATTAGAGGAAGAGTCAGAAGATCGAGTGCCCCCTATCCATCCCTCCTCATCAGAAGAATCCACCACACCATATTACTAGCCTTTGCCATATTATCAGCCTCCACCATATCATCAACCTTTCCCCCACCATTAAAGTGGAGGAACCTCTTCATCCTATCACCCCCAATCTTTATACCCTACCTCTTACATTACATCATCTTCATACCATCCCACTTCATATCTCTCATCACCCTCATACCAATCTCATTCTCAAGGTTTAGTGTATAACCCAAAAGAAGGATGGGCGGCCGGGTATGATTGGAAGGATATGCTTACACTACCAGATTCCCCAAAGATAACTTCATCAATAGGGTCAGTAAATGCATTAAGGGAAGACCAGGAGAGTGATCCTACTTCTCTAATTCATCTTGCTATAACTTTATAAGACAATCCAGAGGTAATTGAAGAGATTACAACTGATCTTCTCAGAGCAGTAACCACATTGGCTATAGGGGAGCAGATCAAAGAATACACTTCACAGAGGATGATGAGTTAGGACTGGTCCAACTTTGAACCAGTAATGATAGGACTAACCTTATGGAAATCTTTCGATCCATACGCTCTGAATACTACGAGCGTTTGGATGTCGGAGAATTTGATGGCCCTGAGGAATCTGATGGAGAATCAAGTGGGAGTGAAATTAGCAAAGAAGAGGATGATGATGATGACTATAAGGACGAAAATGAAGATGAGAAGGATGGAGATACTCTGATTCTCAAGAGGATGATGGGTATCTAGACTAGGATGACTACCAAGGGCCTTTGTACAATGATTATGATGATGAGTCAGAATATTACTCACCAGAACATCTAACATGTTTCTTAGTCTATGCCATTGGCAATGATGACCTAATAGCTGATCCCACAAGTGGAATTTACCCTTCCCTATATATGGAGGGAGATGATTCTACTTCAAATTCAGAAAATGAGGGAGAATCTGGAGACCCGACACAAGTTTATATGGACAAACAATACTCCACATTTGAGTTGGAAGAAAAACTGTGTGAAGTGTATTCCAACACATTGAGAATGCAAGAAAGGATAGACAAAATTGACAAAATGTTAAGGGAAGTAACCGTCAATGATCTTTACTACTGGGAGCAATTTGATGATTTGGAGGAAATAGGACCAGATGACACAATCACAGAGGCGGTAGATGCTACATTCCAACAGCTTTCCAATGTAGTCAAGAAGTTAAGAGCCAAGGCAGTGAATATTTGTGGAGGTCCTCGACTTCCCACCCTAATCAGGGAAGGAGAATCAGAAGAAGATGATTCTATGGTGGGGATAATCACCCTAACCAACAGTGATGATGAAGATAGTTATCCCACCGAGATTATTATGAAAAAACCAACCAACGTGATGGAAACTAAAAGTGGGAAAGACTACAAAGGCAAAGCTCTAGTAGTAGAGTAGCCAAGGGCTAATGAAGTCGGAACTAGCAGCTTGAAGAAAGAGCCAGAGAACCCAGTCTTGGCTCAACTCCAGAAGTCTCAGGTAAATATCTCCATTTGGGGATTGTTGATGGCATCCCCTTCGCACCGTGAAGTAATCTTGAGGTCTCTCGCTAATGTGCAAGTGTCTATAGAGATAAATCTGACGCACCTCTCACATATAGTAGGAGCAACATATGCAGTGCAGTCCCTGATGTTCTTGAATTTTGAGCTTCCTAAGGAAACCCAACACAATCGGGCTCTCCACATTACAGTTGAATACCTTGACAAAATAGTTCCCCAGGTTCTTGTTGACAATAGGTACACTTTGAATGTGCTACCATTGAGATCAGTAAAGAGTATCGACATCAACTTAGAGGAAATGAGGCCAACCACCCAAACCATAAGGGCATACGATAATACCAAGAGGAAGATCCTTGGCATCATTACCCTTGCTATATAGATTGGCCCGGTGAAGTTTGATGTTGATTTTCAAGTTATTGATATACTGACAGCTTTTAACATGCTCTTGGGAAGGCCTTGGTTGCATCCTGTGAAGGTGGTCTCCTCTAGTCTCCATAAAAAATGAAGTTCATTCATGAGGGGAAGGTGGTCTTAGTGGCCAGAGATCCTGAAGTGGTTAACACTTTGGCCAACATTGAAAATGGGGAAGAACAAAACTAGGAGGTGCAATTGAGTGGTTTTGAAATAGACACCACTTGCGCATCCATTGCCAAAGAAGCTCCAAAGGAGAAAATCCTGGCTAACTATGAAGCCATCTGGAGTCCGCCGATGAATCAGATGATGAAGAATATGCAATACTTTCTTGGCATGGGGCTAGGGAAATATCATCAAGGAGTTCCAAAGCAGCCTATTTTGTTAGTGAACAAAGGGAAGAATGGTCTCGGGTACACTCCTCTAACTATCAAAGGGTAGAAAGTGCTGAGGATGACTAGGAAGATCTCTATCACTTACTACCCTGCTCTCAATAAATACTTTGTGAAACCACCACAAAGATGAAACCACCGAAAAAATGCAACTAGGACTTGAAATTTTCTTCCAAGACGAGTTTGATTGGGTGACTCATGAAGTGGAACAACAGAAAAAAACTATTCAAAGATGGAAACCAAGACAGTTGCATCACTGGGATAGCAGAAATTACACTGATTGAGACTGGGTCTTCCTCTGGTAATCCTACAACATTGATCCAATCAAAGGAGGCACCTAGTCCTCGAGTTCTCATGAAGAGAGAATGGGAGAAGAAGATAAGGCTCACCTAGAGTCTGTCGCTTCCCATTGATTTGAAAGGATTCATTTGCTCCCTCCTACAAGAGCCAAGAACCCGAGAGTTGTATGAGCTCAAGCCCCATCCTTTCAGAGGAAGAAGTGAGTATGCAAAATAGAGGAGAGCACAGAGGATGATGGTTTGTATTTATTGTGCCCAAACCAATTGCAATGGGAAGGCTCGTGAAGGTTGTCAAAGATGTGACCGAGGTACAGGGATGGCATCCCTCAACAGGCTTGAAAAGATAGATTTCATAGAAAAAGGATTGAGTAGTCTCCATCGATCTTTACCCTCAGAAAGTTCAGCTTTCGCGAGCACGAGATTGATCAGCTGGTATTCATGAAGAAGCAGGTACCTGTCCAGAGGAACCATGATGCCACTAAAGAAATAGTAGCAACTTTCTCAGAAGATGAAGAAGGCCCTTTGCCACACCTTCTCATCCATCAAGCCACTGAACCACTTTTGAACTGGAGAAGCATTGGGGAAAACTTCAAATTTGCTTATGCTTTTAAGTCAACTAGCCTGATTACCCCTGGTGAAAGCATCAAGCCAGCTATCGAGTTTGTAGTCGATTCCATTGTTTATGATTCTATGTCAATCTCCCCTCTGGAGAAGAGTTCAGAGTCCTTGTATGATGAGTCTGTTACTCCTTTCATAAATGAAATTTCTGGTTCCGAGTATGACTTGCCTCCTTTTTCCGATGATGATTTTAATAAATATCAAGAATTAATAAAACAATGCAAACCAAAGAAATGCCAACCCGTCCATGAGGATACTCAGGTTATTAATCTAGGAACTGACCAATGCCTTCGAGAGGTAAAAATTGGCACTATCCTTAATGATGACAAAGCAGAACGGATGAGTAATCTTCTGAAGGAATTCATCGAGGTCTTTGCTTGATCTTATGAGGATATGCTTGGTATCAACCCCAACATTATGCAGTAACGATTGTAGACTTACCCTAGGGCAAAGCCGGTAAAATAGAATCTCCGAAGAATGCGACCAGAATGGAGTGAGAAGATCAGAGAAAAAGTTGTGAAGCAATGGAATGCCGGGTTCTTACAAATGATGAAGTACCCCTAATGGTTGGCCAATATTGTAACATTATCGAAGAAAGACGGAAAGGTACAAATATACGTAGACTTCCAAGATCTTAACAAAGTAAGACCTAAGGATGATTTCCCATTACCTCACATTGACGTATTGGTGGATAATATAGCAAAGCATGCTTTGTTATCATTCATGGATGGATTCTCGGGTTACAATCAAATAAGCATGCACCCAGAGGATCGTGAGAAAATAGCCTTCACCACTCTGTGGGGAACCTATTGTTACAAGGTGATACCTTTTGGACTGAAAAATAATAAGGCAATTTATTAAAGAGTAGCCACGACCATATTGTATGACATGATAAACAAAGACGTGGAAGTTTATGTGGACGACATGATAGTAAAGTCAAAAGATCAATAGGGGTATATTCCTACACTAAGGTGATTCTTCGAAAGAATCAAGAAGTATCAACTGAAGTTGAACCCTCAGATGTGTGTATTTGGGGCAATGGTGGGAAAATTGTTAGGCTTCTTAGTGAGTGAAAGAGGCATTGAAGTTGACCCTATCAAGATCAAGGCAATTCAGGAAATGCCCACGCCTCGGACTGAGAAGCAAATATGAGGATTTCTGGGTCACATCCAATATATTAGTAGTTTCATAGCTCAGTTGACTACAATCTGTGAACCAATTTTCAAGCTGTTGAAGAAGGATCAGCCAACAAAATGGAATGACCAATGCTAGCAAGCTTTTGACAAGATCAAGGGATACCTGATGAACCCACCAGTATTGACACCTTCGGTGGAAGGAGCACCACTTCTGTTGTACCTATCCATGGGAGAACATTCCATGGGCTTCTTGCTAGCATAGAAGGAAACAGAAAAGGGGGAGCAGCATGCAATATATTACCTCAACAAGAAGTTTTTGGAATATGAGACCCGATACACATCTTTGGAAAGAACTTGTGCTGCATTGATTTGAGCAACTAAAAGGTTACGACACTACATGTTTTCCTATCTAGTGTATTTGATCTCAAAGATGGATACCATCAAATATCTCTTCGAGAAACTGGCCTTAACAGGATTGATGGCCCATTGGTTGCTTTTTCTATCAGAGTTTGACATCACCTCTATTACTCAAAAATCTATCAAGGGGCAAGCCATAGCCAATCATTTGGCTACCCACCGAATAGAAGATGGAAGATCCTTGGATGATGCCTTTCCTGATGAAGGAGTCACCGTAATAGAGGAAGAAGACACAATTAATGAATGGAAGTTATTCTTTAATGGAGTAGCCAATCAAAAGGGGTTTGGTGCGGGAGTATTACTTGTTACTCCTGATAGTCTTTATTTACCTTCGTCATTCCGCCTTGAATTCCCATATACCAACAACATTGCTGAGTATGAAGCTTGTTCTTTGGGACTAGAAACGGCCCTGACCATTGGGGTTAAAAGGATCAAGGTTTATGGATATTCATCCATTGTCATCTGTTAGACACAAGGAAAGTGAAAAACTGGAGATGAAAAGCTAATGCCATATCAAGAACATTTTGAAGAGGTGATTGAACACATTGAAAAAATTTCGTTCGAATACTTCTAGAGGGATAATAATAGGCTTACTGATGCCCTTGCAACCTTGGCTTTTATGGTAGAGTGTAACCCTATGGCTAGAGTTCAACCATTCTTGGTGGAACAAAGAAGCAAGCCCATTTATCAGAATTCAGTGAACTCTCTCACTGTGGACAGACGGTCTTGGTTCGCTCACATAGTGGATTTTATCAGGGAAAAGAAGTATCCAGTTGAAGTAACTGACAGAGAGAAGAAGTTTCTGGGAAGATATGCCACCCAATTTATTCTCCAAGAGGATCTGTTATACAAATGGTCCTATGACGAAATACAGTCATTGTGTGTAGATGAGGAACAAGCTACAACTATTATAGAAGAAATTCATCAAGGTCTTTGTGGACCCCACATGAATGCCAAGATGTTATATAAGAAGATCCTCAAGCTAGGATATTACTGGAACACAATGGAAGCAGATTGCGTGGACTTCCTCAAGAAATGCCACAAGTGTTAGATATTTGCTAACATCATACATATCCTGCCAACAGAGTTGCATTCGCTCAGTTCACTTTGGCCATTCTCTACTTAGGGAATTGATATCATTGGAAAGGTCAACCCTAAAGCATCCAAAGGCCATGAATTCATCTTGGTAGCCATTGATTATTTCACCAAGTGGATAGAAGCTCAGTCCTATGCAGTCCTCACATCTGCTAAGGTGGCCAAGTTCATCTAGGGAACATCATTTCCCGATATGGAGTATCTGAAGAATTGATATCAGATCAAGGATCCCACTTCTAGGGCAAGACCGACAAAATTTACACAAAATTCGACATCAGAAGGCATTGCTCTATCACTTATAGGACGCAGACCAATAGGGCGGTAGAAGTAGCCATCAAGAATATCAAAGTCATTTTGCAGAAAATGGTGAAAACGCATAAGGATTGGGCTAATAAGTTACCCCTTACCTTATGGGCATACCAGACTTCTGTATGATCCTTGACAGAGGCAACCCATTTCTCTTTGGTATATGGGGTTGAGGCGGTTCTACCCGTGGAAATCTTAGTACCATCCCTAAGGGTGCTTCTTGATAGTCAACTACCTAAAAGAGAGTGGGTGAAGGCTAGATATGATGAGCTTAATTTTCTTGATGAAAGGCGCATGAAGGCCATGGATAATCTGAAGAAGTATCAACTGAGAGTCCAGGGCATTTAACAAAAATGTGAAGCCCCACCATAGAGGTGGGAGAACTTGTTCTTCAAGAACAAAGAGCCCCAATTCATGACTCAAGAAGAAAATTCAGGCCTAACTGGAGCGGCCCATTCACTGCCAAAGAAATTCTACCAGGCAAAGCTGTGAAACTCGTAGACCACAATGATGAAGAAATATCCAAATTAGTTAATATGGATCAACTCAAGAAATATTATATCTGAAAGGGTGAATGTCCTGAACTATGTCAGACCTGATTCCTTTTGAGGCATATGTAGATAACTTGACATGTGCGAGTGCGGTCTTAGCCATCTAAAGGCAATAAATCAGTTCCTTGATTAATAATCAAAGTACCTTAAAAGATCATCATAGTTTGTGTTCCCCCAAGAATCACCATTTGGCATGAAAGGCCATTAGGTATCTGTCATACACCCTTTGGTTTGTCACTTCTTATCCAGGATTCTATCCCTCAAGAGTCGCCATTTGGCATGCAAGGCCATTAGGTATCTATCATTCATCTATAGTCCATCCATTCTTATCCAGGATTCTATCCCCTAAAAGAAAATCACTACCCAGCCACAGTTCATCAAGGCAAGTTTGTTCTCCACCTTTGGTTAGTCAAAGTGAAAAAGAAAAAAAAGAAGAGCTTAATACAATAGTGGTAAAGGCTTGTTTGAATCATTAGATAATAAGTAATGCTTTGATAAATCATCATATCTCATTGTTTGTGTTGGTTTTAGGAAAATTCATGGGCACGTTGGATAAGACGTTGAGGAAATGGACCTTAGACATAAATATGAGGGCACCAAGATTGTTTGAATCTATAAATGTATCATTTCTTGGCTGGGTTGGATGTGTGAAGCTATATCACCAATTACTCCAACAGGAGCCTCAACACTGGGATGCCAACCTGCATGTATTTTGGTTTGGATTAGCGGAGATTTGCCCAACTCTTAAAGAATTTTGGGTTTGTATGCTATCTCCACCCAAAGGCAATTTGTTCCAACCCTCTTTGAAGGAAGATTACTTAGAGGAAATTCAGGATTCTTCAGATGGAAAGAAGAAGAAGTAAAGAATTTTATCAGGTATGGGAAGATCGACATTCTGAAGGTAGCTCAGATCTTCATCCAATATCTACCAATGGGAGGAATCCATCAATAGAGATCCCTAGATGCTTATTTACTTTGCATGATAGCTCGTTATGTTTTCCGCACTCTCGGGCATGGTGCACCATCTATTCTGATTGAGGTAGTAAAATAGTTGAAGAAGGGAGGTGACATCGTCCTTATGATTCTTGAAAAAACGTTCAAGTGATTTGATGACATGAGCTATAGCCATAGATTCGGACTAGATCATTATCAGGGGAGTCCTGCTATTTTTCAGATTTTGCTTCTCGAGAAACTGAAGTTCACCACACCATTAAAGGGAAGCCAACTCAGAGTTTTTTGTTACCGGGATAAGAGAGAAGTTTCAGAATTTGACCTTATCACCGATTGGAAGAAGTACTTGCAGGAAAGGACTATGCAAGTTATAACATGGAGGTGCCTAGGAAAGCCACAAGAATATTTTCTGATGAAGAACCCTAGCCACAACTATGTGAGACTAATGGGATTGACACACACGTCCTTTTATTTACCTTTGTACATCAGCCGACAATACGGGCTCAAGGAGATGGACCCAGAAGAGTTAGTGAACTTTCACCCACCTCAAGAATTGTCTCTCCATCTTGTTATTCACCTATCCCATCTATGGTAGGAAAATTATCCCTCTTTTCATGTAATTCACTAGGTAATGGAATGAGGAAGTATTTCGATTTTTATGTTATCCCGATTATTCTAATTATGACTTGAGTTATGGAATTGATTGTGCCTAAGCATTGCAAGTAAACAAAAACAAAAAGATTTTCTTTGTGCCAAAAGTAAGTTTTCATAGAGATGATAAAATAAAATAATGAAAAAACAAGGGGGGAAAAAGAAACAAGAAAGAAAATATCTATGTGTTTGTGTTTGCAGGAAATACAGGAACAAATCCCTATGGGTCAGAAGCCATCATCTGAACCATACTCTGAACCATCCTTACGAAGCACTAGGGAGTCCACAGATGCTACTCCAACTTGATCTAGCCTCTAGGTCAAGTCCTCAATCAGTGCACCCTGCCAGGCAATCTCATGATCCTTGGCTACTATCACCTTGCACAGGCTATAGTGTATCCTCCTAATCTCATCATAGACCTCCAGAGACACCTGAGAAAGAGCGTATCAGCCAAAGGAAGTCAAGAGTTAATTGGAAAATGATCAAATACTCACATAATCATAAGGAATAGGCAGCCCAAGGGAAGCGTCTACATCTGTGTTCAGCTCCAGAAGATGAGAGAGACTAGGGTTGGCCATGTTGGGATAGGTCCAGGCAGGGAAGCCACTAAAGGGGATATTAGCAACTTTAAGAGACCTACAAGCACTGGTATAGGGCCTTGTTTGTGAAGGATCAGTAGCATTGACATGCGATCAAACAGTAGAAGGATCTACACGTCTCACTCTCCCCTGAAAGAACATCAGTCAAGACCAAAACAAGGAAGAATCTGTAGGAAATACTTAAAAAAGGGCAACATACCACTGGACCATTGGGACCAAGATGGGTGCACACTATCTCGTCCTCCAGGAAGGCTACGTAGTCCCTATTCGGATTAAGCAAGAAGTCCTCCCACACTCCGTTAGCCAAATGCCTCATCTCGTCCGCTAGGATGATCTTTGGACAGTCCATGGTGGGTGGAGGAAGACCGAGAGATGGACGTGGATCGATATCTGACCACTGGAGTACTACCCTAATACCAGGCATGGCCCCACAGGCCCTGAAAAAAGACTCGATTCTCAGATAATTGATGAACCCAGGCGACTCTCTCAGAATCTGAAAACACAAGGTCATGAAATGGTCTCTACGTAACTTGCAAGACCAAGGAAGGGTAAGTATAGCATCAGGCCAATAGAACTTTAGTGTTAGACATGGCATACCTCAGTGAGATCATTCAAAAGAGATCGAGCGATTGTCCCCGGAGGATGGCGTTGGGCTCGGACCACCTGGTTATCTCCCCATTTTGTGGCCAGAGGGAAGAAGAATGTCTCAGGATCCCTCAGTTTAGGGGCTATGGTTTCCAAATTCTCAAAACATCAAGGCTGCTTCAAGAAATCAAAGGAAGAAAGTGCAGACCAAATGACTGAAAGAAAACAGATACGAGAAGGAAAGTTACCTGGATGATGTAGCTTGCCTCCTTGAGGCCCCTATCCCCATAGGATAGTAGGTCTAGAGACCGTAGGACATATGCATAGGTGGCTCCGCCCTAGTCCCAGATATCTACTATGCGAAGATCTTTGAGGAAGAACACCCGACGGATATCTACTCCCCCTCGGAGGTCACTGAAGAGGCACTAACCCACAACAAATAACAGGAAGGAACATGCTATCTGAGACATGTTGCCTGGATTCTCCCCCAAGCCGACTTTCTACCATCGGGCACTAATCTCCCCTAGGCAGATGCACGTCTGGCCTACTTTAATGGTGATATCGCTTATCAAGGCATGAAAGCACATAGGCCTAATGGTAACCTTGCCAACAAGAAGGTGGAAAGTGTGAGTACTTGGCCACCACCGCTCCATCAGGGCGCCCACCAATGCCGGATTAAACTTCTAGGTCTCTACAAGGGCCAGCCGGCACAGATAGGTATCATCACCATAGGAGGCCAAGGTAGGCGGTTCCTTCCCCTCATGCTAATGGAAATAATAAATAAATAATAAAATAAAAGAAGCAACAAAAAGCAAAAACAATACAAAACAGTAAAAAAAAATGATCAAAATAATGAATGAAATGTAAAGACTTACCCAGGAACCCTATATGGAGTTGCAGATGTGATTCTGGCTGTTGTGAAGGGTTTGCTCGGAATACCAATCGGCCCGGCCCTCATCCCTGTGGGAAAGACTACTGCAACTCTCGAGCTGAACCTCTCCCAGAGTCTTCCTCTTCCTCTTTTCAGCCATATTTTTAGAAATTGTAAAAAGCCCCATAAACTTTTAAAAATTGTAAGAAGCCCCAGAAAGTTTTCGAAATTACACCAAAGCTCTCAAGAATATCAAATTCTCCAAATAGTTCCTCCCTTAAGAACAAGATGAATATCTTCAAGAACTCCAAGAGCAAAATGAAGAACAGTAAGAACAAGAGGAAAAACTTTAAGAAAAACCAGAGGGTTCTAGGAACTCACTTCACTCAGAAAAGTTAGAATGAAGAATGAACAGGGGAGAGGACACATAAAAAAAAAAAAATCCAGATCATGCATCAAGAATCAAAAAATTCCAAATCAACATCAAGAATCAAATTCTAAACCAAAAATCAAGAATCAATGAAGAATCAAGAGAAGTCGTAATTTACTTGGCCCCAGGCGGCCCAATCTCATTGACTCGGCCCCAAGTGGCGTAATTGCATTTACTCGGCCTCAAGCGGCCCAATCTCATTGACTCGGCCCCATGTGGACTAATTGCGTTTACTTGGCCCCAGGCGGCCCAATGTTGTTAACCCAGCCCCAAGAGGCCCTTCTTCTTTGAGTCGGATCCAATTGGCCCGATCTCATAGATCAAATCCCTGAACTGGCACATGTGAAGCCCAACTAAGGAAAATCCAAGCATCAAACATTTTTTTTACTTGTTGTAAGATTGGAATAGTAGCGAATTCTTCTCTTTTAACCATCGGTCCCAGATAGTCTAGATTAGCTCGAAAGACCCAGCCTGGAGACCATATTCCCTGAATTGGCACATGCAATTCCCAGCTAAGGAAGAATCAAGATCAAAGTACTTACTTTTTTTGCAGGATTGGAAGAGCAGCAAATTCCTTTCCCCCAATTGGCAGCCCAAGTAAGTCCTAAAAATTTAAAGATATTATCTGTTGTATTTTTTCAACTCTGTCATAACTGAACATGATGATGGCAGTATATGCTCTGGGTGATAAAATGTGGTCGTTTTTTTCTTTGCCCTTCGGTTGTTGGCACAAGCCTCGGCCAAAGAGGGGCATTCTATATACACCCAATTTTATCACCCTCCTCTGGCTATGTTGAAATTTGGATCTTAGACATGACTTCTGACTTTCAACTGACAGAGGTGCTGATGGAAATATTCCCCTACCCAAAACCCTAGAAATCCCCACGTGGGAGAGAAGGGGTCCAATTTTGGATTTTCATATATGAAGGAATCCGATCAAGATGACTGTACAACTAAATAGTGCTCAGAAATGCAATTCCGATGATATATGATACGCCAATATCGGACCGACGAATCTCCTGTAATCATCATCGAAAAAACCATATTCGTGTGCGCACTGTTCGCTCTGGCCAACAGGCTAGCTCGCGTGAGTGCTAGCTGCCCACGGGCTGCAGCACATGCACACAGCCCCACAGCTATACACGCACCCATGCACACCCTTGCTGCACGCTTGCACACCCCCGCCGCAAGCATGCGTGCCCCCGCCACACAGTGTGCGTGCCCCTACTACATGCCATGCATACCTTGCCTGCATGGCCGTGCACACTGTGCTTACACCATGCGCAGGTGGCCCGCACACCATGCACATTGCCTACATACCTGTATGTGCACGCACCTGTTGTACACATTGCCCGCACACCCATGCATTCGTGCACTCGTGACATCACTTGCATTACCTGCCTAAACTTTCTCTCTCCTCCCATTTTTTCAAAAATTGTCTTTTTCGGCTAAACCTTCTCTCTCCTCCCACTTTTTTGAAAGCTACCTTTTTCAGTTAAACCTTCTCTCTCCTCCTGCTTTTATGAAAACTACCTTTTTCGGCTAAACCTGCTCTCTCCTCCCGCTTTTTCAAATACTACCTTTTTTGGCTAAACCTTCTCTCTCCTCCTGCTTTTCTAAAACTATCTTTTTTAGCTAAACCTTCTCTCTCCTCCTGCTTTTCTAAAAATCACATTTTTTCGGCTAAATTTCTCTCTCCTCCCTTTTTTTGAAAATCACCTTTTTTTGGCTAAAATTTCTCTCCTCCTGCTTTTTTTAAAAATTACCTTTTTCTGGCTAAACCTTCACTCTCCTCCTGCTCTTTTGAAAACTGTCTTTTTTCGGCTAAACCTTCTCTCTCCTCCTGCTTTTCTGAAAATCACCTTTTTATGGCTAAAGTTTCTCTCTCCTCCCATTTTTCTGAAATTCATCTTTTTCAAGCTAAAATTTCTCTCTCCTCCCATTTTTTCTGAAAAACCCCTTTTACCCACTGGACAAAAGCCCTCCCCACTCATTTTTGCCTTTAACCCCCCTTTACCCATTGGATAAAAATCTTATCTCTTCACTTTAGGCAAGCACCCCCTTTTCGTCCACTGGATAAAGGGATTCGCCCTCTCTTATTTAGCTAGAAAAAACTATAAATACCACCCTCCCTTAAAAAAAAAAAAAAAAACACACCAACACACCAAAATCCCCTTCCAGAGTGAAATTTTCCTCCCCTCCCCCCTCTTGATTTTCTTCTGATCTTCGGAGCGATCTTCGTCAAGATCCAAAAACTCATTCGAATCTTTAAAGTGCTCTTCGGGATCTTGAAGATCTTCAATCCAAATTCTTAGTTAGATCCAGTTTTTAGCCAAAAACAGTATGTTCTTGAGCCACTTTCCTTGAGTCTTCTTGAGTGTTCTTGAGATAGAAAACCCCCCTTTTGAGGTTCTTTGGGTCTACGAAGAGATCTTTGTTAAGATCTGAAACTCTATTCAGATCTTCAAAGTGTTCTTTAGGACTTTGGAGTTCTTTAATCTATTTTTAGGTCAGCTCATTTCTTCTTAAAAATAGCCTTTCCGAGCCGAATCCCTGTCCAAGTGTCCTTGGAATATTTCCAGAAATAGCCATTCCCAATGGAAGCTCTGTTGAAGTACCACCTCAGCCTAGATCTCCCTTAGCCTATCCCCAGCAGAAGCTCTGCCGAAGTGCCACCTCATCCCAAGCCCAAAAATAGCCTTCCCTATCTGAAGCTCTATCCGAATCCAATGCCGAAAATAGCCTTCCCTAGACAAAGCTCTGTCTAAATCTAAATCCAAAAGCGATCATTCCTAGTCGAAACGCTATCCGGATACCATCATAGTCAGCATCTCTCAAGAAAAGAAGTTGGAGGTCAAAACCATCTTCCCCTAAGCCGAGAGAACACGAAAGATAGTCCGAGCCGGTAACAATTAGGGGCCCACCCCTCTTGACCCAAAACAGGGGTCAAATTCAGGTGTAATCTCTCTCTTCATTTAAGCATGATGTAGATATCTAATAAGCCTTATTTTAGTGTATATAATATTTTGAATTCAATTAATGTATATATGTGTGATAACTTAGCCATACATATGGATACATATGGAATATTATAGAAAATATTCATTCTCAAGCATCTAGTAAGAAGACTGATTGAATTGGGTAGATTGGGTGCTTAACACCTTCCCAACTCTGTAACCTGACACTTACCCTAGATCTCTAGACCATACCAAATTTTGGGCCCTTTTCTCAAGAATCGGGCCCACCCCCGGGTCCTAGGTCCATAACCCTAGGTGGTGACTCCAAACCCCATTTGCATGATCTCAATCCCTGAATTGGACCATCATCAAAACCCCCATCTCAAATGACAAATTTTATACTCTTACGAAATAGGCCTCCACATATCTCCAAGCGGCAATATGGCGATGTGGGGCCTGCAAGCAAAGCACACACGACTCGAATCCCTCCCCCTCACATAAAGGTCAAAAGAGAGAGAGGAGAGAGGATGGGGATGTATAGTCCATTCTTCTCTGGCTGCTACCCTAATAGTACATCATCACAAATTCTGGGCATATGATTGTTCTTTTTTGTACAGTCTAAGGTTTCAACTTCTTTCACTACTGGAGTCATATATAGGGAATCCTCTAGTGGGTCCCACACTTAGGTAGGGTGTCTTGGAGTAACATCAACAATCTACTTTAGGGTTTTAGAACTCCAACATGGTATTCTACTTCCTTAAGTCCCATTTATTAAAACCTTCATTTACAAAGTTCCCACACAGGGTCTACAGCATACTGATTGCTTGTACAAAAAAAAAAGTCTCTAGAACCAAAACCGGTGGGTTACCTGGGTCAAAATTGGCTGGCCGGTCGGACCCACCGATTCTCCTTCATTCTGTAGAATCCGATTCTTCCATGTTATACTCTGTTACTCCGGTTACTGTTAGGCTAAATTAAGCCTATTTCCCTCTTCTAGAATCTAATTGGACATACAAAAGTAGGAGGAGTCAGGTTAAATTCCCCAATAACCAATATATGGGTTTCCAATTGTTCCCTTCAGATTTCTACCATTAATTTCTATAGGAATATTAGGGTTAAATCTCAATTTAGGGAATTCTGTGGAATTAAGCTATTTTCCCTAAATTAATCATTGAATTAGGATTGAGTACAGATACTGGCAGCCTTATACATATGATTCCAACCCAGTTTAGACTTAGAATAGAATTTCTAAAATGATTTAATTGAAATTATACTAGGAATTCCAATTGTAATTGCCATTAAAATTATGCCCTAAGGTAATTCTACTTAATTGATTGCAAATCCCATGCCAATTTCACCTATTACAACTGAAACCATAGGAACCCTAGATTCTAGGGTTTGTAGAGATGGGTTTCATGTTAATTGGGTCATAGAACCCTTTTCAATTTTAGGGATTCAGCATTAGGGTACTGAATTCAACATATAGAAACTCAACACCAGATCTTACTTACTAGCAATTCCTAACCCTAACTGATTTCAGAAACGAACTAACTGAATTTATTAATCTACTACAACAATTGGACATACCTGATATGTAGAGTTGTCCAGCTACCACTTGAGGTAGGAATTCTTCTTCTTCTTCTTCTTCTTCTTCTTCCCTTTCTTCCTTTCTTTTCTCTTCTCTGCTTTCCACCGAATTCAGAAGTAGAGAAAAGAAAACCGTAGCCAAACTCTGCCCCCTTTTAATGACCAAAACAGACCCTAAGGTCTGTTTGGTTTTTCATCTTTAATAAAAACCCATTTTTATTAACCTTTGAAATTAAATAACCCAACAGAGGGTCTTGGTTTTTTCTGAGCATGCAACCAAGTCCATTAAAGCCCCTAAATATGCCCCTACACGTGGTGGAAATGGTGGTATTACCCACAAAGTGGTGGGGCCCATAGAGAACAACCCCATTTCTGGGCATTCTGCTACCCAAACTAGCTAGTCGGTTGGCAGCTGGGTATCTTGTCGGTTTGCCCATTTTAAGTCCATATGTTGTCCTATCTTCGGGGTTTTTGAGTCCACCCATTGTAGGACTGGTCTCACCCATTTTTTAGCCATTTAACAATCCTAACTTTGCCATTGGATCAACCAAACTCTCTCTCTCTCTCTCTCTCTCTCTCTCTCTCTCTCTCTCTCTCTCTCTCTCTCTCTCTTAGTATTGTACATATAGATCCATAAAAAAGCAGCCTACTTTTTTATGCCCACTAGGCTATAACCCTGGGGCCAACTGCTTCTATTTTAGGGTGTTACACTCATGGTTCAAAGAAGAAACTCATCTCATTGGGATCTGTGGTCTGTCCTTCTTAGTTCCTTCCACTCTGAATCATGCTTTCTAGCTTCTCCAAATGTTCTCTCATTTTCCTTTCTCTTTCCATCTCAAGAAGTTCATTTTGGACATGGACGGAAAAATCATCCTCGTCCTTATAAATCACAAACCTAGGAGGAGCCTTAGGCACTGCAAAGGTTTCCTTTGGTGTAACCACCCTTGGCCTTTCTGGTTCTCCTAGGGGGAATAGAATCCACCCTTGTTAGGTTTTGAACCACATTCTCATTCTAAGTAGGGATGGATTTAGCCCTATACTTTCTAATCTCTAGTAATATATGTGCCAAATGCTCTTAAGTTTGGCTATTTCAACTTGCATTGCTTCTAAGGGATGAGCCCATGCTGGTTTTAAAGCATCATCACCAACCAGATCCCTAAAAATCGCTTCCATTGTGACTAAATCCTGACTATCTAATGAAAAGTTGTCTGAAAGGGATGATATTGGACTTAGGTGAGTCAACCAATTACCCTAGCGAGTCCACACGGACGACAGGGGATCTTTTGGACTTGGAATTGTGCTTGATCCACAAAGAAGGTTTGATGTTAGATTTTTTTTATTATTATTATTTTAATTTTTTTTGCAATCAAATGTTTCAAATAAAGTTAACTAGGGTGACAATAAGGACTTAACCATGACTTGAGTCCTTAGTTAAATCTATATCACGGCACTCGGGAACAAATATGGTGATCCTGTTAATGTCATTGGGTTCTGCTCTTTATGATTTACCCCACTTGGTGATTCTCTCCCCCGGACATCTATGGAATGCACCTCCTTGATGATTCGGAATTTTGTACAATTTGATGGGAATCACCCTAGAATTATACATACTGAACCATCAAGACATCATTCTTTTTCCTTTTCTTTTTTGGGAAGGAATCTTTAACCGACAACCGACTTGAGAGAGTGTATTTGTAATACCCTACTTCTTAAACCCTGTCTGATTACATGGTTGATCCGATTTAACCATGCAGGACCCGAACCAGAGAGAGTTAAGGCGGGTTCCTTATGGACCATGATGGCAAGGGTAACCTTAAACACCGGCTGGCCAGACAAGTCTAAGCCAGTGCCAGAGGAGACGGGTGTACCCAAGTCGTGTACATGTACCTATCATAAGGCCATGTACAGATAAAGCAGGTATGTAGCCGTATCTTAAAGTACATACGTATATTATATCTTATGCCATGAGTGAGATTCATGCCAAGAGTCGAACTCTGTCAAAATCCCACTTGTTGGCCAAGTTTTGGCCCTCAGGTGGGTGGTCACAGGTGGGCGCATCCACCCACCTGAGTGACCCACCCATGTGATTACTTAGTTATTTTAGGAAGTATAAATAGCATTTATGTTTTCCTTTTTCTTTTCTCATTTATGACACTCGGACGTTTGGTGAGAAGAGTAAAGATGAGAAAGAAAAGAAGGGAAAGAAGAAGAGAAGAGAAGAAAGAGGAAGAAGAGATGGATTTCAGCAACGCCGAGGCTTGATCTTCCCATTCCGACACCGGAAGAGTGATTTTCAACACTAGATCTACGTTTAGAGGTGAGCAAAGGCTAGGTTCCTTAAACTTTCACCATACCCAAGTAAAACCCTTGATTTGGGTACGGTTTCTTGAGGTCTTGTAAATCCCCCTTGAGATGATGAATCTAAGGTTTAATAGATGATCTATGTGTTGATTTTGAAGGATTAGAAGAAGTGTTTACAAGGTTGGAGAAGCATTGTTGATTTGAAGTGATTTTAGGATTTTGAAGGAGTTCTTGAGCAAAGAAGGTAAGATGGCCTTCCATTCCTTAAATCTAACCTAGATCTAGGTTAGAACCACCTTATGAGACCTTGAATGTATGGAGAATGGGTTTGGAAGAGCCCCATTTGATTCCCTAAAGGTTGGGGAAGGTTTCAGGTGAAAATGGCATTTTCCCGCCAAGACCGGTGGGCCATTTGGCCCGCCTGAGGGCACCCGCCTGAGAGGGCAGACCCTCGGGCCCGATCGACGGACCAACCTGCCCGTCGATCTTAGCAGGACCCTCAGGCCCAACCGACTGGCTAGACCAGTGGGCCGACCGATGGGCCGACCTACCCGTCGGTCAGGACCGATGGGTCTGACTGGTGGGTCAGATAGGTGGGTTGTCCGACCCACCTGAGAGGCTCCCTACGTGATTTTTACGTCCGATTGGACCCAAAACGGACGTGCGACCTTCGTTTAGGATTCTAAACATGATTTTGTCATTGGATCTTGTTAATTTTGATCCCAAAGTGGCGAAATACTAACCCCGCTCACTCATGATAGGTTCATCAAATCTTACGCTTCTCGCACCGGATCTCACCCGTACCAAGCGTGAGTCCTTGTACACTACAGGTAAGTGGGGAGAGGACATTTGGCCTTGTTCTTAAGGCATTGTTTGGCATTCATTTAATTGTATCTAGACTAGCCACATCATCATGAAAATGCTATGTAGATTAGTCCTCACATTGTTATGCTATGGGTGCTGTGTTTATTTTCTAAATGCCAAGTGATGATATGCTTATGTGATGAATGTTGACATCATTGTGCATGATGCATTAATAGACTAGATGCCGTAGTCAGCTTGAAAATGAGTGCATTGGTGGCCTGTGGTATGGGACGCAGTGGCACTATGCAATCGTACTATTGTCATATAGGAGCACACGGTTTAGGATTATCATCTTCCCATGCTACGACCTTCCCAACAGGGGTTAAGGTGTTGGGTTACTATTTAGGGGGAGCAGTGGTCGCGGTTGTCGGGTCACTGTGGCGGTTAGATATACGCCCAACTGGTCATTAGGACAGTCGACAACCCCGGTGGCATATTCAAGAGGGCCAATCATACTGCTTTTAAATTGCTGGAGTCAGCACCTTTAATTTCTATCATTTACTTTATGTTGAGAGCCAGTGGTCGGCATGTTTCACTTTTCCGAGTACTCACGGTGGGCCTTCTCCTACAGCCCTATGGGCTTATCGCGGGATGGAGTTCGCAGCTCGTACCCAGAGTATACGCGCACTGTGGTTGTAGTAGCACTAAACCAAAGACTTAGTAATGTTGCTTAGGTGGATGTGATTAAAAATGCATTGCATAGCATATAGTGCATATGGTTGTGATTTGTTGTGTGGACTACTGTGTGGTCCTTCTTTCCACTTACTGAGCTAGTGAGCTCATCCCACGTGTGCACCATTTTTAGATGATTTTGCAGGTCATCCATATGAAGAGCACGGGTCGGGTCCCACAGTTGAGTTCCCTGAAGAGGATTGGTGGGTCCCTGAGGAGTTAGAGCACGGCACGGATTGCTTGTGCGAGGGCTGTGCTGCGGGACCGCAGTTCTGATACCAAGCTGAGCTCTAACCTTTGATACCGAGCTGAGCTCTACTTTTGATACCGAGCTGAGCTGTACTCTCTGATTTTGATGATTCCTTTTGTGTACTTGATATGTAAATTGTATTCTTTTTGTGTAAATATCATGCCTACGGGCCCACATGTACTTAACTATTGTATTACAATTTGGGTATCAAGTATTATGGGAATATTCATGGGTAAATTAAGTCTTCCGCTAAACTGATGAGCACTTTCTTAGTTGTGTGTATGCTGTGGTGGGATACTGTATCAGATGATCGTGGCAGGTTAGGTTAACCGGTGTTAACCCGGTCACTGGCCCGGTTCTGTGTGAACGGGGTGTGACAACGGTGGTATCAAAGCGTGATGCTCTATTCCCCTCACAGCATACCATTAGACCCCATAGAATCTATAATAGGAAATGGGATTGGGTTAATGTAAAAACTTTAAAGAGTTAAAAGCCAAAGAAAGAAATGAATAAAAATGGTTACATTTAGATATTGCATTCATAGGATGCGTGAGAGAAAATAAAAGGTTAATTAATTGAGGTCATAACCCATCGAGTACAAGTTTGACGAAATTTCGGCAGCATAACGGCGCAAAATGAGATTTCCAAAAATTTTCACATAAACACCTAATAAACAACATATCCATATATATAACAATGATCAAAATTAACACTGACACCACAACTAAACTACACAAGTTATCAAATATACAAATTCACCACAGACCACTGTCAAAACACATCATTCCACAAATAAGTCCAGTTACAGAGAAAGTGCAAGAGTGAGAAAAGAAAGAAAAAAAATATACAATAAGATTCAACAACAGGAAACAGGTGAGAAGCTGGTGTGGACGAGCTAAGTCCTCACTGATCATCGTCATCGTCATCGTCCAATACTACTACCCCGTTCACTTGAGGTCTTGAGTTAACGTTGAGTCGATGGTTGTAGTAGTCGAACCTCGAGTTCACTAGCTGTACATCCCTCCGAAGTCAGCCAAAATCTACTAAGATGGCATTGGCCGTTGTATCCAAGTCCTAGTCCAGCCTGAGAAAGGAATTCTCCAAGGTAGCCTGCCTCTCCAGGATGCGCTCCTCCCTAGAAGCACTCTCATCCAGTCTTCTTAACAGCTGATCTTTCCCGTCCTTCAAAGCCCTCATAGTGGACATCATGCCCTCAAAATCATATGCACCACTCTCAGGTGGTGGGGCTCTATGCTGTGGGCCTACAACTCTGGTGAAGCCAGGATCAGCACCTCTCGACTCCTACGGCACCTCCTCAAGGATGTCCTCATCCACAAAATCATCCTCCTCATCCTGAGGAACATAGTCCTCATCCTCCTCACTAGACTCCTCCTCCATGGGAACATCCTCCATAGGGGCAGCCCTCCTATCCCTACCTCTCTGAGCTCTTGCTCTCTGAGGTACATCCATAAGAGTATGGAGACCCATCCTCAATAGATTTCCCCTGTCGAACTTATCCACTGGAGTTTTCCCCTCCTCACCACTCAGGTCCACTCCGAAGAACTCAAAGATCCTAGTGAGGATCCTGCCATATGGAAATCCTCCATCCTCAGGGTGAGAAGTATGGTGCTCCATGGTCTTGAGGATGACGTAAGGCAAGCATAAGTGCTTGTCACCCCCCTCTAGAGCCTTATAGATGCAGAAGGCTAAAAAGGCTGCCATGAAGCCCACCTGGTTCCGGTGACCTCCTCTGGGGAGCAAGTTGAACTGGACCAATCGGGCAAACACACGAACCTCCAGGAAAAATGATGTTTCGGAATTCGAACGCGCACTGCTGCCACAGATGGTCTCATAGATGTAGTCCAGTGTCTCCAAACTCATGAACGGACCCATGGGCTTACTCCTGGGAGGACTGTAGAAACGGTGCCCAGCTGAAGAGATACCCAAAATACTAGCTAGGGTGTCCACGGTCAGCTGAATGTCCACCCCCTTCACCATATTAATGATCGCGTACTCTCCGTACTGGTAGGAAACCTCCAGGTTGCAGTAGAATCTACAAACCAACTGCTCATAGCATGGTTGGTCTATGTGGAGGATAGACTGCCAGCCTAGTGCTGTGAACCTCTCCTGAAGCTGAATCTTATGGAAGTTGTCAACTACCACAGTCTTCTTCATCATTACAGACCTCTTCAGGAAGGCTTGTCAATTGGTTGCTGCCTCTGAACAGCGGAAGAGCTCCTCATCGTAGTCAGAAGGATCAAACTGGGCAGGTCCGGGTCGCCTTGTGTGGGGGGCTGGAGACTTAGTCCCCACACTCTTCCGCTTAGAAGCGGTGGTCTTACGCCGAGTGCCAGAGGATGCTGGTTCTTTGCCTTTGCGAGATGACATCCTGGTAAGAAAAGAGGAAAATGGTGAGTAAGGAAAAAGGGAATAACAAAAGGAACTAAATAGATGGGTGAGCAATAAGAGGAAGCCCCAAAACCCTAAATTATGGCAAAACAGCAATGTGACAAGAGGCATATAAAGCATGACTATTAAGGAAGGAGAAAACCCCAATTCTCAAGGTGCAAGTCCAATCTAAGAAAAAGTGTAAAAGACTCACAATAGAGGAAAGCTTGAAGCTACAGGTCTAAGACTGAAACGCTGTTGTAGTGAAATCAAGAACATGCAAAAACATACGCTAATATGCTATTGAGGTCCACAAATGACAAAGGATGTAAAGACAATCAAAGAAAACCCAACACAAAAGATGGATTTTCATGGGAAGAAATGGGATTTCAAACATAAGGGGCCTTCTATGATCTCTACAGCATGTTAAATACAAATCAAACATAATGCATTGCATTTGAGTCATTAATTGGGGAAAAAGAGCAGGAATTGAAGAAATCCCCAAATTTGAGAAAACTAGGGCATGGTTGGGGATTCTCTCAAAATGGAGAAGTAAATCCTAAAAACTAGAAATAAATCACAAGAGAAACATCACATTCACATGAAATCACTGTTCTATGGAAAGAACCATGGAAAGGAAGTGATAATGAAGACTACTCATGAGTTCTAACCCCAAAATGCAAGTCCTAAGAAGAAAATGAGGAAGAAACTTACTTGTGAGTAGAGGAGTTGAATCTTCTCAAAAGTGTCGAATCGTTGAGTGAGATCGTGAGTGGAAGCGTCAAGATGCTCTCCAAAATCGCCTGAGAGAAAGAGAGAAAGAGAGAGGGAAAATGGGAGGAATAAGGAAGAATAGGGGTTTAAATGCCCTATTCAAAAATTCCGCTCTGGTAGGACCAGTGGGCCGACCGGCGAGTCAACCTGCCCACCTGTGTCAGCCCGTCGGTTAAAGATTTGGATCGACGGGCCGACCGGTGACCCAACTAGCCCGTCGGTTGAGAGAAAACCTAAAAAATGGGATTATTATTTTTGTTATCATTATTATTAATATAATTATTATTATTATTCTTATAATAATATGTTATGGTCAAGTGGGACCATTGTCATACTTGTTGGAGCACTAGCCCTATATTCTTGGAATTAAGTTGCGGTTAGTTGCAAGCTATCATACACTATAATACCCTATGTGTTGGCATATAATTATGTGCCGATATCAATTCTATGGTGTTTAACCAATGTGATGTATGATATGTTCCAGGTACAGGGATACGATGGTACGTACTAGATCCGGTAGCAATGCACGAGGTACCCTGCGTGGTCCTCGTCCGGTCGGTCGACCACCAAATCCCAGGAGGTCCCGCTCTGTGGGGCAAACCTCACTTTCACAACCTCCAGAGACCTTTGGTCAGGGTGGGGCACAAGAGGACCCACCTATGACTACACTTCCGAACCCTCCACCGGTTATTACTCTAGGGGATGTTGCTACCATAATTCAGCAGTCACAACAGGCTTTCCAGCAACAAATGCTTCAGCAACAGCAAGCATTTATGACTTCTATTTAGTAACAATTGGACCTTTCTCAATCAGGTCAACCTCCCTGGATACTTACTCCACAGGACCCGCCTGTAGGGTCTGGTACGGGGCCACAAGTGGGAGGTACACCTCCAATTCCGCCATTCAGTATTCCTCTGCATGGGGTGCCCCCTCCATACTCTTACTATCCGGCTTATGTTCCTAATTACCCACCGACGAATAATACATCAAAGGTAGTGGAGTCATTCAAGAGGAACTTGCCACCTGTATTCTCTAAGGTGGGGAGTCATCCTCTGGAGCCGGACCAGTGGATCCAGAAGCTAGAAAAAATATTTGAGGTGATTGAGTGCACAGATGCATAGAAACTCATTTGTGCGGGGTTGCAACTCAAGAAGGAGGCCAACTCTTGGTGGCAAGCCTCTAAGCCCATATTGTTGGCCGCGCATCCGGAACCCACCTGGGAACAGTTCAAGGAGTTGTTCTTGGACAATCATTACCCACGCAGCTTCAGAGACCGCAAGGGGACGGAATTTATGGCCTTAACTCAAGAAGGTAAGACTATCCTTGACTACCAACACCAGTTTGAGAGCTTGTTCCATTTTGCCCCTAGGCATATGAGGACAGCTGAAGAGAAGGCTATGAGATTTCTAAAGGGCCTAAAGGCATCCATTGGGTATGTACTTGAGGTCTTAGATTTGACCGACTATGGCCAGATTGTGCAGAAGGCCAAGACCATGGAGGATAAGCAGAAGGGAGAACAATCCCTCACACCTGGACTGTGGAAGAGAACAAATCCATTTCTGGATATGGGCAACTCCTCCAAGGCATACCGTGGGTCGTACAGTTCTGGGCCTACATATAGGCAGCCTTATAGGTCATCTGGCTACCCTCCTCGACCGGCTGGTGGTTTGGGCTCTACATCCTTCCGCCCAAACACTAGTGCGGTACCTACAGTTCCAAGGCCTCCCCGACCTCCATCTTCAACGGGTCAAGTGCAGAGGGGCCCCGCCCCAGTTTTGACATCTCAGATCCGTTGCTTTAACTGCCATTCCTATGGGCACTATACAAAAGACTATCGGGTCAGACCAGCCTTGCCCTCCAGTCAGCCCTCGGCGTACCGACCTCCCTTAACTCGGGAAAATCAACCGTAGGGAAGGATGTATGCCCTATCAGCTGAGGAAGCTAAGGCCAGCACAGAAGTGGTAGCAGGTACATTTTAAATTTAAGAATTTCCTTATGTTAAATATTGATGACCTGCTGAAATTATATGCATTGTTACACTAGGTGTCCTATCTATATCGAGCATACCAGCCTATGTTTTATTCGATTCAGGAGCTACACATTCACTCGTTTCTAAGAGATTTACCGAGAAACTTGGGATGTCACCCAGGATCCTAGATCATGGAATGATTGTTAGTATGCCTACTGGTAAAGTTACACAGTTGAAGGAGGTGTATGGGCCATGCCCAGTGTAAATTAGTGGGAAGAACTTTGATGCACAACTCATTAAATTCAATATGCAGAATTTTGAGGTTATACTGGGCATGGATTGGTTGTCGGCTCATTAAGCTAATGTGATGTGTGTTGAAAAGCTGATTAGGGTGACAGATGACGAAGGAAGAGAATTGGTGTACCGAGCAGATAAAATAAAATGGGTGAGAAAGGTCATCGCCTCCACCCTTCAAGCGGTAAAATTGTTGGAGAGTAGATGTCAGGGCTACTTAGCATCGATACTTGATGTTGATGCAAGGATTACACCTCTAGAAGAGGTAAAGGAGGTTAAAGAGTTTCCCGACGTCTTTCCAGATGATCTGATGCATTTACCGCCTGATAGAGAGTTGGAGTTTGCCATAGACTTGGTTCCTGGAGCAGCTCCAGTGTCTAAAGCTCTATACAGGATGGCACTAGCCGAATTGAAGGAGTTGCACATGCAGTTGCAGGAATTATTGGAAAAGGGGTTTATTCGCCCAAGTGTTTCACCTTCGGGTGCCCTAGTATTGTTTGTCAAGAAGAAGGATGGCAGCTTGCGTATGTGAATTGATTACCGGGAATTGAATAAGCTTACCATTAAGAACCGGTATCCATTGCCACGCATTGATGATTTATTTGACCAACTGTAGGGTGCCAAGGTATTTTCAAAGATAGACCTTAGATCAGGCTATTATCAGCTCAAGATAAAGAGCAGTGACATACCCAAGACAGCATTCAGGACTTGGTATGGTCACTATGAGTTCCTAGTGTTATCTTTTGGGTTAACCAATGCACTGGCAGCATTCATGGATTTAATGAATCGAGTATTTCATGATGTCCTCGATAAATGGGTTATTATTTTTATTAATGACATCTTGATCTACTCCAAGATAGAAGAGGAGCACACTCAACATTTGAGAATGGTGTTACAGAGGTTGAGGGAAAAATGATTGTTTGCCAAATATAGCAAATGTGAATTTTGGCTTGAGCAAGTTGGATTCCTGGGGCATGTAGTGTCTAAGGCCGGAATCGAGGTGGATCCTAATAAGGTGAAAGCAGTAGTAGAGTGGGAAAGCCCTAAAAATGTCACTGAAATTAGAAGCTTCTTGGGTTTGGCTGGATATTACCGGCGCTTTGAGAATTTCGCCCGAATCTCAGCACCAATGACAAAATTAACCAAAAAGGATGTGAAATTCGACTGGGTAGAGGAATATGAGAAGAGTTTCCAAGAATTGAAGATGAGGTTGGTGTCAGCCCTTGTGTTAATCATCCCTGAAGGCACAAGTGGAATGACAGTCTACACTGATGCTTCCAAAGTTGGGTTGGGTTGTGTTCTCATGCAACGCGGAAAGGTGATAGCGTTTGCTTCTCGACAACTAAAGGAGTATGAGAAGAACTACCCCACTCATGACTTGGAATTAGCCGCAGTCATTTTTGCCCTTAAGATTTGGTGACATTATTTGTATGGGGAGAAGTGCGAGATATACAGTGATCACAAAAGCCTTAAGTACTTTTTCACCTAGAAGGATTTGAACATGAGGCAGACGAGATGGCTTGAGCTCATGAAGGATTATGACTGTGACATTCAGTATCATCTCGGTAAGGCGAATGTAGTGGCAGATGCGTTGAGTCGGAAGACACAGACTGTGTCACTCTCATACTTGGCAGTCAGCACACCACTTGTACAAGAGGTGACGCAAATGGATGAAGCTCTCTTATATGAAGGAGCAACCTTAGAGTTTGAACGTCAACTAGAAAACCTTAAATGGTTAATTGTATCCTTGACGGCTCTACAGGTGCATCCGACTATTAGGCAAGAGGTAATAATGAAACAACCTTTGGATCCTGAATTGCAGCGGATCAGAGTTAAGGTTCAAGATCAAACAATGAACGACGTAGATTTTGTTTTAGCCAGTGATGGGGCATTGATGTTTTGAGGCAGATTGTGTGTACCCGATGATTTGGATATACAAGACAAGATAGTGCGAGAGGCACAGAGCTCCGAGTACTCACTTCACCCAGGAAGTTCAAAGATGTACAAAGACCTCAAACAAAATTACTGGTGG
>NC_056561.1:26414112-26471506 GCF_013358625.1 Macadamia integrifolia | reverse complement strand
TCATTCCACGTGTACACCCCCTTTTTAGATGATTTTGCAGGTCATACATCTGAGGAGCATGGGGTGGGTCCCACAGTCGAGTTTCCTGAAGAGGACTGGTGGACCCCTGAGGAGTTTGAGCACGGCGTAGACTGCTCGTGTGAGAGCTGTGCTGCAGGACAGCAGTTCTGAGGCCGAGCTGAGCTCCACCCGGGAGGCCGTGCTGATCTCCACTCTTGAGGTCGAGCTGAGCTCTTCTATGTGATGCCGAGCTGGGCACAACCCTTGATGCCGAGCTGAGCTCCAGCCTTGATACCGAGCCGAGTTGTGTACTCTGATGATTTGGATGATTTCCTGTATACTTGATATTTGAACTTTATTCTTTTTGTGTATATATATCATGCCTTCGGGCCCAAATGTATATAATTATTGTATCACCATTTGGGTATCAAGTATATGGGAATTATTTACAGGTAAAACTTAGTCTTCCGCTGATCTGATGAATTGATGTTAGTGTGTGCATGCTGTGGTGGAATACAGTATCTGATGATCCTGGCAGGTTTGGGTTAACCGGTGTTAACTCGGTCACCGCTCCGGTTCAGGGTGAACGGGGTGTGACAGGAGCAGTACAGGATCTATAAGATCTGGTCATAACCTTTGAAATCGAGCAGTGAGGGAAAGTCCCTCACCCCGAGGTAGGACGCAGCGTGCCGCCAGAGATCCAGATGGGGATCGGCGCCGAGGAGACAATGAGAGGAACGAGGACTCGAGGTTGAGGCGGATGATCCTAGAACTGAAAGACGAGATCAAGAAGGTGGTAGAAAATCAGACGGGAACCCGCGAGCCAGACCTCACTAATGACACGGCTCTAGCTGATGAGGTCATGAGGGATCCGCTCCCGATCGGCTTTCGCCTACCCAAGTATGACACTTATGACGGGTCTGGGGACCCCGTCGATCATCTAGAAGGCTTCAAGGTCGCCATGCAGTTCCATCGAGTCTCGAAAAATATTATGTGTCGTGCCCTACCATTAACATTCAGAGGAGCGGCAAGGCTATGGTACAACCGTCTGCCGACGAAGTCGATTCACAGCTTCAGCGATCTAGGCTACTTCTTCGTGAAGGGATTCTCCAGTAGCCAACCCCTTCAGAAGACCGCGTTGAACTTGACCAACATCAAGCAACATGAAGGAGAATCACTGCGAAACTACATGAAGCGCTTCCAACAAGAGAAGGTCACGATCAGAGGTCTGGACCCGAAAGAGGAGTTCACAGCCCTGCTGGGAGGCGTCAAGGATAAGGAGCTGAAAAGGTCTTTGGCGAAGCGTACACCGAGGAACCTGGCCGAGTTGAGAGATCGGTGCGATAAGTACATCCAGATGGAAGAAACCCTTCAAGCCGATGGAGCAGAACCAAGCCTCGTACAAGAGTAGCAAGCACACTCGCATTTTGCAATTTTTTCTCTTACGCACTTTTAAGTTGTAATTCCTCATCCTAAACCCTGGAGGATCTTATTCATGGAAATTATGAAAGCTGGTTTACGGCAATTAAGAAGAACTCTCCTGTTTGGTGACCTTTACTCTGCCAAATGAATACAGACGAAGGTCCTCACCTCGGTTGGGAGTTGGGCCAAAGCTGAACGGACCCGACCGAAGGTCCTCACCTTGGACGGTGCTCAGGCTAAGGCCGAGCTGAACTGACCGAATGTCCTTGCCTCGGTCGGGGGCTCAGGCTAAGGCCGAGCCGAACTGACCGAAGGTCCTTGCCTCGGATGGGGAGTTCGGCCAAAGCCGAACGGACTTGACCGAAGGTCCTCACCTCGGTTGGGAGTTCGCCCAAATCCGAACGGACCTGACCGAAGGTCCTCACCTTGGTCGGGGGTCGGCCAAACCTGAACGGACCCGACCGAAGGTCCTTACCTCGGACAGTGATCAGGCTAAGGCCGAACCGAACTGACCGAATGGTCTTGCCTCGGTCGGTTGCTCAGGCTAAGGCTGAGCTGAACTGACCGAAGGTCCTTGCCTCAGTCGGAGGCTCAAGTTAAGGCCGAGCCGAACTGTCCGAAGGCCTTACCTCGGACGGTGCTCAGGCTAAGGCCGAGCCGAACCGACCGAAGGTCTTACCTCTTACGGTGCTCCGGCTATGCCGAGACGAACTGACCGAAGGTCTTACCTCGGTCGAGGGCTCAGGCTAAGGCCGAGCCGAACTGACCGATGGTCTTACCTCGGACGGTGCTCAGGCTAAGGCCGAGCCGAACTGACCAAAGGTCCTTGCCTCGGATGGGGAGTTCGGCCAAAGCCGAACGGACTTGACCGAAGGCCCTCACCTCGGTTGGGAGTTCGCCCAAAGCCGAACGAACCTGACAGAAGGTCCTCACCTTGGTCGGGGGTCGGCCAAAGCTGAACGGACCCGACCGAAGGTCCTTACCTCGGACAGTGCTCAGGCTAAGGCCGAGCCGAACTGACCGAAGGTTTTTACCGCGGACGGTGCTCAGGCTCAGGCCGAGCCAAACTGACCGAAGGTTCTTACCTCGGACGGTGCTCAGGCTAAGGTCGAGCCGAACTAACTGAAGGTCCTTCGCTCGGTCGGGGCTCAAGCTAAGGCCGAGCCGAACTGACCGAAGGCCTTACCTCGGACGGTGCTCAGGCTAAGGCCGAGCCGAACCGACCGAAGGTCTTACCTCTTACGGTGCTCCGGCTATGCCGAGCTGAACTGACAGAAGGTCTTACCTCGGTCGGGGGCTCAGGCTAAGGCCGAGCCGAACTAATGTAAGGTCCTTGCCTCGGTCGGTGTCTCGGACAAGGCCGAGCCGAACTGACCCAAGGTCTTCACATCGGCTGACTGAAGCTCTCGGTTGCAAGCAGAACTAAAGCCGAAGGAATAAGGCCGAAGGCAGGAAAAAGAGGGAAAAATTACAATTACAAAAAATTTGGTTACTCCCACAGGAAGAGACTCCTAGCGGTAGTAAGGGGGCTCCTGATATAGCCAAATCATACGGCTCAGTAGGGTGAGGACACGCGTCGCCCACTGGGACACGTGTCGCCCGCCAGGTAGGGAGTACGAAGACTCTATCACGCTCTGTCACGTCGTTTGCATGAGGGGAATATTCCCCACAAGGTGGACCCCAGAAGGCAAGAGGAAACCCTAGCCCCGAAGAAGCATATAAGGAGGCCAAGAGGAAGGAAAGAGGTAAGTTCTGATACCCTCACCATTACTCCCTTATTGAACTGTGCGGTCGACCCTGACTTGAGCGTCGGAGGACTAACCCCGGACAAAGCTCCGGGCCTCCGTCGTTTGTGTTTGTGTAGGTTCGACTAGCGGGGGTTTTTGGCAGCAACAATTTCCGATGTTTCTTCTTGCAGCCTCTATTCGTCGTTCATCCTTGAATTAGGCGAAGCCTTGGTGAGTTTGGAGTTGGTGCCTAGTCAATATTAAAGTTTGTAATTTCTGCCTGAAATTTGTCTTCATTTTTCCTTGTCGGTTAGATAGAATTATATTTTTTATATCTGTATTCTTCTGTTAATAAAGTTTACATGTGATTAAAGATATATATTTTCCTCAATATAATAAGGCATTATTTATTACATCATGGTGAAACAGTTGATTAGGAATAGAGTGGAAAATAAAAATTAATTCTCTAATCATAGAACTAAAATCACCCTTATGTGGGTATAGGCCATAGGGTATTCCAAATAAATAAATAAAAACATTTTTTTTTTTTGTTGAAGACTCATTTAACAACGAGAAAGAAGTTAGGCATATCAATATTATACAGTTTTTCAGTGCCCCTGCTTTATCTTTTGATTTTCAGCTAACCAAATGAAGTAGCAACTTATGGCAAACACTGAAATGAAGATATTTTTTGAAAACTCAGCCTGTGAACAAGTAAGATGGAGCTTCAATAGAGATTTTCTGTTCTAAGACCAAGGACTCTTGCTGCCCAAATTCTTTTGGATATGGAACAGGATATAAAAGATGCCATTCGGATTCATTTTTAAGGGAACAGAGAGGGCATAATGTATCAAGGGGGAATAAAGCTACTACATTTACTTTGAGTCTGAATTCCTTTATTTAAAAGCTTCCACATGAAGCACTTGAATTTTGGATGTATTATATTAAAAATTCTTATGGAAGAGGGGAATAGTTATCTTGAGTTCCATAAATGTAATGCTTTCTAGATAACTTACCCCTTCCGCAATCCAGCGATGTACCAATAAACTCGTTGGCAACGATCACAAGAACGATGAGGATATGATTTTCTTCACCCACTCACTCCTAGGATTCAAAATCCTTCCTTCACTTCTCAAGGGAAAAACATTGGGGAGTGAAAGAAATGAGAGGAGGAGAGCAAACTGCTTAGGCACTGTCTGATAACATTTCTGCTGTTTCTAGACACAAAAACAGTATAAACGGTTTTTCATGTTTCTAAAAACAAAAACGGATTTTTTGGTGTTTGATAAACATGTTTCTTGAAACATTTTTTACAAAAACAATGCCACTAAAAAGCCTAATAGTATCATCGGATGTCCAAAAGGGAGAGAGGGTTTGGTTGCCTCTTTTCAGGTTTAAATAGTTCAAAGATTTATCGGGCACAACAACATTTTTTTTTCTCTCTCAAATTCATTTCTAGAAACGACGAAACGAGTGAAACGGAACAACTTTATTAAGCGCTATTTAGGCTGTTTTTCTGTTTTTGGGAATAAGAAAACGCAGAAACGGCAGAAACGGAACTAATACTATTACACCTCTATTCTCTCTCTTATTTCCTAATTGGATAATGCTGCTAAAAGAATCCAATGGTCACTTTAGGAAGAGTTAGGATGCTTTTGGGATAACTACCTAAGATATATTATATGACAAGGGAAAAGGTTCCACTAGGGGAGGGTATGCTAGTACCTTCTCTTTTTTATCTATCTCCTCACTTATAATGACCTTGTTGCCATCGTTCCATTGCACCTCATTGGTATGCTTCTCTATGCTGCTTGCACAGAGAACCCTTTCCCTATCTTTAATTGTAAATTAAAATATTTATAAATAAATACTGCTCAAAAAAAAAATCTCAAGAAAAGATCTCTTGCATCTCTAAGAAGTAGTTAGTTACAATCTTGATCTTGACCCTTCATTTTACAGTATCACGCAACAGATCTTAAGACATTCAAATAATTATTGTTGCCACCATAATTCCTCGCAATTCCATGTAAAGAGAATTTGGACCATTGATTGAATCACAAATTTTATATATATATATATATATATATTATTAATTTCTAAAACTTTGGTAAACAATTTAAATCTATGCCACTGTATTTGAATTTCATTCAAACATGTGTATATATATATATATATATATATCTCCCTCTCTCTGATATTCTCCTTGAGGATAGTTGGTCCTTGTTGAGCATTTCTTTCATTTATAGCCAAACACCATTAATCCAACACACCAACATATAGTACGATAGATATCAACTGTTGGTGTCCCAAAACCTATAATGAACAACTGCAGCGACAAGGACCTCTCAAGTCTAAAGACCAATTGTAAGTGACTAGTGAGAATTTTATTCCTCAACAATTAATAGTATTCCATGCAAGATTCCCACATGATCTAGTTTAATGTACTCACATATTTACATTCACATTTATGTCTAGGGAAACGAACATTCCTATGAGCACATAATGTGATGACTCTATATATCATGAGTATGTGTGTAGAGGTAATTAATTGTTGGTTGGGTCTCTCACGAAATGGAGTTTAGAAAAACAGAATTATAGAAGAATGAATCTTGAATTCATGAACATGGGTTTTAACTAATTAATTAGTAATCAACGTTAAAAAACAGCAACGAACCTCTGAAAAAATTAAAACCGAACTAGTCTCTTGATGATTTATCAAAAACATACCCCTTTTGTAATAGACAAAATGTCCTTTTAAGTTTTAAACCATGAGCTCTTTTACCCACCATATCCTCCACTCCTTGCTAGAAACTAACCACCACCATATTTACTTTATCAAATGATCAAATCGTGGTTGCAGGACCCTAAACATATTTCATTTATTAGGTTACATTTGGAAATCATTTAGTTCTAGAAACGGCATTTTGTGTCAAAATCAGATTTTTAGTTTTTGTGTCAAAATGCCATTTAAAAAAAAAAAGACGGGTTTGGTGAATCTGTTTCATGAACGATTACCCTAGTTGTTCACATTTTTTGTATTTGGAACAAAACCAAAATAACGGAACAAGGTTTCGTTGTTCCATCAATTTTTTTTTTTTTTCTAAAAATAAACCAAAAAAACACCAAGTTGACACCAAACGCTTTATTCTATTTTTTTGTTCCCATAGAACGGAAAAACATGAAAATTTTTTCTGAATAACTACCAAATGCAGCTTTAGTAAATATACAAGTCAACTTGTTCATAATATGAGTACCTATTGGGGGAAATGGGAGATAGAAGAGCAAGTAAGAGCTGATCAGTAATATAAACTGAGAAAGAAGGCAAGTAGGTGCTGCTCAGTAATAGAAAATAAGAAAATAATTGAAATTAGTAGTAACCAGTTGGTGTTTTTAGTATAAGAGTTGGAAATTTTTACCAGCTTTTGAATCAAAGTATTTTAATTACTTTGATTCTTATCTATTAGAGACGTCTGTTTACTTCATATGCTCATTCAAGGGACTCTGCTATGGCTTCTTACTGCCACATATATCTAAATAATGAAGTTCTTTTAAGTTATACAATTGCCTCGTAATTGTGGTTGGATCTTTTATTAAGCAGGATCCAAATGGGTTTAGTTGTGGAAGTTTCTGGAAGGACGACCTCTCTTTCTTGCTCCTAGTTTCCTGACTAGAGGGTGGAAGAGCTTCTCAGAATTTTCTGGACCCAAGTCAAAGTCACATTTAAGTGACAGAATAAGCCCTAGTTCAGTTGGGTGAGAAATGTATGAAATAAACCAATTCAGTCCTGTTGAGGGAACAAGATTCAAATCTAACTATCAGGGAATAAATAGTATTATAAATAAGTAGAGTTAAAGGAATGAACCCCATGTAATTTCTGAGGATTTGAGTTATTTGAGTTAATGACTCAGCTCAAACAAAAACACAGTATATCACACAAGCAAATTTCTACTAGACCACAACATTTCTTGATAGAAAAAAAAAAAATATATATCGTCCAAATTCAGATATGTGTTTCCATTTGATGCAGTAGATTCCCGTCTTGACTGGACTTGCACACAGGAGGGCAAGAGATATGACTGGAAGATCTCCGGTGGAGGACTCTGCAATGATTAATTCAGAATCTGAGCATTCAGTAGTGAGGGAGGAACGAAGAAGAGTAGAGCTAGGGTGCGTGAGACAATACCTGAGATATAGGTCTCCTTCCTCCTTTTATAGTGGTTGGTCTCGATGGTTACTTGGGAGGTGTAGCATCACATTTTGTCACCCCTGGAAGGGCTACGGGCAATAATGAGATGAGAACCCCTTGAGACGCGGATGGTTCATGTATTTATGATCAATGCTATGTCCTCACCCTAGTCAGTATACTTTTCCTTCCATGCTGGCATAGGATGGTTAGTAAAATAAACAAAAATATTTTCAAAACAAATGGTTAATGGCTTTGACACAGAGAATTGACCAAGACCACCTAACATACCATAGACCGGTCCTAAATTGAGTCACGAACCCAATTGGACCAAAGATCCTGAGTCAACTCGAGCTAGAGTTGTATTAACTCAGAGTCGATGATAGATGCACTATGGCTAACGATATTTGCACACTGGCCGACGTCGGCTAATTACCAACTATGTGGGCCAAAGTGTAAATTTTGTCAAGTCCTACGATTTTGTAGGTATTCTATCAATCTTTGGCCAAATCATGACCCAATCTCATACTTTGAAACCCAAAGGACATATCTAGACTCAATCTAAGGCCCTAGGACACTTAGAAGGCTCTAGAAGATACATGTGACTAATGTACTAATAGCTCGCACCTTGTGGGAATATATATATACACACTTCCCATAAATATACCAAATTTCTCTTCATACATGGAAGGAGATCATACCCATCCATGGAAGCATTTTGTACTTTCCTCGGTGACCAAAGAACCTCTCAACTATAAATATATAACCTCTCTCACATTTTGGGGATCTTAGACAATCCCACACACACATATGTATCTCATGTACTTAACAAGAGTTCAAGCTGCCAAGATTCAAGCACTGAAATCGTAAGGAACTGTTGCTATATTTCACACCAGTTTGAGCTTGCACTAACTACACTTGAGCATATTGTAGACACTCAATTTTGCTACCCCCAAACTATGATTACTCACGGATTTTGGACACAATCATTGTTTTCAATCGATGGAAGAGACGACTTCCTAAGGTAATCCAAATCTAACTCGGAAAAAACCCTAGACCTAGAAACCCAAATCCTAAACCAACACTGTGGGAAGAAGGGTTCAATTATGACATATTATATATTGAGGAATCAAATCCAAGTAATTGTACAGATAGATGGTGCTCAGAACCACGATTCCAAATATATATGGTACGCTAAAATCAGACCACCAGATCTCCCGTAATCATCTCTGGAAGTCAAAAAACATGGGAACAGCTAGATCGACATCTGGAATATTCCCAAAATATTCTCCCATAGCCTCACAAAAAATTGAGTAGGTCCATGATCCTCATGGCTCCGTTGAAAACTAAGTAGGCCCAGCGAAAAACCCTAGCTTGTTAAAAACCCAAAAGTGGCAGGGCCGCGAGATTCACTCCTTTGGGTCTGAAAAACTATGAATAGCCTACCGTTCACCTTTCCCAAGGCATTCATTGAAGGTCTACCTACCCCATCCTTGGAGAGTTGCCCTTCATTCAGTGTTCCTAGCACTTGCAAGCCTAGCCCCTTTCTAGCCCTTGCAAGTCTAACCCCTTTCTAGCACTTGCAAGCTTAACCCTTTCTAGCCCTTACAATCCAAACCTCTGTCGAAGTCCTAGTTTGAGAACTAACCTTCACAAGTCTAACCCCCATCCGAGTATCCAGAAGAGTCAAAAGGGATTTCAAAAAAGTTGGAATTTATGGAGAGAGAAAGCTAGAGGTTGATGCCATTTTCTCCTGAGCTCAGAGAATCCCAGAGATAGTCTACGTTCATCTCAATAGGGGCCCACCCCTTTTTACCCGAAACAGGGCTCAAGCTCAGGTATAATCTTCAATTCAAAAAACAAGAAGTAGATCTTTTATTTATGTTGTGGTAATCTACATAGTAATGTAGTAATAACTTACTTATACATGTTGCATAGAAATAATTAAGGAAAATCTTCGTTCTCAAGCATCTAGTAGGAAGACCGGTTGAACTGGGTGGAGTGGGTGCTTAATACCTTCCAAACTCCGTAACCTGACACCTACCCCACTCTCAGGACCAGACCAATTTTTGGGTCCATTTTCCCATTTCTTATGAATAGGGCCCAACCCTCGGGTCCTAGGCCCTAACCCTAGATGGCGACTCTAATTTTTCATGATTCTCAATCCACGAATCGGCCATTAGATCATCATTGAATGCTAACCAGAAAAATGGAATGTGCCCCAGTTTGCCCGTGAAATAGGCCTCCACATATTTTTCAAGCGATGACCATTTTCCCAAATAGAGGATGAACTAAGTTCTATGAATAAGAAACAGGTATGGGAGTTAGTTGACCTACCTCCTGAGCATAAGAAATCGAAATCAAACGGGTTTTAAAGGTAAAATGTATAGAAGATGGTTCAATTTACAAGTATAAGGCATGTCTTGTGGCCAAAGGCTATACCCAAAAAGAGGGTGTAGCCTATGATGAGACTTTCTCCCCTGTTATCACACCCTACCTTATTTAGCTAAGGTATGTAGCACTAGACACCTTATTGTATCTAGTCAGTTTGACTCTGCAGGATCATAAAGCTGGGGATTGATAACCAAAATTCCACAAGATAATTAAAATCATTTACATAGCGGAATCCGTATATAAGTCCAGTGTCTACTACATGCTAAGATCGTATATTACATCTCAAAAAAATTGATACACAATCCATCTCCAAAAAATTATACATATCTATCAACATCAGAGTATATTTTATAGCAGTGGAATATTTATACAAATAAAAAAACACTCAGTAACTCCAACCTCCAAAGGCATAATCATCACACCCACAGTCAGGTCCATGTTTTGCCTCGAGATCTAGAATAATTGCCAAAGTGTCCAATATGACGCCTAAAGGATCAGCACTGTACCTAGAAACTTAGTAATTTCTCCATTTAAAAAAAGTATAAATGAATGGGGTGAGCTCCACATGCTCAGTGAGGGGTGGGCGCAGGCAAGCAAACACAATACAAATGATGCAATTCATGCTCCACACTTTATATGATGCTCATGGGTTCATTTAACTACATACTTCCTATTCCATTACTAGGTCCGTAATAATGGTTTAGTGCTATGCAACGTAGGTGGTATCCCCTATTACACTCGTGCCCTAATCCAATTAAATTTGAACTTTTGTTATAGGTCTCGCGTCGGATTTAGAAAGTAACAATGGATTCTCGCTTATGGTAACCCATTGCCACAAAGGAAGGGATGACCCTACTTGCCCATGCATTTCATGTCTATCATACAGGAGGGGATTCAAACCTTCAGACCCTAAATGGTAAGTGGCCTAGCACCTCCCCCCTTGAGTCCCCGAACGTAGTAGAAGTTGCCGAGAAGACCTTGTACACATCCTAGGGCAACCCCCTAGTGTATGGCCAAAGTTGGACAGAAGGATGTCAAAGTACAACATGGAAATAGCAACCGGAAACAGCCCCTAAAGCCAGTGACTTCAATCTGGTGGCACTTATTGTGCTGAAATAGCTTTGATGCCCGTGGGTCCCACTACTCGTGTCGTGGCCAGCTCCAACTAACCTCCCACTCTACTTTGCACCCTTTCCCATGATTTGTACACCATATGAGTCTAAGTATGTGGGCCGGCATGTCCCAATCGGTGACTTAACCCACTTGAGTCCCGAATAGGTGCCCAGCCAAAGGGGCCCTAAGACCATGCACTATAAAAGGGAGAAATGAGTTCATTTCTCACTTCTCACCTGAAAATCATCATGGGAGAGGGAGAGAAAAGAGGAAAAAGGAGGAAGAGGAGGAGAAGGTGAGGGACCTCCCAGCTATGCGCTTGCTTGTCGGTTGCTACCAAAGGTAGGTGCTACCTTCCCCAAACCCTCTTTCCCCTTCATTTTGGTCTTTTGGTACGGAGCAATATGTAATCACAGGGTTGGAGGGGTAAGCCTCGGCTCTGGTGCTTTTCGGCTATCGGGTTGGTGTGCATTGCACTCCCCCGTGTGTTTTCCGAGCTCAATCCAAGTCAATCGAGCTCCGGTAACATTTTAGCCAAATAGGGAATTAGGGTTTCGACCATTCCTTCGTCGTATCTCCCAAACAGCTAGGTGAAAATGTGGTTTTTTTTGCTCAAATGAGAGATGGGGAAACTCCCTACGATCTCTATGGAGTAAATTCCGATGATCAGGTCCGAGTCGGCACAACCCCAAAAATGTGCATTTCTGGGCTTACCACCGAAAACAACCACTGGAAACACAAAGGTCACCAGAAACAATAGGGTTGAATCTAGTGATTTCAACCCTGGATCCGATGACTTGTTTCCAGTGACCTGTACTGAACTGTCAAAAGTGACTGTTCTAGTGGTTTCTAGGGTAGACCTTGTGGGTCCCCTTAGGAGTTTCTGGCACTCATTGGTTCCCGTTTACCTTTGTACTTAGGACATCGACAATCACAGAACGGTGAGGCCTAGCGGAGTTTGACATTGGGTTTACAACTTGAGAATTGCACCCATCCAGTCTACAGACGAGGTGAGTGGTGGTTTGAATTTATTTTTGGAGTGTTTTAAAATTATAGAACTGTGTGTATGACATAGCAATCATGTCTAGATAATTTCAACTACTCGTATGATTTTATGAATTGTATAACATGTTGAATTATTTATGAATTATATAACGTATGTGATTTATTTGAACTGTATATATGTTGTGAACTATGTGACAAGATCCGATGTGGCCGAGGTGGTTCTAATACCGTGATCGTCGTGTGGATGATGCATCATGCATTCGGTGCACATTAGAGTTATCTATAGTTGTGGATGCACTTTGTGGCTGATGGTAATTCTGATATCGTGTACTCCATGGCTATACTTGGATATGGGTGAGCTTTATGGCCCATGGTAATTCTGGTATTGCGTATCCCATACTTAACTACTTGTATGCTATATAGGCTTGGAAATGGATGTGATGTGATCGATGGTTGATCCCAGTATTGTATTCCATACTACCTGTATCTTTATGCAAGGCATGTAGTATATTGTGATTAGGTTACATTCCCTATGCTATGTCCCCTTACCAACAGGGGATAAAGTGTTGGATAACCCAACCGTGGTATGTTCTATGAACCCTTCCGGAATGCCACTTTCGCGATACAATGTAATTGTTTCCAGAAGCAAAAACTAGTCTGGAGTGGCCGATGATAATTCTGGTGCCATGACTGCAAGGAGGGGGTTATTAGGGGTTGTTGGGTGACCAATGGTTGCATTCTAGGACCATGGGTTGAATGATGAAATAGGATCCATGTAGCTAACCCAATACAGTGGGGAAAAGGCTTAGTTGAGTTGTATCAAGATACTTTTTGGTTGGGATAAGACTCAGTTGGCTCGAGCCATATCGAGTCACTTTTTGGTTGGGATAAGACTCAGTTGGCTTTGAGTTGTACGAGTCACTTTTCTGGCCACTTCACAAGGATAAAATATGTGCATTTTCAGCGATTTGCATTAACATTTCAAGGTTTTATTACTTTTCGAATCATTGCAAGATATTGCATATCCAAGTTGATAGGGAAATGTAAAGCCAATGTGTGTGTGGAGGGGAGGGGGGGAAGGTGCCAATGTGCAAGGGTAGTTTAGTCTGTACAAATTCTTTGATTAAATGTTAATTTAGGCTATACTTACCAGTACGAAGGTAGTCTGGGATTTGGGAGAAAAGTCATAAATCAGATTTTTACGTCACTTTCTGGTTGGGATAAGACTCAGTTGGCTTGAGTTGTATAAGTCATATTTTGTTTGGATAAGCCTTACTTGCCTTGTGTTTTTAGATAAGCCTTACTTGCCTTGTGTTTTCAGTTGAGTTGTATTGAGTCACCTTTGGGTTGGGACATGACACAGTTGGCTTGAGTTGTAGAAGTCACTTTTCTTGTACGACACTCTCAAGGATCAAAAGATGTGCAATTTTCCACGATTTTCATTACATTTCAGGTTCAATTACTTTTTCAATCATTGCAAGATTTTCCAAATCCTAGTTGATAGGGGAATATAAAGCCAAAAGAAGGGAGGGGAGGTGAGGGGATGGGCAAGGGTAGTTCATTTTTTTAAGTTCTGATGTAGATCGAACTGCTAAAGGAAGTGGCTGTTGGTCCCAAACGAACCAGGCCAGCCAGTTCCAATTCTGGCCACTCGAACCAGCAGCAAGCCAGCCCCAATGGGCCAATCAAGCCAGCAAACCTGCTGTTACTGTTCACGCAGATACTGTTCATGTGAACAGTACCTTGGGGTCCATTATTGACAGCTGGCTTGGAAGAGATGCTGCCAACAGTTGTATAGCCAGAAGAAAACGTAAGAGCAATAAAAGGGAGGTACACGAATGCAAATGAATTTTCATTGACAAAAATGGGGTTACAATTAGTAAGGTACGATGCAAATGAAAGGAGGATACAGTTACAGAGATCACTACCCTAACTATTTGAGCCAACAAAAAAGTGGCCCCTAACACCTTTCTTCATCCTATTCCTAGTTTTCCTTTTTCCCTTTTCTTTTTTACTCTTCTCTTTTATCTGCTTCCTTACTTCCTACATAATATACATGTCAGCTACTAATTATACTTATCAACCTTGTCTACCTCCCTCTACTGCCACTGCCTCTCCGGGCAGTGTAGTTCAGCCTTTGTGCTGAACCAGTCCAATCTTCATCATAAATGTCATCTTCATCATATGCACTTGGCTCACGGCCAGATTTTCCACCTCTAGAGTTCCGAGCAGGAGGGCGCCTCCTCTTCACACTAGCTGTGTAGGTGGAGTAATCGACGGTGTCTTCCTTCAATGTAGCCTTGAGTTCCTGCCACAGAAAGTCAATAAACAAAGACAATAAGCACACTTTATTAGAGTCCTAGGGAAATTCAGAAACAATCCGAAGCTTTCACATTTTTGCACAAAGTGGCTTCTCAAAGCTCAAACCCGCATCTTTGTGCTAGCACCCTAAATTGTTTACCATCACGAAAAGCTACAGTCCCCACATAGAAGAAGCAGAGTAAACTAAATTGATCAACTCTAATTTTCCCCTTTTTCTTCTCAACTAAGCCTATGATTCGCCCCACGAAAAGTCCGGAAACATTTCAAAACTTGTATTTTGGCACGAAGTGGCCACTCTCAAAGCTCAAACATGCATCTTCGTGCTGGCCGCCTATGTTCTCGACCATTGCACAAAGTGAAGGTCCCTGCTAAACTAAGAAGAGAGAAGCAGAGTAAACGAAACATCAATCCAACTCCCCCCCCCCTCCTCTCAACTAGAGAAATCCATGAGAAAACCAAACCACCCCAACCCCCCACCCCCACCCCCACCAAGAAAAAAGAAAAAGTGCAATCATCTTGGAGAGATAGTGAGGCAGATCCTGGCAGAGATAGAGCTGGGAAATCACCTCTGCACATGGTGGTTTATCAGTTTATGCAAGTACAACTGGGGCCAATCAGTAGTCTGTGGATGACTATGATGTTTTATCATCTCAAAGCAGTAAAGCAAATGATTAACCACTATGTAGTTTGTAAGATTGCATGTTTTCTGTTAAAACTATTAAAGATCATGATAATTGGACATCTACAATTTTCAATGAAATATCATCCAGGTGTCACTCCCATCACATAGAAGCATTACTTCATTACGAGGTTCAAAATTTGGAAATCCCAAAGATATCTTGTCAAAAGTATCATGAAAATTTTACTGTTAATCTCCCCTCTTAGAGCTTCGTTGTGCTTTAGAGAGATATCTAGGTTCTCCTTGGGCCGTCTTCAGGTCAAGTATTTGATCTTACCTTTGATTTCCTTCAGATTGACTGCCCACCATTGCTCCCCTATCCTGGATTGCCTTCGAAAAAAGCACCAGCTTTGGGAAGGGAAGCTTCTCTCTTATGCCAGCCGCCTTGAGTTGATAAGATCTGCGTTTCAGTCCTCTTTGGTCCAGCAGTTTTTGGGCTTCCTCAGCTCACTATTTCAAAGCTGGAATCCCTCATTTGTGCCTTTCTTTGGAAGGGCTGTGATACCTCTAGATTTCTGCACCCAATCAATTGGGCATCTATTTGTCTTCCTAAGTACGAAGGAGGCTTGGGTTTGAGAAGGATCAAATATGTTAACCATGCTGGTATTATTAAGCTAATTGGAATATAGTGACCAAGAAGAAGAGTGTTTGGGTTGACTAGGTCTACTCTCACTCCTTGCGCAATGATTCCATTAGGACGGTTCCTTCTCTTTGATGCTGCTTTGGTTTGGGGGAAGATTCTGAAGCTCAAGAATCTTGTTTATAGGGTTATCAAATCTCATATTGATGATGGGTCCCCTACCAGATTATGGCTCGAAAAATGGCACCCGCATGGAGTTCACTCAGTCAGCAATAGAGCTATCTATAGCTCCAACTTTAGCAGGTTAGACATGGTTTCAGATATTATTCGGCAGGGTAGTCCCCCCCCCCCTTGCCTGTCATCTGGCGTGTCTTAATGAGCATCCCCAAAAGACCTATTGGGAATGGTGATATTGCCTCTTCGTCTACATCATCTTTGGGCCTCTTCAGTACCATTTCAGCTTGGGATCTCATCAGGGCTCAAGGTAGCATCCCCACATCCCTCGCTATAGCTTCACTGGCTGTGTCCCTACACAATCTTTTCTCATTCACCGTCATATTCCTATCTCGCTCCAATGCTTCTTTTTGTTGGAATGCATGTGAAGATGTGGACCACCTTTTTTTTTTCCCCCTACCCCTTCTCTTATGCAGTTTGGCATAGTTTACTGAGCAAATGTTGGCTAGGAGAAGAAGAATTTTGCCCTTTCAGAGAGAATGGCTTTGGGTTGACAAGTCCTTTACAGGGAAGTTCTATTATGATTCGGTGGTATCTGGTTTGAGTGTAAATCTAAATCCTTTCATCAGATTTGGGACTTCTTTATCTTTGAAGTCAAATCCAAGAATTTGGGGTCTCCTAGGCGTTGTGTTGATTCCCCAAGAAATAGGCTAATTGTAAAATTCCTGTGGCCTCTCCCCGTCTATTTCACAATCCCAGGCCTACTGGGATTTGCTTTTGAACTTCTCATTTGTCTTTTTTATTTGGTAATGAATTTTTCATTCACACCCAAAAAATAAAAAATCACGGTTATATATATATATATATATATATAATATTTTGGTGAAAACTGATGTGTAGGAAAATCTATGGAAACTAGGCTATGTTTATTTCAATGGAAAGTAGTCTAAAGTAATCATCATAAAGGCGGAAAAAAGTGAAATAGAAATGAAATTATTTTACCGAAATAAAATAAAAAACTTAGGAAGACAACTTCCAAATTTGCAGATGCCCCCCCCCCCAATCTTTTTTTTTTTTTTCTTTTTCTTTTGGTGTCTAAACACTTGGCAAGATGGCACGGTCTCCGGCTGCTGACAATAGAGATTATTAGGTTTAAATCTCACCTCATGTGGGTGGGGGTTTTAGATATAAAAAAAAATCATGCAATTGGCACCCATTGAGGATTATAACTTCCGTAATGGTTGGATCCTTTTCCTGAATTAACCATGCCCAAATATGATTCAATACATGTAAACCAGAAAAGCGAAAGAGTTTTTTTTTTTGGGGGGGGGGGGGGGGGGGGGGAGAGGACGGACAGAAAAATGCAGAATATATTTATTAACTACAAAGTGATTTTCCAGGAAATTTTTTTCAATGGAACAAGCAGAGCCCTAAGGAAATATAAGGAAGAAAAAAGTGAACAGTGAAGCCAATGAGAATCAGGGAATGTCAAATAAGCATGATTAGGGATGCAAAAAAAATCGAAAAAACTATATGTAAGGACTAAAGAACAAGTAAAATAGTAAAGATACTTCATGAAAATAATTTTAGTACCACAAAAAACAAATTGAATATTACATCTATCACATATTACCTGGTATCTCTCAATCACTTCTTCATAAGAAGCAGGAAAATTGATGCGCGTTTCACTGATGTTAAAGGGAACATTCTGCTTCGATAGAACTTCCCCTGGTTTTAGAGGTTCATTTGGAGAAAATGCCTAGTGAAGAGACAAAGCACACAATTTGATTAGATTTAGCCTTACAAAACCAATTTGGAACCAAGCGAATGTACTGTTGAAGAAAATCATGGCAGAAAACTTAGGGCCGCACAAACCTGACATCGGGCATCATTTAGACTATACACAATTTTTAAGTGCCTCTTTAGCTTCAAAAGGAGTTGCAAAGCTGCTGCAGCATGACATTCAGCCTGTTCAGAAATTTCAATGTTAATTAAGAATATAACAAATTCTTCCTATTTACCTCCAGAAAAGCATAACAAGGACAGTTGCAATAACTCATCAAGTCCATATAACAAGGGCACTTCTATTTTCCAATGAACCAATTACCTGATAAAGTCTGTATAACAAGGGCAATTCCATTTTCCAAAATTCCAAACCCCAATAATGTCCAACACCAACACTTCTATTTCTTATACAATTCTATATTACTTTCACAGCAGGTGCTGGGTCAGATATCAATGCCGTCTTATTTCCTGGATGGCTGGATTCTCATTTTATACCAGATATATTGACCATTATCCTTTTTCTCCTCACTTTCTTTCTTTCTTTCTTTCTCTTTTTCTTTGGGTCGAGGGGGGATGGGTGGTGCATTCATGGGGTTGATTTACTTCCTATTTAAATTCATAAAAAGGTGCCTTACGATGTAAATGGAGTAAAACAAGAAATAACAATAATAACAGAGAAATGATAACATTATGAACACTTACACATGGGCATTGGAATTTCAATTTTTAATTTGGAAGATAGAACCCTACCCGCTTGCATGGCTCTAGGCCCAGACACAGGCAGGTGCAAAAAGACCGCACTACTCCCTGCCCCAATGCCTCCGCGTGGCCGGCCTCCCACACTGGCATACTGCCCACGCAAGTGGACAGGGTTTTCTTGCCCTTTTAATTTTTATACTTTTCAAGGCCCACGTGGAGGAATTTTGATGGGTTCAAGGAGTTAATAGACCAAACCCTTTGTGGTGCAAGCATTCTTTGTAGTAACAAGAATGCCCAATTAAGGTTTTGAGTACCAGGCATAACATGTACTGAAAAAGTGAAGAAACACTTCACCAAAAAAAAATAATAATAATAAGTGCAGAAATAATTCAAGAATATTTTTCAGAAAATGTTAAAATGTTAATGAGAGAATAATATAACAAAAAGTTTAAACCTACCTGGATTTTTTGCAGGTCATCTTCAGAGATTTCGTTAGAAGCAGGTGACCTTACAGAATGATGCCCTTTTATGTCCTCGAGAACAGCGAGACTAGTAATGGTGTGACCAGCTGATTCTTTCTGAATTACCCCATTTTCAATAGGAACAGAATGTGTGTCCATTTGCGTGAAACGTGAAGTAAAGGCTTTCATGCTAGCCTCAAGTGCCCCAGCCCTAACTTGTACGACTCGGTTGATAGTGTAGATCAAGTAAAGAGGCTCATCTGGTGTTGTAAATGGCAGGGAAGCGAGAATCTCTGTGCAGTACCTGCAAAATTGGATACAGCTTTAACTCAAATACTCACCCATTGTCAATCTAGAACCACAGAATCAGAATCAATTATAGCACTCACATCAGGAAGGGGATCAATGAATTGTTCCCAGATGGAGAATCAAATTTACGCACAACAGAGGACATAAATTTGTTTCTAGAAACACGATTTCCACGAATAAGCCTGTAGATCCGAGAAACTCCAAGTCTTGCATGACCAAAAGAGATACTATCAGACCGCCCCTTCAGGTTTCCAGATACTTTGCTTTGATTGGAACATTCATGAGAGTTTTCAGAAATGGAGTGGATAAAACCAAAGGACATCTGAAGGCCATCACCTAAACGGCTTTCAAAGAAGGCAGGATACCTGCAAATAAGATTTCCATTCAGTGTGGAGATCGGTTTACATAGACAAAATGTAGCAGGTACCAAAACAGTCTTACTTCTCATTCATGTTCATTAGCAAATGATGTGCCAGTTTTGCATTTGTCTCCTGTGAATCTGTTTCAAGTGCTATAAGGTATGGAACACAGGTAATCGGGTGAACCAGACCTTGTCGTAGCACAACCTCCACAATCTGACCAAAGAAATAAGAAAAAAGTAAGAAAGCACCGCACCAAAGATTTGTTATAGCAGGAATCCTTACGAGAGAAGTTCAATACATGCTTGCGGTGCCTCAAATAAACTGACGGAGAGAAGTACAATAAAAACATAACCAGATCACACCTTAAGGGCACACTGACGAATTAATTCATTCACATCCAAGCATCTTTGCAAGATATTATTCCAATACAATTGAATTATTCCACCACAAATGTTAGTATCACCAGCGCCAGCAGCAACAGGGACGCTATGACCACCTTCAGGATGGTGGACCACATTATTGGCAGTCTTATCATTTCCCATCTTGCTTTCAGCATCAAGAAGATATTCGTATATGTTTTGCAATGACTGCATCTGATGAACAATAAAATATTCAGAACATTAAAATATTCAGAATAGATATTAAGGAAGGCCGCCAGTAATAAGATATAAGGAAAAGAATACCTTAAGACGAGCATCACAACCAGAAGATAGTGATGCTTCTAATATTTTCCCAACATCCTTCTCCAACATATACTCAGGCCGAGCGATTAGAACAAATCCTAATGCCTGCAGAAAGTAATAAACCCTAATAAGATAAAATCCTCAATTAGATGACAATATTTCAGTACTCTAAAAGGACAAACAAAAATTGCTCACCTGTAATGATCGGACCTTTATGACAAAATCCTCTGAAGAAAGATATTTTTTTAGCAAGCTCAGGCTCTTAACAACATCCATATTTCGGTTATTTGAGGAAACTAGTAACTCATTGCCGTATCGCACTAACAGCCCCAGACAGAAAAGCGACCGACCAACTTGCTGAAATTGCAGGAAGCATGGTTTTCAAAAGGAAAATCAAGCAAATAGTTCGCAGTTCCTTGAACGTCATTTTTTTTTTTGGTAAATTGACTATACAGGACAATTATAAACCACACATGCTCAATGTCCAGCAATCAGAGACATTACCAAAAAAATGCAAATGAAAATCTAAGAATATAACTTTAACATATTATGTTACACCCGTATCCAAAATCCCAGTCTAATTTCAACTTTCGATCATCAGGTGATGCACCCAAGATTGAAACCACTAGTGGCCTTTAAATCGCTACGGTCTACTGCTCGGAAGGAAAAAATGACCCTTCTTGTCAGTGCAGTCAGTGATCGATTGAATTGTAGGAGGTTCAGACTGTATAAGCCTTGATGGTAAGTGTTCATGATTTTATGCGCATACCTTATTAAACAAAATGTAGATGGAGTTGTAGACAGGTACAAAGCACGATTGGTTGCTAGAGACTTCACTTAGACGTATAGGATCGCTTACCAAGAGACTTTTGCCCCTGTTACTAAAATGAACATAGCAAAAGTGATTATCTCCTATGCATTGAACCTTGATTGGGAACTATAGGAACTATATGTCAAGAATACTTTCCTTCATTAAGAATTGACAAAGGAAGTTCCACCAGGCTACTCGAGTCCGGAAACCCAGGGGAAAATGTGCATACTGAAAAGGGCACAGTACGGAAAAAAAGCAATCTCCAAGGGCATGGTTTGGTAGGTTCCACAAAGTTATGATAGTAGTTTGCTTCACTCAAAGTAATGTTGATCACACTATGTCCATTAAAAAGGTGGGTGATTTGGTTACTATTCTTATTGTCTATATTCTGGGAATGATACGGTTGAGATCTCTAAACGCAAGGCCTATGTTGGTAAGGAGTTTGAGATTAAATACCTCCGAAAGCTGAAGTATTTTCTTGAGATTGAGGTGGCCCAGTCTACCAAGGTTATTGTTCTTTCTCTACAAAAACATACCTTGGATCTCCTCTGAGAGACAGGCATGTTAGGGTGTAAGCCTTTAGATACACCTATTAAGGAAAATTCTCATCTCAAAAACAAGGAAGGTGAACCAATTGATAAGGGTCGACGTCAGAGATTGGTTGGAAGACTCATTTATTAGTCTCACTCGACTAGATATAGAGTCAGTATATCATTATATGCATGATCCTTACTCCTCTCATATGGAAGCTATGTTTCTATTCTCTAGTACTTGAAGACAGCTTCAGGGAATGGTATCTTATTCTCCCCTTCGTATCACATTAGAGTCCATGCTTATACCGATGCCAATTGGGCAGGTTCTCCAATTGATCGTCGTTCCACTTCAGGCTATTGTGCATTCATTGGTGGCAACCTGGTTACATTGCATAGTAAGAAGCAAGCAATTTTGGCCAGATCTAGTGTTGAAGCTGAGTTCCGAGCAATGGCACACGATATTTGTGAGTTCCTTTGGCTCCGAGGTCTTCTTCAAGACTTGGGTATGCCTATTCAGTTGCCAATGCTGTTATATTGAGACAATAAGTCAACAATCAATATTGCACATAATCCAGTCCAACATGATCATACTAAACATGTTGAGATTGATGGGCATGTTATCAAGAAGTTAGAGCAAGGACTCATATGCAATTCTTTTGTGAGAAGTCAAGATCAGTAAGCAGATATTCTCACAAAGGGACTTTGTAGTAAAGTTTTTTATTCTATTTTGTGCAAGTTGGGCATGTGTAATATCCATGCACCAACTTGAGCAGGAATGTTATAATAAATTATTTGTTAATGGGTATTTAGGGGTGTTGTCCAGACGAACCTTTAAACTCTTTTAAGGTTTTATTTCATTGTAAATAGAGAGGCTTGTGTCAAGATTAGACACAAGTCATATTTTTCCCAATTCAACAATCTTCAATGATCATCACTATACAAAATCCTAGTTCTTCTAACTAGGGTTTTGCAAAGAGCAATGGATAGCATAGGTGGCTGGATGTACAGCACAAACCAGAGAACCTTGTACAACTCTCAAATCAGATATCAAGGAGACAGCGAGTACTGATTACAACTTTGATACCATGTAGCAAATCGGATCTGAAACCAATACCTGCGATTGTGAAGTGAGAGAGAGAGAGAGAGAGAGAGAGAGAGAGAACCCAATAAGCCACAAAAAGATTCAGTCTTCCCTATCCTGGCTACCTCCTTTATTTATAAACCAGCAAGTAGAGTCTTCGTAAGAAAAATAATAAGTCTCCAACACCTAATCACAATCTAATATAAGTGTTAGAATAGGGGGTTAAGTGTGCCGCAGGGGGCAAATTGGGAAATTCCCTCCTCCACCGACCCTATTTAGAGTGGGGCAGCTGGATGGGGGGGTAATCCTTGTAATTGCGTTATGTTTTTGACTCGTACTCCTGTTATGACTCTATTTTGCATATTATAAATAAAGGGCTTGTGTGATCAGTCATATCACACAAGCATTCTCCCCATTCTTGTTATTAACAATAAGGAAACAAAAGTACACATTAATACTAACACTACCATCTAAACTAAAGTACACATTAATACTAACACTACCATCTAAACTAACTCAGACTCAAACACAACTCACGATAGGGACACTCCCCCTATCGTGAGTAATGTCCCTATCATGAGTAATATTTAACAATAAACAATTTGCAAAATTATAACACAGATTTATTTACAAGCTAGGGAAGTTTCAGACGCTGTGATGATCAGATTCGAAGGAGTTCTCCTTAGCTTGCTCAAATATAGCTGCTACCCAACCCTAGAGGCATTGAAAGGCACAAAGCACAGGCACATGCAAAAGTTCATGCCTCAGTGAAGTAGTGGCTAGCACAAGGTAGTGAGGCATGAGGAGTGTACCTCTCACCCGAGGTGCAAGGGGAATGCTTAAAGGGTGTGTGCACTAGCACAGCATATGAGGAAAAATAGAAGCCCATCATTAGATCTAACTAATTTACCTCCCCCACCCCCTTTTTTTTTCTTTCAACTTCAGATTCAAAATTCAAAACAATCACATGCTTTAGCAAATACACATTTGTTTCTACCATGACAGGTCTTGTCAGCATAGCAGAGACATTACTATCATACTCAATATAGCTTTAGTGAGACTCTACTGTCAATTGACCAGACAAAATCTTTGAAATTCCTCACTAAAATGAAAACCCCAAAATCAAATATCTAGTAACAATCAACAACAACAGCATCTAAAACCTTATCCCAACTTAATGGGGTTGGCTACATGGAGATTCCAAGCAAGGACGAGCGTGAGGATCCATGCAAAAAAATTGTTGGATGGCTAATTATAATAAGTGCCAGATGTCAACCTGACGCATCACTATAAATCAGCCACAGGCTTATAATGACAGACTATAAATCGTCCTACATGCATTACGTTCACCACTAAGACAATCCATCACCCAACCTACTTTTCTGAAAGGAGGAACGAAATAACAAATTCTCGACAACCCCGCTAAGCACGAAAAATAATAAGAAATCAAAATTCTCGCACAGTAACCATCATCATTCAAAAGAAAAGGGGGTGGGGGGGAGAAGAAGCTCTGGATATGCAAAGCTACAAATGCAGATATGATGATGTTAGAATATTTAGCCTTACTAGTAACTTCAAATGCACACACTGACAAGAAGATAAGGAAACACAAAGGATACCAACATAAAAGAACAGGACAAACAATTAAAATATTATTTAGCATGGTATATTTAATGTTCAATCATGTAAAGCATACAACCTGCTTATTATCAACCCCAAGGACATCCAAACGTTTCAAGAAAACCTGAATTAGGTATTCAACTACACTGGCACCTTTCCCCGCTACTTTACTCAATGAGCAAAGGCACCTGGAATGAAAAGAAGGAGAATCAACATCTGATACTGTTAAATCCCAAAGAGAGCTAGTCATAAATAAAAATATGCAAATAATACCAAGAATATGAGAACAAAATAACACCATAAGAAAATTTTCAAAAGCAATCACAGATGTAAGAATAGGATATGTTGAAAAACTTCACTAATTAATAACTAATACATCATACAAGATCCATTCACTATTCCAAGACAATGAGGCTTTTCTTCTTTCTTTTTTTTTTTCTGAAATTAAAATTGGCCAAGGTCTGCTATTTCCTTTCCCTTCACCCAAGTTGGTCAACTGGGTTAAGTTTTCTAGAACCTGACATGTCATATAAATGGAAAGAGACCTCGTATTCTGATTCCAAACTTTAAACATTATAAGATAAACAGGCAAATTACGTATGAAGTGTCTTAAACTGACTGAGGATTTGAAGATTTTAATGAAAAAAAATTAATCTTTATTAGAAATAATAAAATACTGCAAATGTAAATGGAGTAGAGTTGTACAATTAGGGAAAGTAGGTACTTAATGTAACAGGGGCTCAAAACATCCACAGCTGCAATTACAAGGCCCACAGTGATCATCTACCTAGCATATGCCACCAAGTATAATGGTGAACATTGGAGGAAGCAGTTAACAAGGTTCAAAATAACTGAAACGCAGTCGAAATTTCGGCGGAAAATATCGGTTTCAACATGGTTCAAAATGAAATGTAATGTAGGAGTGAGTTCCAAGTAAGAACCAACCCTACGGTAGGATCGATATTCTAATAACCGAAAGAATCTCCAAGAAACTTGCTGTCCAGAAATCCAGATTTTATGGTGTTGCAGGAAACTAGTAACAGAAATTATAGATGAAAAAATAAACAAAAGGAATAGAGGAGAAGAAGATAGATAGGGAAAGGGGGTAGATTGGGTCAAACATCTCACTCTTCCATAGGGCATGTCACCCAAGCTGTCTCTCTCATCTCATAGTTTTCCAGCACAAAGCTTTTTTTTTTTCATACAATCCTGGACTGTAGATCAGCCTTCTTCCTTTATTTATAAATTTTAAATTGATTACAAAATTGGGTCCTTCCTTGTATGGAAAGGAAAGGAATCTTCCCTTTCACAACTAGAATCCCCTTACAACTAGAAATTATCCTATTTGGAAACTAATTACAAATCAAATCAAATCCCTCCCTTTTACAAAGATAGAAACCCAATAAGTTAGAAATCCTACTTTCTAAAAATAAAAAATAAAATTAGAAACTAGCTAGATAATATCTTCCTAACTATTACAAGGAAATATGAAAATGGAAACTACATCAATCAAAGATTTCCTAAAATCTTACAACTTAAACTCCTCCATGCGAGCTGGCCATGGGGCCCACGAATCAAGAGGGAATGTTCTTCAAATCTTCTCCACGCAAGCTGTACTTGGGTTGACCCAATCAAGAACCAAGAACCAAGCCGCACTAGAGTAGGATGCCTCCCACAGCGGTCGCATCCCACAACCGGTCTGAACTGGTTTTGGGGCCTTGTTCCTGCGATCTACATCAAAATGACTACCAAAACTGGGGTAGTCATCCCACCAAAATCCAAAATTTTGAACTTTGGCAAGTTAATGGCGGTAGAACCCAACTCGACTCAACTCAACTGCGCTTTATCCCAATTAAATAGTCAACTACATGGACCATGTTTCACCATTCAAACAAGTACCGACAGTATGTTCTTGCAAATCTATTCAGGTTCCTTAGTCTGACATAGACTAACTAATCAGTATTGCAGATATGTGAAACAGCAATACAAAGAAGTCTGATCATTCTGAATAAGATCAAACCTTGAGCCCACCAGGAACATGATGCAGAATTGAGGACTTGCCAGCGTAGGAAGTCCAAGAAGAACCAGGACTAATATGGCCCAGTTCTATTTTAAACAAGCTTAATGTGGTCTGGGTCCACATTGTTTTAGTTTAAGTTGCTTTTTTATTTTTAGTGTCTTAGTTAAGTTGTGGTTGAACTGGTGGTTATATGGTTCAGTTTAAGTAATGTTGTTTTTACCCTTTTTTTAATAGAACTAGGGGTCCACATTATTTTATTTCTTTGATTTTTAAAGAGGAAGAGACCAAGGCCTCAAAACCGCTCCGGATCGGGTATCATTCAGGATTGGACAGGATCAAATGGATTTTCCCCTGTTTAAAACAATTTAAAAAAAATAAATAAATAAATAAATAAATCTTCTTTTAGATCATTTTATACTAGTGGATCGGAATCGGATCGATCAAAACTCGGAATCTGATCCGGGCAATTCTGACTGATCCAATCTGATTTTTAAAATCATGGATGGGATAGCTTGTAAGGTGGGATGGCTAGGGGGTTTCCTAGTCTAATTAAAACTGCTTTTACTTGCTGTTTTAATTAAAGAACGGGGCAGCAATTGCAGCCCACATTTTTGGCTTTCAGTATTGCTTCTTATCTCTTCTGTGAGAAACAGTGTGGTCTTGTGGTGATTCAAGATGATGGATTGGTGGTGAACTCAATCACAACTTGCGGTTGGAAGCCCAGGATATAGATTCCCCTTCATATCTTTTTCAACATTAGTTTCATTCAAGAGATTGTCTGTTCCAGCCTGTAGCTGAGATTCAAGTTCTGTTCCTGTGATAGAAGATTCCTGGTCACATCAGGTTTTCTAGAAATCAAGGTAACAAAGTGATGTAGATCCCTTTACTGGGCTGCAATATTCCAGGAAGAAGAAGAAGGCCAGCCAGCCCTTGGGCTGAGATCGAGTCCAGCTGGTCCTTTATTTTTGGTCCCTTATTAGAATATATTTTCCTTCCTGTTTTTCACTTCTAGAAGTACCTTTCAAGTGCCCATCGAACCAGCAAATACAGCTGTCCAGAAATCTCTTTTTGTGGCCTGCAATCTCCTATTAAACCTGTGATTGTCTCCTTGTTTTGACTGGTCAAAGATGCTTGGCACAAGTTGCCTTGCCTTCTAGAAAGTCCCTAGTAGTTGCTTTTATATTTTCTTAAGTTGCAAGTTAGAAATTAGTTGCTATTATGTGTTAGTTCCCTTTCTAGTTTAGTTTCCTATTCGAGAACCAATTTCTAATTTGTAATTTTTAGCTCTCTATTTAAGAGCAGCTGCTGTAACAGTTTTAGACAATGAATGAATGAAGTTTTTTCAGCCATTGATAGCTCCAGTCTCCTGAAAAAGACGAACAACAGCTAAGATAGTTGTGGGTGAGAAAACCAAGTTGAGATGCCATTATCCCACCCACATCTGCTATGTTCGTCTCGAATTCTTGACCCGTTTCGAATTTTTCCCCACTCCAACATATTTTGGTGGCGACCCGAATGGGATTTTCTCTGAGATCTTGTGATGGTCGCAGGCAGAACGGTACAACCTGACCGCCCGCAACCTGTTGGATTGACCCAACTTGAAGAAGTATATATTTGTACTATCGTCTTGTTGAGAATGCAAGTGAGATTTGGGATTTTCGTGTTAGGGTTTCTAGGTGAGTTTCTTGTTTTGGGTTTGACCATTCTTGAGAGATCTCCCCTGTAACCTTACTTCCATCAATATAGTGAATCATGTTCTTATTTTCCTGAGGATGTAGCACACCACATTAATGTGTGAACCTTGTTAAATCTTTGTGCCTTGAGTCGTTGCGTGAATCTGTTTTGCTTTTCTTCAAATTTTTTTCTTTTTTTCTAACAAACAGATTTCAAAGCTTCGGGTTGCTTTGATCAACGCATCCATGGCTTCTACATCAATGAAATATGATATTAACAGGTTCAATGGCAATATCAGTTTTAGTTTATGACAAGTTTGGATGATGGTTGTTCTTACACAGCAGGGGTTGAAGAAAACCCTATTTGGGAAGGTAAAGAAACCTCTAACTATGTCCGAGGAAAAGAGATGGATGATAAAGCCCTTTTGGCTATTCAGTTGTCTTTCAAATAATATTCTATAGGAAGTTCTCACAGAGATGCGGAGTTATGGATGAAGTTAGAGAATATTTACCTCACTAAATCCCCCACCAGCAGGCTAAGATTGAAGCAGTAGTTATATACCCTTCACATGGCTGAATATACTTCAATTAAATCCCATATCTCTGATTTTAACTCTATTAATACTGATTTGCAAAGGATAGATGCAAGGATTAAAGTATCTGTATCGGTCGCCGTATCGGTCTGCCAAAATTAAGATATGTATCGGAGGGTATCGTATCATATCGAAGATACACTAAGATATACTAAAGATACGCATACAAATGGATAGGAAACACTTTTTATATACTTTTGCATAAAAAAAAAATTAAAAAAAGCTATATATAGCATGCATTATGCATAAACACTAAATTAAGAATATCGCATTAAGAATCCAAGGTTTGTAGTTGTCCCATAAATGTAAAATCCTTGTTCCCAACCTTAATTTCCACTTTAGTTAGAGAAAAAAATGGCTGACAGCAACTTTAGAACAAAAACCCCTAAAAAAATCGTGTTTTTTTTTAAATAACCCATCTTGGCCATTATATGACCGTAGCACATCGTATCTGTACGTATCGTATCGTACCGTATCTATATGAATCGGTCGATACATACCGATACGCACCGATACATACCGAAATGTACATTTCACCTCATTTTGAATTTTCCATAGAGTATCGTATCGTATCAGAGTGTATCGATATGTATTGTAGCATATATCGAAAGAGTTTTAAAAATTCCATGTATTGTATCGGTAGTATCGTATCAGTAAGGGCCAATACGTATCTACGGTACAATATGTACCGATACTTTAAACCATGGAAAGATGTTAAAATAGGCAATGAAGATTTGACCCTATTATTATTATGTTATCTGCATCCATCATATAAGCATTTTAGGGACACCGTGATTTATGGTAGAGAGAATCTCTGTTGAGGATGTCAAAACAAATCTATTAAGCACAAAAAATTGATGATGAGTTATCAACAAATAAGTCTTGAGGGTGTCTTTCTTTTTGGATGAATAATAAATGCATTAAAACAGGAGGAAATATACAAGGAAGGGGGTTGAAGGAGGCAAACCAAAAGCCAAGCCCAAAAGGAGGACACATCAAGGGCAAACTAACCACAATCAATTAAGCCAAAGAGGCCAAAGAAAAAGGGGAGGGGGGACTAAGGGGGATACAAATCATCATGGGGGTGGGGAGGGGATATGATCAAGGGGGGAGACCCAAGAGACAACAAAAAGCCTGTTCCTTGGGGAATCCCTAAAAGGGCGATGGGGAAGCAGAGAGAGCTTAAGATCTGACATCAAAGAAGATGGAATTCCAATCATATAGAAAGATCTAGAGTTGGTAGTCCATCTTCTAAGGCACTGCTCCATCTAAATATGATAGATGGTGGCGCAGAAAATAAGTTTCCCTGTGATGTCATAAATATAGTTACCCGCAAAAGTCATGTTGACCTAGATCCTTTCAAGCGAAAGGGAATGCACAAGTCTCCTGGAAAGCTAACAAAACTGGAGAACACGCTTTTAAATAGGAGAAGCAAAGGGGCAAGAGAAGAAGAGATGATTGACATCTCCAATATTATTCCAACAGAGGCAGCAAGCTGAAGAATCCTAGACATGTCTGTGGATTAAGAAAGACTGGGTAGGAAGACAGTTGGAGAGGGCACGCCAGGTAGTGAATGAGTGGTAGGGAATGTGACTAGAGATCAGAGAGTGGGGGAGTAATGTAGAACAAGGTTACAAAGTAGCTGCCCCCAATAGATTACAACTCCAAACCCCAACTCAAACAGAACTCTAGGACTTGACAAAGTACAGCAATAGGACAGAAGAACACCAGAAAAATACCCCAAATACTTAAAAGAACAAAGATTAACTTAAGAATAAAAAAAAATTAAAGAACCCAAACACCAGGAGAGAGAAAGCCTGCAGCTAGGGTTTTAAGGGGTTACCTGAGCCTGGAGCTATGCTGCTCAGCATGGGCTGCAATTCAGGTCGTTGGTAGACCTGTGTATGTAGAACAAAACCTCCAAAGATGGAAGCAATCTGCCAGCTGATGAAAGAGATATGGGCTTTCTTGATTTCTGGCCTGAAGAGAGAGAAACAGAAGATCTTCCAAGAATCAAGGACATGCTGCTTGGGCAACCCTGAGATGAGAATTGAGTGATCCTTATCCTGCTGGAAACATCCTCTGAAAAGGATTTGTAAATCAGGGGTCAGTTGTGGATGGTATGGGAATCGATGACTGTTGAAACTGAGTTCTTCTTGCTGGCCGATTTTGACTCTTAACTGGACTGAACAGATCTGACACTTCCTGCAGATTTATCACAGCAGTAATGACTAATAACAGTAGCTTTAAAGTGAAGAAAGAAAAGGGAACCAAGAGAATTGTGGGTGGGGGTGGCTATCTCAGCCCGGGCATCTCACCCACAGCTATCTCGGCTGTTTAGAAGCAATTAACTGCAATCTTTATTTATTCAAATTTGAGAATTGAGAGTACATAAGCTCCTTTATATATAGAGGGCAGATTAGCTAATAACAGTCACACCCTAACTAGGAGTTAAGACTCCAAGTAGGACTAGACATTACATAATAGGAGTTGGACTCCAAATAGGACTAGACTAGAACCCCTATCGGAGTAGGTAACTAACTAGTCATTCACTAATAACCACTAATGGGCATGTTACAATCGATGGGCCCAATGGGCCTTATTGATTTAATGAAATAACTTAAAATCTTAATAACCATTTAAGTGGACTTAAGTGGCTTTAAGTGGAGATCGACTAGCCCACTTTGGGCTAAGCTCTCCTCCTGCAGCAGTCCATGATGGGTGTGGATCTACATCAGGGAGAGGAAGGAGGGGGACACCAGATGCCATTGGAGAGGATGAAAGAAACAGAGGAATTTCTAGGGAGCCCAGAAAAGTAAATAGTTCTAGCAGAGACCAGAGGGAGAAGAATGCCAACAGGGTACCAGGGGTCGAGCCAAAGAGAAGTAGAGAGACCATCTCTAATGGAGGAGTTGGAAGGAAGAGTACGAGGTCTCGCTAAGAGGATGTTGCGCCACACCCAGGAGGCATCACGGGAGGGAGAGAAAGTCCAGATGGAATCCTTATGCAGGAGAAAAAAGTGCACCCAAGAGACCCATATGCTCTTCTGCTTGGAAGCTAGCTTCCAGATGAGCATAAGCATACCCACAGAATTGGCTTTTCTAATTCTACGAGGACCCAGACCTCCTTCAGATTTGAGGAGGCTAATAGAGGACCATTTGATGGGATGAAGGAATGTGGCGGATTCTCCCCCTTTCCAGAGGAAGGAACAGCGAAGGGACTCAGCCGCCTTGATGATAAACTGAGAAATATAAAAGATGCCCGATCAATAAATGTAGCAAGATTGGAGGACCGATCTGGGAACCTAAGGTGAAGGCTATCAAAAAGAGAAGGCTACCTTTGGTAGCATCGGAAACACCGGCAAGAAAGAGATGAGATCTGAGAAGGTTGATGGAAAGGCTAGAGAGGGATTCGAAGAGACGCAAGGAAGACATGATAGAATTGATGGAGGCAAAATCAGCTCTGGAGAAAATCATAAGATCATCAACAAAAGCAAGATGAGTAAGATTGAGGGCCTTACATTTAGGAAAAGTGATGAGGTGGAGTCGTGGAGGTCCATAGTAGATTGGATGGATCTAGAGAGAGAGAGAGAGAGAGAGAAGGAAGGGGGAGAGAGGACAGCCTTGTCAGATTCGATTCCCCTAGAGGACTAGAAGAATCCCGTAGGACTGCCGTTAACAAAGACTGGGAAGCATGGGGAAATGATGCAAGAATGGATCTAGTGAACAAAGACTGAGGGAAAGGACATCTGGACCAGCACCTCCGAGATGAAGTTCCAACTAATGAAATCAGCACCTCCGAGATGAAGTTCCAGCTAATGGAATCAAAAGCCTTGTGAAAGTTGTTTGAGGTGGCATGGCCATGTTAACTGAGGCATTTCGATGCTCTAGTATGGAGGAGTGATATGATTCAGATTGAAGAATCTAAAAGAGCTAGGGGGCAGACCTAAAATGATCTTAAGAAAGGTGGTGAGGAAAGACATGTAGAGCTTGGGCCTTGTATCAAGTATGGCCTCGAATAGAGCAGATTGGAGGGCAAGGATCCATTTAGCCAGCCCCATTAAGTAGGGATAAGGCTGAGTTGTTGTTGTTGTTGTTGGTGAAAGGATTCAAGAATGGCCGATAGGCAAGCATAATGACACAATCAAGAAATACGTTGCTCACAATTGGAATACATAGGATCTGTCAAGTGTTTGATTTCAAGCTTTCCTTGCGCAAATGATCAAGGAAAGCAAAATACAAACAAAAGATGGAATAACTGGAAGAAAAAGAGCCAGCGTGTACATCTGAAAGTTTAGTTTATGCATTCAATCCAGTAGCTTACCAATTCAAGCTCAATGTCCCCCTCCCAAAGAAAAACAAACAGAAGATTCCATTTCATTCGCTCATGTCATACAGACAACTGGAGAAACAATTGTTAAATGCCAAGAAGAAAAACAACACCATGTACATGCTACACAAAATCCCTAATATATATATAGTGAGATATATATTACATTGATTATGCAAAGAAAACAAGCTGGGATAAAAATAAATCCTATCGTTGATACCAAAGCTGAATCTAGCATATAAAAAGCAACATTCAGAGTAACCTCTTAACATTAAATAGGAGTATGGATTGCAGAAACGATCAAAAGAAGAAAGTGAGAGGGAACCTACTTGATGCAAGCATGGACAACTGACAAGAACGAATGCCGAACAATCATCTGCTTCAGATCTTGTTCAAGTTCTTCAATAACACTTTGAGGAAGCTTTCTGAGCATAGGTAGAACAGCACCAATTACAAAGATTATACTCTCCAGCAGTTGTGCTATTGCTCGATTATCAGCCTACAGAGAAAAGAGGGGGGGAGGGGAGGGAAAAAATTATGATTCAAAAACATGTAGCCTCTCTTCTCATGTATCTAAGACCATGAGGAGGACCTGATTTGGTCCTGCGATGGCTTATTCCTCGTCTCTTTAGGAATTACTGATCATTGGGACAATTTTAGTTATTAGTTTGCTTTGTTTGATGTTTAAATTGATAGTGCTGCTGGCTGGATTAGGTCTGTGTTTTCCAACTTGAAATTTGAAAGTTATGAGAGTCCTAGATGTAAGAGGATACCTCCATTAGCTGGTCAATAGCTTAGTTGTAGCACTGGATTCAGTTCTGTTCTTCTGAGTAAATTCTCAGGTTGAACTTGGTGGGTTCCTACCTGTTTATTTAAACTATCTTTTCTATCTTATAATCTTCAAGAACAGTTCAGATTTCTCTACTTTTCTTAGACCTGTGGTTGTTTCACGATATTTCAGTGAGCGTCCTAATCTCATAACTCTTAGAATACTGCTTGGATTAGTTTCAAATCTGATATATAAGCTTCTACTTGTCTGATCTTTAACTCTGGTTTCACCTTCTAAGAAGTATAGCCGATATTCAAGTTCCAGATCTGCAACTTAGTTTTCCAATTACAACTAGAACTTATCTGCGTAGATCAATAACAGCTCTGTTTTCAGATATATGCACACAGATTCTACAGGTTGACTGGTTCAGATTAGCACTCAAGCAAAGAACTAGGCTTACCTGATGTCTCTGATGCAAGATATTGATCTTCTCCCTAAGCTGTTCTGTTCCTCTGTTTTGCGTGATCCTAGTTCTGCTAGTCAGTTCTAGTTCTTCTGTTTGAGTGATACTGGTCTGCATTACTCTACCTCCCCCATCCCCCATTGACTAACAGGAAATACGGATGTGATGCACAATCAAAGTATAGGATCAAGTATCAAAGGAGGAAGAAGTATAACCAGCAGAAAAGGCTTTGCAACTGCATGAGGAAGGCTTCCTTGGCCTACAGTTCTCTAGCCTGCAGTTTCAGTCACTGGTCTCCCATAGAACCAGAATTGTGGGGATTGTTTTAGGATTCTTATTTATATAATTTCATTATTATTAAGTTGTTTTCATCAGGCTGGAATAGCATCCATAAGTTCAGTCCTGTTTTGAGTTTATTTTTCCAGTCTTTGATGCAGAACATACACAATTGGGCTTATTATAAAGCAGGCCTTTGATCCAATATGTTTTCATTGCAATGGCCACTTTAATAGGCCTATATATGGGTACATAGACCTGCAACATTAGTTAATTGTCTTTATTTCTTTACTTTGATTTTATCAAGTGTTTTAGTTACACTGGATTAGGATTTTATAAGTCTAATCCTGTTTTGAGCCAGTTTCCCACATTATTTTAGTTTCCTAGTCAGTTTATGTTCCCTTATTAGTTAAGAATTGCTTTAAAACTTTCCTTTTCTAGTGTTTGAATCTGTTCTGGGGTCTTCTATATAAGTTTGTAGGGGGGTCCAGCCTTGTACACGAATTTGATTAATAAGTTTTGGGCTTGAGCCTTTTCTTTATTATGTGAGATTCAGATGTGCTGTGAGATGCAATGTTATGTTGGTGGGAAGCCAATAGTTGCTGGTGGGATTCTAGTTAGGTCAGTGGGATGCTGATCAAGACTTGGGAGTGATTGTCATGTCATATCCTTCTTATATCTTCTTCTTCACTCTATAATTCCTGCAACAGCTCAGTAAAACCTCAGTTTCAAATTTATGCTATAAATATGAAACCTTCAGTTTCTTACTTGTTGCTATTGATAATTCAATTCTGCTTTCATATTGTGCAATCAGATTCTATTCTGAATCTATCTATGCTTTCAAATTTTGAATCTGATCTCATATCTTCCGATTCCTAGTCTTATTAGAATTGCTCTTTTTCCTAGGCTTATTTCCTGATTTCCGGTTTCAATTAGTAGATAATGTTTTGCATTATATATTTATATCTCAGGTTATTGTTCAGCTTCTATCCTAAATTCCATTAACTGCTGTTACTTAATCCGACTGAGCTTATTTGCTGATCAGAAATCATCCAATTACTGATATTGATATAGGTTTTAGACATCCTATCCTAAGTAGTAGTTTTCCAAAACTTGAGATCAGGGCTTTGGATCAAGTTCAAATTTTGATATTCTGTTTCTATACCTGAAGAGAGTAGTAACCCATTGAAATTTGATACAAATCAAAGGTCAAGATCACTTTTTATCATTTATTCTTGAGTTTTGGCCCTTGTATTTTTACTGCGATTATGGTTTTCAAAAGAGTTTCTGAACCTAACACCTTAGTCTTCTAGAAACCATCAGTCTAATTGGTTTAGGAATCTTTCAATGCTTGTCGATTGGAGGGGCTTTCCCTTTCTAGTTCTGATTCTGTTCTTCCTTTCTTGTCCAGGAAAGGCTCTACGCCACCTTTGTGGAGTGGGACTGGAAAAAACATTGTAAGTGCAAGGGGACTACAGCCTCCCATTGATATTGAATGAATAGAAACTTTTTCTACCAGTTCTGTCTATTTCAGACTAATTAATTCCGCGGATTTAGTAGTGGAGGCCTGGTGAATTCCAGATTAGGCTCAGGTGGGATTCCAATCCTGCAGTCAGGTGGATTCCTGATTGGTTCTCTACCTCCTATATCTATTCTTCTTCTCCATCAATTTCAGGTCAGGTTTTCTGAACTCTCTTACCCTGCAATTTCATATTCTGATAGAAAAAATTAGTTTAAGTCTCAGGTTATTTTAGATCCAGTTATTGAGTAAATCCTTGCTTAAACCCTGCTGGTTCTTGCTATCTAATTGTTACTAAAATCAGATTTCCAGATTTTTTTTTTCAGGTTTCCTATTTCAACTAAACTCCTTCAACTCTGGTTTCTTTGAATCTGATCTATGTTTCTTCTTTTCTGATTTCAATTGGTGTTTTGATTAACTAATTAATACCTTAATTGAATTCTGGTTTGGTCCATAAGACCCCTCTAGTACATTAATTCACATAACATATCTGTTCCGGGCTCTGAAGGTGTGCAGATAATGTTTTGTGCCAAAGTTACAAGAGTAACAAGGAAAAACATCTTTCAGGAAACAGCTAAAACAAATCTAACATCAGCTTGAGAATTTCAACAGCTAAAACAAATCTATCATCAGCTTGAGAATTTCAACTACTAAACAGGTATTTAAGGAGGTCACTGAAGAAGCTGAAAAAACCTGGCTCTTAAGGTATGGCTGCAGAGTAACCACAAACTGTGATGGATCAGAAGATGGTGCACAGAGTGTTGGGTCCACAATACAAAATGAATGCAAAGCCAACACATAAGGAAGTGCACGCATTTCCACATCCTCATGAATTGTTTCCTCTACCTGAGATACAACAGAACATCCTCATCAATTATTTCTCTACACGAGAAACAAGAAATCATCAATAAACAACTCAATGACAATTTAAAGCATTAAATCGTTAGAAAGTTAGAATGAAGCAACAGTACCTGCAATATCCTTTCCAATAAGCACTTGCACATTAACTCACAACGTTTATGTACTGATGCAAGTGATACCGGGTTAATTCCAGCAGCTTTAGCAGATTGTGGAAAAAAATCAAGTGCTAGATTGCGCCGTATGATTGTCACAAGAAGTTGATGATTGGGCATCTTCCTCAACATCTCAACAATCTGCTCAGTCTTTTTTGCAACTTCCAATGGAACAGAACTACCATCTCCAACAAATTGAGTAGGGAAACCAGAAGACTCCTCAAACCAGAACTCATAAAATGTCTTGCAGACAAGATCCTGTCAAATGGAAAGAATTCATAATAAAAATAAATAAAATATATATAAATAAATAGAAGAAAAGAAGAAAAAGCAAAAGGGGAACAGAAAGTACTTTGACCTAGATGAGCATGCAACCCTTATCTTGAAGAAGATATTGTGCAGTATATTTTAAGAGAAAAGTCTATGCAATTACACTGAAAAAGAATATTTACTAGAGAGAGATGAACGGCATAAGATGAGAATGAAAACATGCTTAAGTCAAATATAATAGGCCAGCATAACATTACAAGAAGATAAGGCATTCAAATTTGCAATTAGAGTAACTGTCTTGAGCTCTCTCCATGCCTTTTTCAATCTTCCTCTCTTCATGAGTCATGACAATTGAATACTCTATTCCAAATGTATATCATTTGGATTTTGTATATAGCTTCGAGAAAGTCGTTTGAGATGGTATGGCCTTGTTTAACGAAGGCCTAGAGATGCCCCAGTAAAGTATAGTGATACGCTACTGTAGATGGAGAAAAAAGAACTAGAGGCAGGCCTAAAATGACCATCGGAGAAGTTGTGAGAAATGACTTGCATAGTTTGGGTCTTATACCAAGTATGACTTTGGATAGAGCCTATTGGAGAGCAAGGATCCAGGTTGTCGATCCCATTTAGTGGATAGTCTCCTAACTTGCTGGGTTGTGCCTCTTTCCACTTACTTCCCTCTTTCATTTGTCCTTCTCGTCAATTTTCATTTACACTTCTCCTTCAATTCCCGCTCCCCTTTCAGTTATGTCCCTTCATTCCCCCTCTCTCTGTTTAGACCACAGTTTTTCCTACTTCGTTATGTGAGATCCATAAAGCCGACCCCATAAGTTGGGCTAAGGCTTAGTTTGTTGTCGTTGTTGTTGTAATATGAGGTGCTAAGCACATAAACTAATTTATGTCAATTTGGGATAATTTTTTAGGAGTATACTATAGTCTGAAATAAATAAAATTAGAGGTAAAAATTCAGGCCCAACCCCCGCTTCAGACCCAGTGACATTTTCACACAGACAAACTAAATCATTTCAGATTCAGAACATATTTTCTTCAAAAAATTCTCTGGCCACATTTTGTTTTTACACGGCATATTTCAGGGCATGTGATATGATTTAGATGTATAAAAATATATTTTCCCTCATTTGAGGACATACCTGTATACTAGATTCTTCATCACTGACACGAGAAATTATCTCAATGCAGGCACTCGTGAATTCTGAAAAGTTTGCATTTGAAGAACACATATCCCTGATTATTTTGATAGCTCGTTTGCGAACACTGACTCCAGTATCCTTTATTCTCTCCGCAACTTTTTCAAAATACTAAGGAAGCACCCAGGGAAAAAATGTGATTTAATTTATCAATTCAGACAAAAAGAGGAAGGAGCACAAGGTTGATCTCAGTTACCTTCAATCCAACGTCAGGATGTGAAGCAATATGCCTACCAACAAGTTCCAATGCAGCTTCTCGAACAGAGATCGCAGAGTCACAAAACCTTCCTTCAACAGCCAATTGAACATTTTTCTCACACAAAACCTCCGGATCAGCTTCAACAATTATACTAACCTGTTTTCATTATAAAATTATGGGGTTACTTCAACAGTACCATGAAGAGGAATCAGTTTCCTCACATGCTTCACAACTAATGTGGACGGTATAGGAAATTTCTACTTACCGCACGCAATGCTTTGGCCCTTATTATAGGAGAGCTCTCTCCTAAACTTGCCTGAAGAAAATACACATTAGGAACTAAGAAGATCAAGAAAATACACATTAGGAACTAATAAGATTAGCATAACTTAAAAATGGAACAAAAAGTGGTGAACATATTATACTGTACTTACCAAAAGCAAATAAAGAATTTTATTCAATCCTCTCGAGAAAGAATTATTTTGCCCCAACGCTAAAGATATCTTTTTCACTGAATCCCTTGTTAGTAAAGAAGAAAGAGTGCCAAAGTCCCGCACAATTGCTTTTGACTTGAGTCTACTAAGGTAGTAAATTAACTTCTCCTGTGATTTGGGGTCATCTTTGTACCATAGGCAAAGATAGAACCTGCATTAACTACCTAATGTATATATCAATGCAAACAAGGACTTGCATTTAAAAAAGCAAATAAAATAAAAAAACACTCAATTGAGAAACAAACCACCGAGCAAAAAGACATGCATCTTCTGCAGAACTGGCTTCCTGGAGGTAATTCAAAAGCATTTGTTGAACAATCTCCAATTTTGTAATTGGTTCTGAAGTTTCAGAAGTTCTTTCTGACACATGTTGATTCTTTTTCCCATCATCCATGCACTGTGATTTACAATATGATTGTAAAACAATCAGCTGCTTCTTACAGAGGCAAAACTGACAGTACAAACCACAGGTAGGAACTTCATGTTCTGTTACTCCCATGCAATCTGTATGAAACAATCTCTTACAATCATGACAAACAAATGCCATCTTTCCACCCCTTCCATCAAGACATACTGAACAAACGTCTTTTGGATACACATGATCATCCCCGTCTCCATCAGCCAACTCCTGTACAATCCAGAACTTATCCGTATGGCAGAGGACAGCATCCCGCTTCAACCTCGCAGCAATTGTTCCAAGAAGGTCAATGGACATGGAACGTGCAGATATATCTTTGGCTTTAAGTCCAGCATTCTGGAGCAATAAGACGCATAAAACCTGCAGGTATGCTTACATCAATATGAACAAAAATGTAATGCTTGATAACAACTTTGTTGACAATTATTACCTCAAGAATAAGAGCAGAAGCAGGATATTCAGGTAAGTTCAATGTTGTCAGAAGATCCATAACAAAATTTTCTAACATCAACTTCAACTCAGAAGCTTCATGAGATTTTGCAGTAGTAAGTCTCTGAAGAACATGAGACCAAAAAAGACAACAAGCCTCAGTGGCAGCTTCATGGCACTTGGTTGGAAAACTAGCATCAATTGAAACCTCCAAGATTCGACTGCCAGTTTGTGTTTGCCTCAATGCTTCGGGAAGGTTTGCACTACACTGAACTAACTGAATCAGCAAGGCAGTGATCATCTGTATTTGCTTTTGTTCTTCAGCCGGTAGATAGTAAGTCCTAAGAGCTCGCTTAGAAGATGGTAGCTTCCAAAGCAACTGCACTGTTTCATCTATCAAAAAATTCCTATGCTGTGTGTATGAAGAAAATACCTGGCAATTGATAAGAGCTAGAAATTGGTATTGGTTGATTTGGTTGATCGAAGAACAAATTATAAATATACAAGTATATGAACTTGAATACCCCGCAGATTAAACTGATGGCCTTCAACTGCAAGAGCTGGATGTTATCCACCAATAAGGTTCCAAAGCTTGTCTTCACCAACTGTAGGATGCAACTATCTGATAGGCGCTCTATGGACAGAAGATCCGTAAGGAAACCAAGAATGGTGCAAAGTTTCTGGAGAAGCGCATTAACAGCAGCAGAAACCCTAAATTAACAACCAGGACGACAATTAGAACCCAATCATCACAAAGAATGGCATTACAGGGTAGGAAAGAAAGGAAATAGTGATAATCCTACTTGTTAATGGTTGACTTCTTCATTTTAACACTCTTAATACTTCGTCGCTTCTTGTTTGCAGAACCAAATTCAGTATCATCTTCTTCATCATCCTCTCCTGAATAATGAGAAGAAAATAATAACCTCATTTCGCATTGCAACTACTACATACTACTACCAAAACTTTCAAGTTGCTCTTGGTTGACATCACACAAAAACAAAACAAACCAAAAGGTGAGATAGGAAAGGCTCAAGAACCAAGGAAAAAGGGGTCAAAGAAAAAAGTCCATGCAAGTTAATAAGATCAGACAATGTCAAAACTGTCAGCATTGGTAGAACAAGACTGCACAAAGCAACATTACAAGTAACATAAATACAATTCTTCATATAAAAATAGCGAAGCTTACCCACAAGAGCTCCATTTTCACTCGGTTTATGCAGTGCACGGTATGATGGATCACAAGCTGACATGCATTCCATGATCTGATGCCGAGAGAAGTCCATAATTCTTTCAATAATCTGATATGGATAAGCTAAAAAAATCAGACTCTGCCAAATTAAATGGTGCACCAAAATATAACAGAAGACAAGGAAATATCACATATAATTACAGAGAAGAAACTAAGAAATGTTAAAAGAGTAAGGAAGACCAGCATGGAGCATGAACCTCTTCTTTGTAGAGCTGCTTTGGCATGTCATGATGAGCCATCACAGCTAAAGCTACATGAGTGGACTCCAATCCACACATAACTACCGAGACAATATCCGATTCATCCTGGCAGAAAAAGAAAAGCAGTACCTATTAGAAAATGAGAAGGAAGCAGCTGAGGTTCCATAAGAAAAATGTGACGCATCTATGTTTATTCACTAAGTCCTAGCAGGCGGTTCATTACGCTATTATAATAATCCCTTTTCCTTTCCCCTTTTCCCCAATGTGCAGCATAGTGTTTTAGTCTGGATCATCCAATCAATGGTAAGGTTCTTGTAGAGCATCTGGATTTAAACTAGCAGAGAGCAAATTACTATGAGAGACAAAGCAGGGAATGACCCTATAAATTTTATAGAGTAAATTGTGTAACAGGTCCTTTACATTTGAGGACACTGTCTGCCATCCCATGTTTGCCCCGACTGCAGCCAAGGTCCCACAAAATTAAAAGGCATTAGGCATTAGGCATTAGGCATTAGGCATTAGGCATTAGGCATTAACTTAGCAGTCACATGACTCATTTTTTTCTCAAATTGACCTTCTTGCCTTTATGGCCTCTCCCATTAAGGCCCCATTTGTTTGGCGGGCAAAAAGGAGTGGAAAAGGAAAATTCGTGGACCCCACATGTAATGGAGTAGAGGGACAACAAAGGCGAGTAAAGGAAAGTGTAGTAAATGATGACATGGAATAATAAAATAATGATATAATCTATATCCTCACCTTTCCCAAAAAATCATATCCAATATGATAGGACTTTGAAGAAGGGTGAGGTGGAATAATTCCCTTGCCACATAAGCAAACAAAGCATTGAATGCACTGTAGCATATTAACACATATTATCTATTACTTTCCCACCCCATCTACACAAACAACTTAGGTTTTTGGAATTTATGGAAAGAAAACCTTCAGAGTATCCCACCCCACTTATTTCCATTAAACAAGTAGGGCCTAACGATTTAAGGTTCCCACCAATTCTCCCAATGCGCAACCCACAAAGACCACCATAAACAGCATAAGGGACACTCTTCTCAATTTTGACATCGCAAATTACCAGTTTTCTTTTTGAATTAGGGAAAATTACAAGTCAATTGTTGTTGGAACCCGACACAGATGTGAAATTGCAAGGGAAAGAGTGGGGAAAAAAGGAGAATGATTGAATCCACAGAAGAAAAATAAGGGAATGTTCCCGGGGAGAACAACAAAACTTCATAATCTCTAACATTCCCATGGAGGAGCTTGGCATCAAGGTCACTGTTGTTAATGGCCACTTTGGTGACAGATGGAATTCGACAGACTCAGCTTTTACGGAATAGGGATTTGCTACAATTCCTAAGCTCTTCTTCTTCAAAAGAGAAGACCAAGCTCTGCTGCACCAGTAGTAACAAACACATCAATGGCAATTGCCGTACGACGGGATCTTTGAGCCAGGGGGATTGTATAGATAAAGGGAAAATAACGCCAGACTGAAATTGCAGGGAGATCGATACAGACAAGAAGGAAGAGAAAGAGAGTGGGAAACTGCCAGACTAAAACGGAGATTACAGAAAGTCAGAAATGAAGGGAGCCACTGAAAAACTGAAAATAGAGAAGAAGATGGTAGGAAAATCTCCCCGAGACTGAAAATAAGAGAGATGAGCTATTGCTGAGGCGGGACAAAGAAAAGACCAGCAACTGAACATGGGAAGATATAGAGAGGGCTGTGCAGTTTCCGTTGCTGGAAAGAAAGAGGAGCAGCATTGGAAATCCATGAGCAACTGATCCTGAGCGGAACAGCTGGTCCTTCAGTTGACACCAAGTTTTAAAACTACAGAACTAAACCAGAAATTGAGGGCATTTTGGTAAAAGCAATGCCCTTTTAACTGGCCATAACCCCTTTTAATGTTTTGGAAAGATAGGTACATACAGGCAGATGTGGGATAGCAGGCACCATTTCCCCTAACATTAGGGAGCTGCAGTGGAAAGTACCAAATTTTATATAGCACAGAAAACAAGAGACATGAAAAATCAGGGGAGATAGTTCAAATAGGTTTATCCATAGTCATCATGGCGTCGCCAAGGAGGTGATTTGGCGTCCTAGCGGAAAAAGAAGTTCATGGCAGTGCTACAATTTATGTGACTCACAAATGGCGGTAGCCATTGGCTGATAGGCGTCGCTATGGCACCACCATGGAAGCCAGGTCACACCTGATTCACTAAGCGGTCAATTTTTTGTAAAATGCAGGGTGATTTTGATAGGACTATGTTGATTTTTTATGATTTGATATTGCTTAATGTTGGTTTTATATGTTATAAAGTATATATTGTAGGTTTGTAGCATGCTAAATAACTTTAGAAAATAAGGAAAATAAAAAAGTAGCATATTAAATAACTTTTGAAAATAGGGAAAATAAAAAATGACACATGGGCGATTTGACCGCCATGACAACTCCATAATGGGCAATTCATAGCCAAATCAATTAGCCACCCCTCCACCGCCTTGGATCGATTTGACGCCGTGACAACTATGGGTTTATCAATGTTCATAATTTCATATCATAACCAAAAACAACTTTACAAATTACTGACATTGTTGTAAAGGCATCCAAGCTCTTTCTTGGATCCAAGGCGAAAACACACTTTGTTGCCACTTCATGGGTTTACGTTGATATAGGTTTATTGCTTTGTTTTTTTATGAATATGCTTACATTATATCATATGCTTTGTTTACTACATGATGGTTTTCTAACACCAGGCCATTACTGGCTTAATTATATCACAATTGCATTGATATGGCTTCTATGTTGCACATAAACATAATTATATAAAATTATCATTGTTATATTATATATAATCATTAACGAATCCTTAGGGAGCCTTGTCACCTAAGCACCCCCCCTCCAACGTCATGGGTCACTTAGTCGCCTTGACAACTAGGATTACAGTACATATAAGCATAGATTAAAGATTAAACTCAACCACATCCAAACACCCTCCCCCATGCAGCCAATCCAGTAATCAAGTTCATGTCCTAATGCCTATTCTCATAGAGAATGGTATGCATATAAATTCATCATGTAGCCGTCCATACAAGGGTTACATACAAAGTTATGGAAGAGTATAAGTTCAAGTAAACTTCCATGAACATATTGGCAAGCCTTATATAATGAAATTGAGACCCAATAGTAATACTTCAATAATGATGCCACAAACCAGTCCACACTGATTGTACAAGCTGAGATTAGAACAGACTGAAGAGCGAAAATCAACCACCCCTCTTTCCCCAGTTTGAAGAATATTGTGTCATCAATTTTACAACCAAAGATAATTCTCTCCAACTCATTAACTCAACCAAAGATCATTTTCCCCATTGAAGGTAACAAAAGATAGAACAATGAGAATAATAAAAAGGGAAGAAATGAAAACAGATTTCATCAACAAAACCAAATGGAGCACATCCTGCCATTCCAAACTTCCACATGGTTCTCTAAAATGTGATGTTTTATGGGGCACAATAATTAGCTCGTTTGATAGAACAGAAATTGCATTCTCTAGAACAAATCTGATTTTTTTTGAAGTATAACATTAGTATACTTACGTTTTCATTTTCAACAATGGACAATCCGTCTGCATGATGAATTTGACGATCCAGAACATTTAGAAGTTTTACAAAACTATCCACAGGAACCAGGTGTAGAATTTTCTTTGCACGGATAGAAATGACTTCATTTACAAGAATTTTAAGGTCAGCAAGAGGCAATGAAATCCATTCCGCTTCGTCCTCATCATCATTAAGAGATTCTGCTCTCAAACACAAGGCCTCCACCACCTTGCAAAAGCCTTTGATGATGCCCTCTAAAAATTCAGTAACTTAGGCATCAATTCATACACATGATGGATAACAGTTAAGTGCAATTGAGATGAAAGAATCATATACCAACCTTGGATCTCGGAAGAATCTGGCCCACTTGTGACAGAGATGTCGTCACTTCCTTTCTTCTTGACTTTGGGTTTCTTTGAAGAAACAGAATTTGGTAGATCCTGCATTTTCCAATTCTTTCTAAGTCCAGGCAATAGAATAGCCCAATTTTAAGAGAGTGAAATAGTGAAATGTATCATACATTAACAAGATTCCCGCCCAAGGAATGGTCAGAAGTTTCTCCATAATCTCTTTGGGCATGACTAACAATTGGAGCATTTTGTTTGAAAGGCTTCTTTCCATATGCTGAACTACTACACTTTGGCTCTTGGATAAGACCTGAGAAGCTTGAAAATGCAATAGACAATAAGCATAGCAACATCAATTTTTATTTTTTTTTGGGTGGGGGGTTAAATCATAGCAACATCAATTTACTTCTAAGTAAAACAGTATCATTAAGGAGAAGAATATAGTTACAGTGGGATGTATAAAATCCAGAAATAATAAATTCATAAGTAAATATAATTCCAAAAAGGCAAAATTTAGGTCATCTGTTTTATCATCAAGCCTCAGAACATAGACCTCTCAGTTATTCGTAAAGGAAATTTTTTTTTTTTTTTTATTTGCAATTTTCTAATATAAAGACTTAATCCCAAAAGAAAAGTCATATAAAAGGGTTGAGTTTCTCTTGACAGGCATATCTACATAAATAGGCAGACAAGAACCTGCATATCTACGTGGCAGGATGTATGGGGCTGAAATTTTGTGAACAGGTAAATGCCAAGGTCCCCTGCTCACATGTCAGGAATACCAGTAGGCATGCATGGACATACAGAGGAAAGCATGCCATTACACAGGAGGAGGGTATTTGATTCAATTTGGGGATGGAGTTTTACATGTGGCCATCCCTACACATATTCAACAGTAAGAAGGGCTGAATCACCCTTCCACATGGCACAATCAGGTGTGGTTGTCCACCTACTTTTCATTGACTTGCCCGTCGAGAGAACCTTTTGCCTAAAATGGTTTAAAAGAACCACAACAAAACAATCAAATGGGATGTCTGTCACAATACTCGAGACATATGGCCCCTTCAAATGGGGATCTGTTTCTGAGATGTGTATTGCATTATATCTCCACCTATGACAATGGATTAGAAGGTCTAAAAGAACCACAATAAAAAAATCAAATAGCACGTCTGGTGATAAGACTGAGTCATATGGCCCCCTTTTAAATAGATTCCATTTCTAAGGCGTACATCAAACTAAAGCTCAAAGTATGAGCGAAAGATTAGATGGCTATAAATTATCTGCTGAGGAAGTTTTACCAACTAAGGGAAAGCATGAAGCAGAAGTGTTTGGTGTTAAGTTCTAAGCCAAACACAGGAGAGACAAATCTTAGAATTGGAGTGTAGACATATGTCATATATGCACAAGGGAAGGGGCACTTTTAATAGGGTTAGACCTCTGTAAGTTAAAATGGGCACTGGAAAAAAAAAAAAAGTGTTCAGCATGGACGTGTTTTAAATGGATCAAAACGTGAACCGGACGGTCAAAAATACAGTCAAATATGGAAGATACAGAAAAAAAAACGAAAAACGAACAATACGTGTTTAAAACCTTTAAATTTGCACAATATGAAGCTAAAAAAAAAAAGGCAATATACATGCATAAATTGAGAAATTATTTCTTTAACAACCTTTAACCAAAAGTTAAATATACAATAAGGCCCTCTTTGGTCTTATTTTTCTTTTTTATTTTTGCCTATTTAACAAAAGTCCTTAATGAAAGCCTTTTTTTATCAAAACATAAAATGGTTTTGTAACTACAGACATAATAAAATATAGAATGAGAAATAGGTTTGGTATCCCTATGTGCAAAATGGTTTTTTGAAGATGTTAGTGAAGAGATGTCCCCTTCACCCATATTCCTTACAAATCTCTTTCTCCCAAGATGGGCAGCAGCAGGCAAGGAACTTGGGAGATCAAAGGTCTTCAAGGTTCAGACAGAAAACTCCCCCCCCCCCCCCCAAAAGAAAAAGATCTCAAATCAACCAAAGAACTGAAGTCGACCTGATCCAATATCCTATAGGTGAGCCTCTGAACCATATTGGAGTGCAAAAGCCTCCTCTCGTTCCTGTGTGTGAAGAAATAATGGATCCAAATAGAGATTTGAAATCAAGATCTGAATCAGATCGACCGCCCTTGTAGACGAGATTGGGGGCTTTCCTCACGCCTCTCGGAGACAATGAAGTCAGAGCTGAAGTTACTGGTGGCGGCTTTGAGGTCGCAAAGTGGAGGAACTCCAGCAGCAACGGCAGCAGGGTCAGAATATCCAGAGGGAGGAGGTGCTGGTGGTGGTGGCGGACTCAATAAGAAGAAGACAGAAGGGAACGAGAGAGAGAGAGAGAGAGAGAGAGAGAGAGAGTTTTGGGAAGGAAAGCTGTGCTATATCTGTTGTGTGGCATTTTATAATTGACCTCGAAATTGATCAGTTGCAACACAGTGCATATTAAAGTTCTCCGCAAAAACAGCTGAAAACCATTTTCAGCGAAAAACCATAATTGACTCTCAACCTTCTTCTTTTTGTGTGTGTGTGTGTGTGTGTGTGTGTGTGTGTGTGTTTTCTATATATTATAAATAGAAACAAGCATCATAAATTAGACCGCACACACACAAACAAACACACACAAAAATAAAAAAAATAAAATAAATTTGTGAGTCAAAATAAAAATGAAATGATACTGAAAAGGGCCTAAATCTAATGCATTAAGTATTTTAGATGGTTTGGTGCATGTTTCTCTGTGTATAGACACTAAAAATCAAAAATACCTACCACTGAAATCAAAATATCCTATTTCTCTGTGTATAGACAGTACATATCAAAATTATTAGTTGAAGTCAGTTGTCACATTTCCCAACAATTTACTTTACAGGGATTTTTGGTTTTTTCCTCTTTTTAATATAGGTGTTTTTTTTTTTTTTTTCCAAACGAAAAGCCAGATATGCGTTTCGAACTTCTCATCTATCCGTTTCCATTTTTTACCAACTTTTGTGAAGCATTTGGTTAAAACGCGTTTAAAATGCCCAAAAAGTTTAAACATGTTTTAACTAACTAGGGGTTAAACTCACTAAAACAGCACGTAGTTATACCCCACTAACAAGCAGAACCATAGGGTAAGATTCCAGCAGAACAAAGGGTTCAATGGCTATAGAGACAAAACTTAGATCAAGCCAAGTTTTGGCCAGGTGTAGGTATATGGCAGAAGATATATCCAAATAAGGTGGAGATCCAACAGTGGGATTGGTAGTTACAATTGAGAGAATAAAAAAGGAACTTAGGGAATTCAGATATAGTAACAAACAGGTTCTCACAGACTACGGGACAGATCACCTTCTGTTGGAATATGCATCCACGATAGGGGGAGTGTCCCCATCATGGCATGGTTATCGTAGTTCCTTTTCAAGTTAGATTAGGTTGTTTACTTTCCTAGTTAGACTAGATCTCTAGTTTCCTAAATTAGAGTTAGACTAGGATTGTCTTTCCCATTCCACCTATGATTGTACTTGGATCTACTTATTATAAATATATGATGGAGGGAGACTGCCAGAAACATATCGGCTGCTCCTCTCCCTTGCCGTCTCTCTTCTTCTTCCCTAATCTCTGTCTCTCTTCTTTCTTCTTCTTTGATTCTGGTTCTCAAATTTCTACATGGTATCAGAGCCATGAAGAAGAAGAAGAAGAAGAAGAAGAATCAGATTAAACAGTGTTTGATTAGTATTGCTGAAAAAAAAAATCCTTTTATTTCTTCCTTCTTATAAAGGTTTCTGGTTCTTGTTTTTCCTCTCGTTGCTGGTTATCTTCACAGATGGTGTATGAAGGTCTCTCCCAACTGGGTAGATTTGCCATTCCCCGAGTTTTCTGCTGTCTTGCTACAAGCGAGACCCTGATTTGCTAATTTTCTGGTCGTATTGGCTTTCCCCTTCAATATCTTTCTCGGATTGATTCTAAACGAGTCGATTGGCTTGTAATTTTCTGGTTCTCTCCATCATTGTGCTACTGCTGCACGATTGCTCGTGGTTCTTCGATTGCAGCGGTGTTACATGACCCCAAATCTTTGCTAGTGGTGTTTGATGTTGCTGAACCTGCTACGTCAATTATCATTGGTTCTTTGATTTGGCTATTGGTGCTTTTGTGATGCTGTTACAGAGGAGATTGAAATTATGTGTTCCACCACCATGGTTCTCTGTTGAAGCCAACGGCATCGACTTGGTTTCTACTGTTGGTTGCGTGAGACAATCAGCAACCACAACAGGGCACTACCCTGTCGCCAGGTTCGGTTTCAGAGTTTACATGCCACTTCTTTGCTTTCTCATTGGGATGGTTGTGCACTGGATTCAAAAGGCTTTAGGGTATTACTTTATCTCAAAACCTTGGTTTGACTGGGGTTGTGTGCGATGGGTTCTCTACCCATCCAAATCGTGGGGTGTTTCCACTAGCCCCTGTGTTGTTACGTAGGTTGAAGAAGGCATAGGTCTTTTGGAAATTACAAGCAAGGACATCTGATGATATTTACATAAAACCCCTCCATGTTCCTGATGTTATTCTATCTATTCTCTACTTGTTTCAATTCCAAGAGCACCCCTCCCATTGACACGTTAAACCCCACTCACTTGTTCCCTTCTTTATTGTTGAGTTTCTTAAATTACAATCCTGCCTTTTATTTTAATTAAACCTATATCCAGATTCTTTGTTGTTGCCAAGACTCACCCAATTTCTAATTCCCTTCAGGTCCCTTATTTTTATTTTCTTTCAAGTGTACCGTTGAAGAATAATTATAAAACCCCTTTTGTTTCCCCTCTTCTTTACCTACCTTATTTACAATTCTGCCCTCCTACACCTTACATATATTCCCATTCACTTGAATCCCATTAATTACAAGTCGGCCACTCCTTGTTAGAAACTTCAAATTAATTACAGATCTGCCATTGGTCTTAAGTTTGAACCAATTAGTTAATTGACTGGGCCTATTAATGATCCGAGTCGGGTTTTCAAACCCCAGATTGCATTATTTGGTATAATTGTTTGGTTTCTCCCATCCGTGTGGCGAATAATTAGGTTCCAACCTAGGATTGTGTGAATAAATATAGAATAGCCATTGGGTATATATATGGGTCCTCTTATTGCTTAGGTGGACCCGAGATCACCTCAATTTGGAATTTGCACCTTTCTTTTTCTGTGGAAATAGTACTTGCTTCACATGATGGTTTGGAGATTATTTGTTCCTATTTGCTATATTGCGAGGGAGTTGGAAATAATTTAATGCTCTTGGTTAAGAGATTCTTTGGAATGCTGATTATTTGAATCATTTATTCCCGTGTAATGCTACATGTGAAGGGGAGATTAGAGAATTTTTAGAATTATTTGTTCGCGTGTAATGCCACACGTGAGAGAGAGATTGGAGATTTTTATCTGCTCTTGCACAATTCATCAATAGAAGATTTTTTTCAATGAAGATTATTTATCAGTAGCTTTTAAAGGGCAAAACTAATGAAGTGATATCTTAAGATGAGCTGATCGCTTAAGGATCTAAGTTGCTACCCTCCATCTTTACCTCTGTTAAAGCATGATTGGTGTTTCTGAAGATTGGTTGTCCACCTTGTGCTACTGAATTGATTCCTTTCTTTGAAGATCGAGTTCTTCCCTTATATTGAAGATCATGTCTTCCCTATTGGAAATCAAGTTCCGCAATTATAGGAGAGCATCTGTCATTGTTACCTGTTTGCTGCTATGGTATTTTGGATTGTGGTTGGTGATATCCACCATTTCTACGATTTTTTTTTCTTCCTTTTTGGAAACTGAGACTTCCTCAGACATTGAAGATCAAATCTTCTCCTTTTGAAGATCAAGTATTGCACATGTTGGTGACTATCTACCGTCCATTTTGTTCGTTGCTGATGGTTCGACAAGACCTTTTTTATCTATTGATGTTGTTGATGTTGATGTGCCTGAGTTGATATTGCGAGGGTCCCCATCATGGCATGGTCATCGTAGTTACTTTCCAAGTTATATTAGGTTGTTTACTTTCCTAGTTAGACTAGATCTCTAGTTTCCTAAATTAGAGTTAGACTAGGATTGTCTTTCCCATTCCACCTATGATTGTACTTGGATCTACTTATTATAAGTATATGATGGAGGGAGACTGCCAGAAATATATTGGCTGCTCCTCTCCCTTGCCGTCTATCTTCTTCTTCCCTAATCTCTGTCTCTCTCTTCTTTCTTCCTCTTTGATTCTGGTTCTCAAAATTCTATACCTTCAAAGTAGGATCAGTTGTAGAGACTAGACAATGGAGCTAACTCTCCAAGTATCGTGGTCAATTGATGGCTGGATTGAGAGTTATGAATAAAATATGAAATTAGAAACTCACACAGATACAATGATCTGACCAATGGAGAAAAGTCAATTTCTCGTTGAAGAAGACTCCCAAATAACTTAGTAATCTGCACGCCAGATTAGAAGTTACAAGAAGTAATAGTTGCAGCAGGAGAACTTCAGTACTTAGCAGTTAGCAACCACATGACTTGAACAAGGAAGAAGGGCAGGTCTAATTGCAAGTTTACAACTTCCACCAAACTTCCTTTTGTATATTAGCAACCATGGAACTAAATGTTGGACAACTGCAACAGTTTCGACCGATATCTTGGTTTCAAAAGAAACCGAGACAAAACGTAAGAGGATAGCTCATTACAATAGAGAACTCAAAATTACTTGGCCCATTACAATAGAGAACTCAAAATTACCAGGTGTCTCTGAGAGGCATTAACAGAAGCAACAATCACTTGAAAAAGGTAGTGTATAGTAATAGAAAGAAGAGAGAAAATAGAAGAGGGGACATCACCAAGGCCTCTCTCACCTATGGCCTATGTCAGTCTCTCACTAACCAATGGGGCATCTCATCTCAAAATTGCCTCCTACAGCAAACAAAGGTAAAAGGCCAATATTCCTTCATTATCAAAATTGTTAGAATGGCTTGAAGCCTTACACTTGCTTATTTGGATGTAGCCTACTTACAGAAAATAGAAACAAACTAAAATAGCAACTAATAGGAACTTTCCCTGGCTGCCACTCTTGTCTCTGCCTGCAGAGATAAACTTGCTTCCATCCAATCCAGGCTCCAAGTGGATGTCCCCAATCCTTCACTGGCTGATGAAGAAAATCTAGTCTCCTCTGAGCTGTCTTCTTTAATAACCCAAGAAGAAAGTTTTCTTTGGAAAATATCAAAGGATCAAATGGCTTGAGCTTAGTGACTCCAACTCCGCTTACTTCCACCACTCCCTTAAAGCCAGATCCAACGCCAACTCCATCCCCTATCTTACAGTTTCAGATGGTTCCATCCTTCTCTCCCCCAGTAGCACCAAAGCTCAAGCATTTCTCGGATATTTTCAATCCTCCTTCCTCCTCTCAGCCCCCTCCCATTCTCCCCCACCTCTTACTCAACAAATTCGTTCCCCCCCCCCCCAATCTATCAGCCTCACTTCAGGATATCCCCTCCAATGAGGAATTTGTCTTGGCTGTTCATTCCCTCAGCCCCAATAAAACGCCTGGCCTAATGGCTTCATTACGGGATTCTTCTCCTCCCGTCGGGATATCATTCAAGAGGATCTTGTAAAGGCCATCCACAGCTTCTTCTTTGATCCGAATAAGATCAAAGGAGTTAACCATACTTTTTTGTGCCTCTTCCATGTCTGATTTCCGCCCCATTTCCCTCTGCAACCTACTCTACAAATTCATCACCAAAATTTTCTCTAATCATCTTCAGCATGTCATCAACTGATTCAACTCTCTTGTTAGCCCCAACCAATAAGCCTTCATCGTTGGGAGAAGTATTTCTGGCAACATCATTCTTTGCCATGAGATTGTCAAAGGCTTCGATAGGAAATGCCACTCTCCTGCTGCCCTCCTTAAGATTGACATCCATAAGACCTTTGATTCCAGTAATTGGAATTTCATTCCTAAGGACCTTCTTCAGATGGCCTTCCCCAATGTTTTCATCCATTAGATTCACTCTTGCATCTCCTCCCCCTGCTTTTCGGTCTTAGTTAATGGCAGCCCTGCTGGACTCTTCTCATCCTCTAAAGGCATCCGCTAAGGCTGCCCTCTCTCCGCCATCTTTTTCTCCCTCTCTCTTGTTCTTTCTAGATCAATCCAATCTAGCACGGACCTCCATCTTATCTCCCCCCTTCCCAAATGCAAGCCTCTCAACATCACTCATCTTGCCTTTGTTGATGACTTTATGATCTTCTCCAAAGCTGATTATTCCTCCATTGATTCCATCATGTCCTCCTTACACCTCTTTAAATCTCTTTCTGGCCCAAGTACCAACCTCCTTCAATCCCAACTTTTCTGGCAGGTGTTTCTGATGCTACGAAAGCCCATCTTCTCCTCTTAACAAGCTTTTCCCTTGGCTTTCTATTATCAAATACCTTGGCCTCCCACTCATTTCTGCTCGGTTGTCTTCCCATCACTGCTTGCCCATGTTGAACCTCTTGAAGAAAAGGTTTCAACTCTGGAAAGGCAAGCTTCTTTCCTATGCAGCACACCTAGTGCTCATCAAATCGGTGCTTCAATCTTGCTACCTCCATTGGTCAGGTATCTTCGCGCTCCCCCAGGCCACCATCAAGGCTGCAGAATCACGTCTTTGCACCTTACTTTGGAAAGGAGTTGATTCAGCTAAATTCCCTCACCCCCTTAGATGGTCGTTTGTTTGTCTCACTAAATCTGAAGGTGGCCTAGGCATCCGTCGAATTAAAGATGTCAACTTGGCAAGCCTCCTAAAGCTAATCTGGAAGCTCCTCTCCAAACAGAAGAGCATTTGGGTATCCTGGGTCTACTCCTCTCTTATTTGCAAGGACTCCCTTTGGACAGCTTCCCTCTCTTTTGACTCTTCCTAGGTTTGGCATAACATTCTCCTTGCTAGACTCTCTTCTTCCCTTAATGCCATCTCCTCTACTCCATTGGAGATGGCTCCTCTACCTCTCTTTGGATGGACCCTTGGCATTCTACAGGCATTCTTCTGCCTCTGGTCTCTGCCAGGTCCATCTACTCTCAGGGGCTTCCTAAAGACTCTCAGATAGCCTCCATCATCTCTAATGGAGCCTGGTCTCCCCTTACCTCCAGCCCTCCCCTCTTTAATCAGTGGTCCGATCCTCCTCCCCTTCCCCCTAGACGCCACGGTAGAGTTGATAGAATTCTTTGGTCCCCTTCTTCTTTTGGCCTTTTTAGCTCCTCCTCTACCTGGATCTAGTTCAAGCTAGAGGCCTCTTAGTCCCTTGGAGGAATACTATCTGGTTCAAAGGCCACATCCCCCGCCACTCCTTCACTGCTTGACTACTCTTTCCAACTATCTTCCTACTCAATCTTTCCTTATCTACAGGCATATCCAAGTTCCCCCTACTTGTCCTCTTTATTGGAACAGCATTGAAGATACCAGCCACCTTTTCTTCTCCTGTCTCTTTTCTGCTTCTATCTGGAACCCTGTCCTTCATTATTGTTGGCCCTCTAGAAGGCATGTGCTTCCCTTTGAGCAAGAGTGGATTTGGATTGACATGACTTTTGCAGGTAGCTCTATTTGCGACTCTTCTCGCAAGCTTGCTTTTTATGCCTCCATCACTCACATTTGGATGGAACACAATTAATGCAGGAGTAGATTACAAAAAACTAGCCCCTACAATTTATAAACCCCAAACAAGACAAATAGGATCAGGAAACCAGGGAATATGACATTAATTAAACCCCCAAGGATACAATACCAATACAGAAGCAAAACCAGCTCAAAACCCAACCAGATAGGAGAGAGAAAGACCTGCAATATGGCTGGACAAAGAGAGGTGCGGCCAGGTCTGTAGGACTCCAATTGAGTTGCACTCTTGGGCATAGGTAGTCCCTAGGAAGGGTACAAAAACCTAAAAATTTGAAGGACTTCCGACCGTCGGTTGTGGAGATATTCACTTTCATGAAAATCAGACCTAGAAGAGAGAAAAACTTCAAGATTCTGCAGAACAGCAACTGGTAGCCTTGAATGGTTCTTCCAAGATGGATCAATTGATCCACTAATGATGTGGAACAGCCCCCCAGCAAGACCAGGCAGATCAGACTTCAAATGGAGGAGATATTGGAGATCGATTGGACTTCAAAACTGGAATTCCTTTGCTGATCGATTCTGATTTAATAGGGCTTGACAGATCTGAAAAACTTTCTTGGAAATCTCATAGCAACAATAATTAAGAACAGAAAATAAAATAGAAATGAAGAATAGAACAGATGGGGGTTGAGAAGGGCGAAAGATAATAAAGGAATGGGTATCTCACCCCTCAGGTTTTAGGTATCACACACTCAAAGGTTTAGGCACCTCACGTCTCAATAACAGCTTTTAGCTAAAGAGTAATCACTCAATAATTCATTCATTCCAATCTGAGCATTATGTGTACATAAACTCCTCTATTTATGGAGGGCAGAATAGCAATCAAACTATAACCAGGAGCTAATTTCCAAATAGGACTAGACACTCCTAGTACAACTAGGACTTGAAATAGACTAATACTATAACTCCAACATGGAGTAGGATTGACTAACTAATAGTCCATATAGGACTTTACAACCGATGAGCCCAATGGGCCTTTATACAATTAAAACAACTTAAATAAAAGCACTTAATATAAATCCCATTTTTCTACTTTCTACCCATATTTTAGGCCCTTTAAAGTGGCCCATTACAAATAAAACCCATGGGATCAAAGGCCCAACACATACATAACCCAACACAAGGCCTATTTGCAATCTAATAAGTCCATTAAGTGACTTATCTACATCAACAATCTTCGTAGATGGACCACCAACTCTAAATACTTTAATATGATTTGGAAATCCATCTATTTTGACGTTAGTACCAAACCCTCCATGCTTCCCCGTAGGAGTATTATGGACACCCCAAGGAATAGCTTATTGTTGTCTCCTGGGGTCTAGCTACTTTTATATTGCTCTCCCCCCAAATTCCTTCGGCTATGTTGGTCGCTAGCTCCTCTCCTCCCTTAGTTGCTTCAGCTGTGCAGCTTCCCCCCACCCTTATTTTCTCTTCTTTATCTCCTCTTCCCTTTCCTTTGGGTCCCTTGTATATTCCTCTTGCTTTTATATATTGTCTATTCATCCGGAAAAAAAAAAAACACTTCCCATTATATAGAGAGTTTCCCTTTTACATAACCAACCTCAGAAATAGAAAGTTCCTAATCTGAAAAAATAGAAACAACTAAAATCCCTCCTATGTTGGCTTATAAAATGTGATCATTACATATAAAACTCAAAATTACCTAGCCCATGACCCATATAACCCGTTGAAGAGTCAAACTTGAGCCTAACTTTTTGAACCTCGGGCTCAATTTGACCCATAAGGCTGAACCAAACCCATATCCGAAAATTCTTTTTCTTCTTCCATGGGCTGTGATCTGCATCAGCTTTACAGTGCTAGCTGTCTTAGGTAAGTGGTCCCTTGATTCCAGCAACATGAAGGGAATATGCAACCATCCTGAACAGTAAGCAAATAGAGGCCCCGTTGAATTGATCATAGTTCTAAATCTCAGAAATTTCGCAAGTTTCGATGGTTTCTACCCAAGCCAAGATGACCAAGTTCTGAAAATTTCAACCCCAATTTCGGAAAATTTCAACCCAAGTTTCTAAAAATAGCACCCCCCTAAAAAAAAAAAAAACTATAAGCAAAATTACTTAGCCCATTGAGGTGTAGAGAATACCCTCCATCTCTTCTTCTCTTGCCCCTTCTCCTCCCTTGTCTAGAAAAACGTACTCTCCAAATGTTGGCGGACTAGAAGAACCATTCTCCCCTCGGACAAAGAATGGATATGGGTAGACATGACATTTTCGGGCTCTTCCATTTGTGACATTGTTGGTAAATTGGCTTTCTGTGCAACTATGAATCATCTTTGGATGGAACGTAACATCCGTAGATGGACCCCCAAATCCCGATCTCAGGATAAGATTTGGAAAGCTATCTACTTTGATGTTACTTCCAAAGCCCAAGCACTTCATGGCCTTCACCCCCACCATGTCCCTATCTCCCAAAAATATTCCCACATCATTAACTCTTGGAACCTCCAGGTTGATCTCATCCAACCCTCTTAATGGAGCTAACTCCACCCCCCCATCGCTGGTTTTGGTGTTTGCCCTATCGCTGGTTTTGGTGATTGCCCCTTGCTGGTCATGTCCTTATCATCTCGGAGCTGGCTCCCCCCCCCCCACTCTAGCTGGTTTTGATGTTTGTTTTCTTTTGATATTATATTTTGTCCCCCCTTGGGATGGCTTCTCCTTGTTGGCTTAAGCCTTCCCCC
>NC_056561.1:26402928-26414076 GCF_013358625.1 Macadamia integrifolia | reverse complement strand
CCCCCCCTTTTCCCCCTTTGTATATTCTCTTCTCCTTGGTAATGAATTATTTATTCATCCAAAAAAAAAAGCTGCTTTCGACCAGGTTTTGGACATTTCCTCCTAAATTTCGGTCGAAACCCGAGATTTAGAACCCATGGAATTGACCACATCCAATTTTGTCGCTCAACTCCACTTGATTGCGTACCATGTTATTTGACTCTTCAACTTGTAATTTCAGTTGTCAAAATATCGACTTTCTAGGAGAAAACTTTTATTAATTGACGGACTACTTTTAGGCCGAAATTTTCCACTTCAGGAGAGATGAAACTTGGCAGTTAGCTACAGGTAAAACGTTATCTTGGACCCATGGTGCCAAGCAAGCTGCCACTGGCAGACTCCACCAATTTAGCATACGACGGCTCATATACAATAGAGTAACAGATGCAGCATGGGGATCAGATTTGAGAACAACTTATCTCATTTCATGAGGCAAGTACCCAAAATAATTGCTTTTTGCAAATGGACTGCTCTAGATTTTTGAGAGTTTATCTTCCTTGAATATGAGAGCAAAACAACTAATGTTTATGGTTAAAAGACTTTGGAGTTACTGTGATACCCTGATTCAACCTAACTTGTATTTCTACTGTCCAGGGAAAAAGCTGGAAGTGAGAGACCTTCAGTGGGATGGTTGGCAGTGGTGGAGTGTCTGGAAGGCAAGGATGATCCTACCTGTCAGTGATCATCATGCCAGCAACATTGGAAATCATTCCAAGAACTGTGGACAAGAAGGTACGACCATAGCTAGTTGGTCTGTAGAAGCTAGGCAGTGGCGTGGACCAGCATTACTGAGCTGGACAGCAGCCCACTGGTAGGTCCCAACCTGCTGGCCGGTGGTGCTGTCATGGGCAGAAATTGCCACTTGTCTTCTGTGGGGCCCACATCCCTACAGCTCAGCCTACCATTTTTACCCAATGGATAGGGGTCCTTTTGCTGACAGTACACCATTTTTCAGATCAGCAAAGAGTGGGGTCAAAGGTTTAATGCAATAAGTTGATTTTAAGGGTTCAGCCAAACAGACCCTAAGGTCCATTTGGCTGGGCTATATAGATGAAGTTACAGCACTGTTCACTCATTTTATACACTGTTACTGCTGGAGCAGCAAGGAGAAGGAGGAGGAAAGGAGAAGAAAAAGAAGAAGAGAGGAGAGGGAAAAGAGATAAGAGGAGTTAGTGACTGAATTTCTACACCTTAGGAGGCTGCTGGACATCCCTGCACCTAGGTGAGTGGTGCTGCCCTCCAAATTTAGTGTATTCTGTTAGTATAAGCATGGTAGCATGTTAGGGTTAGGGTTTATATGAAACTGGGAGCTGGAATTGAGTCCCTGAGCTATGATTCAGTTCCCTGTAACTGAATCCCCAATTTTAGAATGGGTTCATGGACCCAATTTGATTCTGACCCATCCCTAGAAACCCTAGGTCTTAGGGCTTTTGCCATGCAAGTGCAATTCCTTGTAATTGGAGTTAGAATTGGGCTATGCATGCAAGGAAATTTATCATAGGGAATGCAGAAATATTATTTCTATTTGTTTTGAAATATTGGGAATGAATTATATGTTTTCTTCCATGTGACCTACTTCTGAACTCGATTGGAGCTGCAGCATGACACTACCATGAGTTTTGCAGCCCTCAGTTTCCTATGTATGCTATGGTATATGGGAAAGCCCCCAATTGGATGGTATGGTTATGGGAGCAGTTCAATTTAGGGTTCATGTAGTGTAATCTTCAGTTTTCAATTATGTATGCCTAATGGTTCTTCCTATAGGAACTTAATTTGAGCTAGGATCTGACACCTATTTCTCTATTCACGTCAATCCAGCCCCAATTGAGTGCTTTTAGTGAAGGGAAGAACCCACCCCTTTAGTTCAATAATTTCCAGTTTTAAATTCCCAGAATTTTATTGGGTTTGAATAAGCTTATAGGTCCCTCATGGTTCAAAATCTCGCCGAGATCTCAGAAATTTCGGCCTTTTTTTTTTTTACCGAGACAAAACAACCTATGAAATGAAAAAAGTATAATGTTTCGGTTGAAAATTCGGTATCTCGCAGAAATTTTGCATAACTTCAACCCACATGCTATTTATACATCATTTCATGAGGAATCAAAATTTCGATTCCAACTCGCCTATCTTCACCCAACTCGACTGTAACTTCACAAAATCAGTGTATCGCAACGTTTTTTGCCACATCATCACATCTACTCCATTGAATATCACTCCAAGTTGAAGATTACACATTTCCAAGCCTTGGAAAGGTAAACCATTTTTTTTAAATAGTAACATAAATAATGTTGGTTAGGGCTAGATTTTTTATATGTTAAGACACTAGAGGCCGATCTATGACCTAATGGAGTCGAAATTTTTATTTTTATTTTTTTCATAAATATTTTATGTTTCCCATCAAGATAAAATTGAAAAAATGATGGTTAATATAGCTTCGATGGAACTCAATTATATATAGTTACTCACCATTAACTGATCCTCTAGTGGACTAGGTGAGGGACAGAGGTAAGCCGTTGATGGATCAACCGAGAGGGACACAGGAGTGGAGGACTTTAGTTGGGACTTGGGAGTTAGGGAGTTGCATATTATATTACTCTAGTACTCTAAATATTAGTTAATTAATGTTGAGGTATGTTTTGATCATGGTTTGGATGCATTATTTATTTGTTTTACTATCATATTATATCTTGTTCTAGGAATATTTCATAAAATCTCCTAAACAGTTCGACGGTTGCTGCTAAATAAGGGTGCAACTCTAAAACACTGCCATGTTTTAATAATTTTTCAAATTTAAGTTCTAAGCATGTTTATTAACCTTAAAGCAAGCTCCCCCACCAAGTTTTAGGTCATAATATGGCCGTTTGACCACCGAAACAGTTAACTAAGTAAAAAATAAATAAAAATATAACTCACCGAGATCTCGTCGATATTTTAGTATACAAAACGAGATTTTGAACCTTGAGGTCCCTTAATTAAGCTCTTGGGTGAGGTAATACTGGACCCTAGAGGAACAAAAGACCCTCCTTATACTGTGTGGTGCAATGGCCCTTAGCCTTGTGCACAACTGTGATCACAAGAGTTCTTCAACAAGCAAACTGGCAGAATGCAAAACTCTATAGACATGCACCGGCAGGTGCCAATGGCCAGCCGGTGGATGTGTTGCCAACCTGCCGGTGGAAGCTTCTATATACACGTCGACTTATGCTTTTGTTGTGGGCACCTACCCTTATGTGGGGCCTACCTACACACCTTATATGACTTTAGCCCTACAGGTGAAGAATATCTCGAGGGTTAGTGTGATAAAAAACTAACTGAGGAAAGGGTCCTAGGATGTGAAATAGAATTTCAGTTTAGTAATAAGCAGACCTAGGACTGTTGTATCTAATTGATTAATATGGAGTTATATATTATTTTCTAGGAACCTAAATCATCGGTGAGGATACAGAGATTGATTTTGGGAATTTACCGCATTAGTGATTCCACTGATAAGGTGAGTGGGTGTTGATCCTTAATTTATGGAGTGTTTACAATTCTTTTTTCTTTTATGCTTGCTACTCATGCATGATGATCTACTGCATTTTATTGTGTTATTGTTATTATTGATCTATGTGACTGTGATACCATGGAACTGGACATTGTGATGTTGTGGAGGTAAGAAAGGTAAGACGGGACATGATGGAGGCCGAAGGGTGAATTCTGGCACCGTATGCCTGATGTTTGAAATTGATTGGTATGATGGATGATGGATGGAATGCATCATAAAGAAGGTTTGTGGGTTAAGTTCTTCACATCCCGAGTGCTACAACCCCTTGTCAGTAGGGGGTGAGGTATGGACTAATCCCATCATGTGGTTTCCTGATCAACAATACTCTTCCGGAGTACGATGGACTATACCTAGTGACATATTGCAGCGCGGTACGACATACTATATGCATGACTGCCGGGGTTATTAAATTAGGGGTTGGCCGGGGGGGACCAAGGTTCTTTCCTGGATTGATTGACTCCTACCTGCAACTAGCTTGCATCTCTGGAGCCCGACATACTGGGGAGGGGATACCACCTACGTTGTGTATCATTAAAACCACTATTATGGACCTAGTACTGGAATAGGGAGTAGTTTAGCAAAATGAATTCAAGAGCATCATGTAAGGAGTGAAGCATGAATTGTATCATTTGTATTGTGTTTGCTTGCCTGCCCTCACCCCTCATTGAGCATGTAGAGCTCACCCCATTCACTTATATTCTTTTTAGATGGAGAAGTTGAGTTACCGGGTACCAGGGTTGATCCTTCACGAGTTACTTTGGCCACTTTGGCACTCATTCCAAATGCCGAGGTAGAGCATAGACCCAACTGTGGGTGTGTTGACTGTGCTTTTGGAGGCTGGAGTTACTGAGTGACTTGGGTTTCCTTTTGGTATTTATGTTGTATATATATTCCATTGCTATAAATTATACTCTGATTGTTGATGGATATGTATAATCTTTTGGAGATGGATTGTGATTCACTTTTTTGAGATGTAATATATGGAATTATCATGTAGTTGACACTGGACTTATGTATAGATCTTGTTATGTATGTGATTTTTAGTGTCTTGTGGGTTGCGGTTATCAGTCCCCCAGATTTGTGATTCTGGAGAGTCAGGCTGATTGGATATGGTAAGGTGTCCAATGCCACATAACTTAGCTAAATAAGGCGGGGTGTGATAGTTACAATTTATCATAAGAGATAAAGTGGGAAATTACTGGTTGGAACTAACAATATGAACCAACTTCAAAATTGCATTTGTTTTGACCCCCTCCAATGTTTAAGATACAATATCAGTACCAAAACCCTCTCCAACAATCCCTTAAAATAGTAGCCAGATATGACTATTCACAACCTGAAAATCCCATATAACCAATGTCTGGATCCAACCATTCACAACTTCAGGCAAATTCTTCTGAAAATCATACCATCAGAAACTAACAAACAAGAACTTGAAGTACAAATGGCCAGATACAAAAGCCTTTTAATCAACCTCACATGTAATGCTTCTTCGAAATTGAGCATCATAGGGAATAGCAACGAGGAAGGGTGAAGGGATTTCTGTTGCCTTAAGAATATTGGAGTACAGACAGAACCACTGGGAAAATCATAGTCCAATTTTAAGAACCAAGACATAAAGGTAAACTAATGTACAGCTCGGATATGAAGGACCTAAGCCCAGGCAGGATCCTAGTTAGGCCCAGGCAGGATCCTAGTTAGCAATTCGGCCGAATTATTCGCGAATTATTCGGCCGAACAGAATAATTCCGAATTTTATGAAAAATTCTGACCGAATCCGAATAAAAAATAGAAATAGGAAAAATTCACGATTTTTTCTAATTTGACTAAAAAATGCGAAAAAAGTCGGACGAACCGACTTATAACCGAATTATTCGGTTCACTTAAACCCATCTTAAAAAAAAAAAAATTAAAACTGCTTGAACTATCGAACAAAATAGGGTTTCTGGTCTCTTTCTCCCCAATTTTCCGCCTCAGTCTCAATCCCTTCTCTAGCACGGCAGCACCCAGTGACTTCACAAGAGAGAGAACATAGACGCATATGCCTTCCCTGCAAGACCTCCGGTAGGTCAATGAGGAGTCCTCTTCAGCTTTGATCTTCTGCAACGCATCCAATACCATGAGACCACAAGTGGAGAGATCTAGGAAATAGGATCGAAGTAGTATTTGTTATTCGGATGGTCTGGGTTCCATCGGTAGATCTTGAACTCCTTTAACCACTTGGCCTTCGTCTTCTCTTGTAGCTGAACTAAATCATGGGCTTCTACTGCTAATTCTGCAAGCTCTTGTGAGTTGTGAGTTGTGAGTTGTGAGTTGTGACACAGGGTGTTCTTCCAAGATTGGAAAGTTTTCAGCTTTTTTGACCCCTCGCTTGAATAAACCTGCAACCTTGTCATAGCTATGGCGAAACCAGCTTGTGGTGACATCAATCACTTGCCGATCAAAAAGGAAAAACTCGCAAAATACAAACCCAGATAGAGATTAGCAGAGTAGACTATAGAGAGATCTTCTTCTTCTTCTTCTTAAAAGCTATCTAATCAAGAAGTCCAATAATTCCATCACTTCTCTTTTGTAGATATCACTTTGTATGGGAACGAAGCCAGGCTGCTTTGGGCACTGGGGAATTTAACACGTTCAAAGCTGACGCATGCAATATAAGCCACGTGTCTATATGGAGAAAACGTGTTAGAGAGTAGATCACCATAAGGCCATACCTCATGCATGGGCTGGGTCCAGTACTGACCATTTTAGGTCCATATTGAAGCCCATCCATTAAAATACATATTAAAATACATAATTACTCCAATAAGCCATGATACTGATACAATAAATTATAAAAATAATATCCGAATTTTTTGTCCGATTTTTATTTTCAAAAACGAATAATTCTCAAATCCGAATCTGAATCCGATTTTTATTTTACCCGCTTTTTTGACCGAACTCGTAAATTAATCAACCGAGTTATTCCAAATAATTCTCCATCCGAATAATTCCCGAATCCAAATTTGTTAACTAGGGGCAGGATCATCTTGTACATGATCAAATCAAATTAATGAATCACAGCCTTATTCATAAATCAGGTCCTTAACTGGGTTCAGAATTGAAGATCAATCAAGAATCAGATCCAGACCCTGGATCAGAACCAAACCCCAATCGAACCTCACTGTTGTGATGCTGATTAGATCCTCCAAAACTGAGCAACAGTTGATGAACGATAACTGCGATCAATGCACTTTAAGTTTGCAGAAAAATCTCCCAAAACTCAGATCACAGGGATTGTTAGAAGGGTCTTCGACCAGAATTTCCAGGAGCAGATTCTCCAGCAAACCAGTACAATCGATTAATGTTTCAGCAGCAGAAGTGGATAATCGATTGAACTTCAGACTTGAAGCAGCTCTCACAAACAGAAATCGGTAGAAAAAAGAAAGAAAAAAAGAAGATAAGAAAGATAGATAAATGTAAAAGGGTGGATCAAACCTCTCACTCTCTCCTAGGCATCCCACCTCACATACTGTCTCTCACAGCCATTGGAATAAACCAACTGTTAAAGCTCTCCAGCTTGAGGGGGAGTGTTAAAGCTATAGGGGCAATTATGTCCTGTCAAGCTTAATATTCTAACCCTATTATTTTTTGTTTCTTTTTCACTTATTGTTATATGTAGGTTAGGGTAGTTTTAGTCCCTTAACTTGCCCCTCTTATTTGCACACACACACTATTGCAGGCTGCCTCCCGCACATGGTTCGGTAGTTTCTTCTTCTCTCCCTCTCTTCTTCTTCTTTCTCTCCTTCTTCCTCTTTGTCTTCTCTCAGTTTGATTACTTTAGATTCTGGTTTGTAACACCAACTATTCCCTTTATCAAAATCAAGTCATTAGGTGCCTAAATACAGCCCCTTATTTATTTATAACTGAAGCATCAGTTCCCTCCTTGCGTGGAAAGGTGGTCTTCTTTACATTATGGAAACTATCAAATTCAGAAACTAGATATAATTAAAGTAAGATCTACTGGTGGCTATTTAACAAAATAGAAACTCCTAAAAACTAGTAACCACTTACAATGAAAGATATCTTCTTTTTTTTTTAATAGAAACTAACTTAAAATCTCTTAAATCCCCCACATAAGAACTAGATAATAAATAGACTAAGATCATCACATCTCTAAGCCAGCTGTCCAGGTGGGACCCATGCAATAAAAGAACTCAAATATCTTCTAATTTTCATCTCCACACAACTACCAGCTGGGTCCCAAAGAATCTGGAATCTCCTCCACTCATTCCTCCTCATGCAAGTCAACAATCTACCCCTAAAGTTCCTCCACGCCATGGCCAGAATGGGGCCCACAACATCTTAACAGAATCTCTCTCTTTATACATACTGTTCGATGGCATTCTGGACAGGAACGGAGCGGGGGCTTTAATAACATTATTAAAGAAGCCCAAATATGGCTGAAAACCTGCTGATCAATTGACAAGATTTGGGCCTAAGAATAGCCCATATATGGCCCACATGTGAGCCTGTCCTGCAACTAAATTAACATCCCAAAACTGCATCATAAATCTTTGTCAACAGGGGAGCAGGGCCTCTAATACTTGCTAAAAAATTCCAATTTAACAGATGTTGCTTCTTCAGTATCTTCATTGAGATGGGAAAAGATGGCGGCAGAAAATATTTTTCTTCTTCTTCTATTTATATCCCTATTCAAATTTTTTTTCTTTTCTTTTGTTTACTGGCCTCTCTTTTGGATAAGTAGTACAGTTTGTATTTACTGCATTAATGTTGTAAAAGTTGCCTGGTCAAATGTTTAAGCAGTAAGTATTTAAGCCAACTGAAAAAATTTGCCATTTTTCATTTTAATCTCCCTAAGGCAACTGCCTGAATTGGTAACAAATCCAGCATCTTTTAGCAAAAGTGTTAGACAGCATATACATGGGACACCATATATATACCAAATGAATACATATTATATATAGATATATGCCTTGAAACAGAAAAGAACTTGTAAGTACTTAATTCAACAAAAAAAATAATGGTAAGGAAACCAAAATTCATGAACCATATTTTGCGAAAGTATTAGACAGCATATACATGGGATATAAATGGCTTGAACAGGAAAAAACTTGACCATCAACTTGAAATTCAATAATCAATATACTCAAAGGCTAGAACATTTAATTAGTAGATATTACCATTACTATTGTTACCTGGAACAGAATACTCAAATGCTTCAGAATTGTGCTGGAGAACTTCATTAAAAAGCACAGAAGGCTCTGGTGCCTCTGCAAAGCTGTACGGAGGAGGATTTGTGGAATCTCTAAGGTTCCTGCAGATTATATTGTAGGGTCAATTACATTCAAAAAATTGTAATAAATTGCAATGTAAATACAATCTTTCACAAAAATTCAAAGAATACTAAGTTGATCTTGCTTCTGTAGAAACAGGTAAGTAGTGATGATAAATAGTTGCTAACTTTTTTGCAAACTTGAAAAAATAAGACACACACACGCATTAATTCAATTACAGAGAAGAAAAAATATCAACACAGGGCCATTAATCTCTTGGAGAAAGAATATGATATGAGTACTAAATAGATCATAGGCATTGTTGGAGAGATGCTCAGATAGACATATAATCATAATCAAGCACATTCTGAAACTCTTTTACATGCATTATTGAGGACATCTTTATTTCAAAGAACTACTAGTTAATGAGAGAAGAGAAAAAATACCAATACCTTTGGTTGCCTTAATGGTAAAAATCTATAGATTTTCTATCTTGGGAACCAAGGTACCGCAAAGCCAACAAAAAAAGAGAAGAAATAGAGATATCTTTTCACAACCATTGCTGACTTGGAGAAAGAAAGTGATACGAGTACTGACCCCACAAACCCCCTCCCCCCACCAAAAAAAAAAAAAATCCTTTGGTGGGCATTGGAAAATACGTTTGAAGCATAGTTAGTGAATAAGCAAAATAATATGCGTACCATACCAAATGATTCAAAAAAATATTTCTTACCATGTCTTTCCAAATCTATCAGGAAAAAAAGTGTATTCTATAGGAACACGTATTGAATGCATATATTATGTTAAATATGTATAATACAATAAAAAAAGTTGAATTATTTAAAAAATAAATAAATAGATAAAATAACGCCTGGTTCTGCTGCTAAGGTCACTGCAAGTAACGGGCTGCCTTCAAGAAGAAGATGAAGTTCAATGTGGCCATCAAGGATATGCTGACCAAGGAAAACACAACAATGTTACTTCAAAGCAGCCGCCAGAAGACCTCCTGGACAGGATTCCAAACCATGGTCCTGCAGAAAACATCTTATCCCCAGAGATGGTTCCAACCGCAACGTCTGTCAATGCCCATGTGCTCTCCGTTCTCATGTAAAATCCAGCATATATAACGAGAATATGATGGAGCAGATTATCCAGATGCAGATCAATGACAATCTTCCGCCTTCTAAGAATCGTCGGCGTAACATAGCTGATATCACAAAGGAATTGACATCAAAGCTTTGATTTCCATTTCGGATGGATTCCAAGTCGATTCACTAAACAACAACAACCCCAACCTTATCCCAACTTAATGGGATTGGGCTACATCGATTCACTAACCGAAAGGAAATCGAATGCAACGATGTGCCCTCTAAGTTATCCAATGCTCCTTTCTCATGCCCTCTCTCCTTGTTCATTGCGTACAAACCTTCTCTCTCCATCACGCCTTCTAAGTCATCCGACGCACTTTCTGCCTGTTCTCTGCACACAAACCCTCTCTCTGTCCCTATTTCTTGTCTAACACTCACCACCTCTAAGAAAGTGAAGAAAAGTAAATGTGGAATAAAGTTATGTGAGGATGAAAAGAAGACGTACGGAAGCCTTTAAGCATGCAATAAATAATGGAACCTTTGTCATGTGTAAGGCAAGGTTTAAAATATAGGCATCTGGTATCGTATCGGAAGGGTGATTCTAAGACACATATCGTATCGGAGAGACGTAAGATATGCTAAAGATATGTATGGCATAGTCAAGAAACGTATGGAAATGTTTAGGATATGCAAAACACAAATTTAAAGTAAAACAAAGTAAATAAGTAATATGTAAAATACATCATGTATAAAAAGGAGAACAAAGCACAACGAGACAAGTGCTTCAATTGATTATATATAAAGGATGAGGTTTATTACATGTACTAATACCAAATTTTTATTACGTATCGTATCGGTACTATAATATATCTGTACCTTAAAGAAATGATACAAACCTGTTAGTATCAGTGGATACGGTAGGATATTTAAAACCTTTGTGTAGGGTAAGGAAAAAAGGGAACTTTGTTGATGAGTTGATGCTACCTTGTCCTTTTTCCAACCCTTTGGGTCTCCTGAAAATGACTCCATTATTTCTTCATTTTTTTTCAGCAACATAACCCTTCTTTATATTTATATATATAGGACTCTATTATATTTTTCATTTTTTTTCAGCAACAGAACCCTTCTTTATAGTTTTATATATATATATATATATATATATATACACACACACACACACTATATACACACACACACACAC
>NC_056561.1:26373571-26402618 GCF_013358625.1 Macadamia integrifolia | reverse complement strand
CGACAATATCTTCCGCTTCATCCAAACAGGATCTGAAATATTCACTTTATTAGACAAAATGTCTACTGTGGATTATCAACCTATTCTTAATATATAAATGTTTTCTTTGCAAAAATAATTGATTCAACCAAAAAAGGATCCATATCTTCTATTCAAGCAGTTTATGCACCTGAGGATAATTTGACCAACCCTTCTGCCATAACATTTGTACATTTAGATGCTACTACCATACTATCAAAAAGATTAGCTGTCAAACATATCTAATTATCTATCCAACGGTAGATCCTTCAAATTTAACGTAAACAATGCTCATATATTATATAATATATTATTATATCCATATTTTTGTTTATAGAAATGGTATTATATACATATTAAACGCGCAGCATACTGTTGTCATATACATTTTGTTAAATTGGAAAAAATATGACGTGTCTAATCTTGGCATAGGCCTCTCTATTTATAATGAAATAAAACCCTAAAGCCCATTAACAAATAATCCATTATTACAACACTCCCCCTCAAGTTGATGCATAAATATCACACATGCCCAACTTGCATAAATAGAATAAAAAACTTTACTACTAAGTCCCTTTGTGAGAATATCTGCTAACAAATATTCACTTCTCATAAAAGCAATGCATATGAGTCCTTACTCCAACTTCTCCTTGATAAAATGCATGTCATTTGGAACATGTTTAAGACGATCATGTTGGATTGAATTATGCGCAATACTGATGGCTAACTTATTGTCACAATATAACAGCATTGCCAACTGAATAGGCATACCCAGGTCATGAAGAAGACCTTGGAGCCAAAGCAACTCACAAATACCATGCGTCATTGCTTGGAACTCAGCTTCAGCACTAGATTTGGCCATTCTCCGATCCTAGCCTATCCATCTCGCCCTTGTTCCTTTCGCGGTAGTGCTTTTTTTTTTAGCTTAGGTTATATCCTCGAGCCCCTAGGGAAAAGGATATTCCACTCCAGTTGAATAGTAGCAAGGGATAGAAGGAGGAGCGGGCTCTTTTGGATGTGGGCAAGCAACAACAAGGCATGACTCGAAGTGGTCTCAGCTGGTCTGGCCTATATTATTGTCTTTCGCGAACTTCCTGCTTCTTACTACGCCATGTAACTAGGTTGCCATCAACGAATGCACCGTAGCCTGAAGTGGAACTACGATCATTTGGAGAACCTACCCAATTGGCATCAATATAAACATCAACTCTCATATGATCTAAAGGGGAGAATAAGTACCATTCCCCTGAGCCATCTTCAAATACCGGATAATACGAAACACAGGTTCCATATGAGAGGAGTAAAGATCATGCATATACTAACTCTATGTCTAGTCGAGTGTGAGGCAAATAAATAAGCCTTCCAACCAATCTCTGACATCGACACTTATCAACTGGTTAACCTCCCTTGTTTTTTAGATGAAAATTTGCCTCAATAGGTAAATCTGAAGGCTTACACCCTAACATGCCAGTCTCTAATTGGAGATCCCTGGTGTATTTCCATTGAGAAAGAACAATACCCTTGGTAGACCGGGCCACCTTAATCCCAAGAAAGTACTTTAACTTTCCAAGGTCTTTAATCGCAAACTCCTCACCAAGATAGGCCTTGGGTTTAGAGATATCAACTGTATTATTCCCAGTAATGACAATGTCGTCTACATAGGCAATAAAATAGTACCAGATCACCCGCCCTTTTAATGAACAGAGGGTGATCAGCATTACTTTGAGTGAAGCCAACTACTATCATAGCTTTGTGGAACCGACCAAGCCCCTTGGAGATTGTTTCAATCCGTATAGTGCCCTTTTCAGTTTGCACACCTTTCAGGCATCTGAGCTGGAGTATCCTAGTGGAACATCTATGTAAACTTCCTATATTAGTTCACCATGATGAAAAGTATTTTTGACATCCAGTTATTGTAGCTTCCAACCAAGGTTCATTGGACAAGAGAAAATCACTCTGATTATGTTCGCTTTGGCAACAAGGGCAGAAGTCTCCTGGTAATCAATCTCGTACGCCTGAGTGAAGCCTCTAGCAACCCGTCTTACTTGCCTTTCCACATTTCCATCTACATTTAGTTTGACTGTAAATACCCACTTCCAGCCTATTGGACGCTTCTATAGTGGAAGAGTAACTAAGTCCCATGTGCCATTTTTGTAAAGAGCCATCATCTCCTCATTCATTGCATCCTTCCAGCTAGGTTCTCCAATTTGCCTCCTGCCAAGTCTGAGGAATAGAACCAGATGACAAGGAAGACACAAAAGCACAATAGGAAGAAGATAGAGCATTATATGACATAACCTTTGAGATAGGATGCTGAGTGCAACCCTTACTTCCTTTTCTATAGGCAATAGGGACATCAAGAGACTGATCAAAAGTAAGGGGAAAATGGATACTTGGAAGAGTAGACTCAGGATCCGAGGGCAGCTGTGAAGCAGTAGTAGTGTGAGTGGTGGTGTCAATTCTCATTTTCTTATGAGAAAACACATGTAACTCTTGATTAGGAACCTGTAACTTCTGTTCAACAAGTGGCTCCCCCCCCCCCCCAATATTGATTCTTTTTTAGTCCTAGTCACACCAATATCCTTTTCTCCCTCATTCTATTTAGTCGAATTCACACCAATGTCATCATTTCCTTCCTCATCCAGGGGAAAGAGTGAAGGACCATCAAATAAGGGAATCAAGGGTACCTCTTCACTTCTAAAAGACTCCCCCCTAAAGAGGTGAATAATATGCCTCTGTCTCATGGAAGATCAAATCTATGGAAGAAAAAAGACGCCTGGAAGGAGGGTAATAACACTGGTAGCCCTTCTGGGTTAGAAAATACCGTACAAATATACACTGGAGACCCCTAGGGTCAAGCTTGGCATAGACATGATGCTTCCGAACAAAGCAAACCGATCCAAATACCTTACGAGGAACAACAAAGCTTCGTGCACCACAAAGCATCTCCACAGGAAACTAAACCCTACCATGTGTGATGGCATCCTATTTATAAGATAGGCAACAATAAGAACTGCCTCACTCCAATATGAGGCAAGAACATGCGTCTCAAACATAAGAGAATGAGTGACGTCAACAAGATTTTGTTCTTACAGTCTGCAACCCCATTCTATTTTGGTGTAACCACACAACTTATCTAATGAATGATCCCATGGTCTACAAGGTAGGACTGAAATGAACATGCATGTATTCCTTACCATTGTCAGACCTCAAGATCTTGACCTTAGCTTCATATGAGTTCTAACCATGCAATGGAATGCTTAAAACATTCAAACACCTCATTCTTATGATGAAATAAATAGACCCAAGTAAGATGAGTACGGAAATCTATAAATGTAACAAAGCATTTATATCTAGAAACAGAAACACGACAGGCAGGGCCCAAAACATCAGAATGAATCATAGAAAAAGGAACAGTATTTCTATGATCAGAAATACGATAAGCATTCCGAATCTGTTCTGCAAAAACACATGCATCACAAATAAATTGGTTCTAATTACACTGTTCAACTAAAGCAAGAAATAATCTAGATAATGTTCCCCATGGGTGTGTCCTAAACGGCAAGGCAACTATGGAGCTTTGATAAGGTTAACTCGGAAGCTATATAATGAGCCTATGTAGATCCACTATCCAGGTAATAGAGACCATCACTCATTCTACCACTGTCAGGTAGTAGGAACGGGACCACATCAAGTAGTTGCTCCCATCCAGCTTGATGGAGTTATTTAGGAATAAAGGGTAATCACCATTAGGGCCACAATTTCCTCCATCCACGAGAACTGATGAACCAGAATCTTCAGATGCCATAAGTTCTAATCCCAAACATAATCACAAGCAATTTTAATCATCCAGATCTAGTTATGCATAAGAATATGGGTCTTAAACCTCCCAGATCTAGTCCTTGATATGGATCTGGTAAAAAACTAGACCGCAAAGAAGGCCCCCAGTGAGAAGAAACTCACCACTGAGGGAAAAACCTAAGAAGACCAAAAGAAAAAACAAAAAAGTCTCAAAAAGGACGCGCTAGGGAGAGGCGCTAATGAGAGCACACATGAGAGAGAGAGGAGGGAAGGGGTGTGGCTGTGAAGGAGAGAGGACGATAGAGGGCCTTAAGCGGTGGGCATGGACAACGCAAAGAGTGCGGCGGCGGTGGTGGTCGAACGAAGAAAGGAGGGCAGTCGTGGGGGCTTGGGTTAGTATTTAGGAAAGAACAGGGAGGGATATAGGGTTTTGGTCTCTCACCTGCTCTGATACCATGTTGAATTGGGGAAAAAATGACTTTTGTCTAATCTTGACTCAAGCCCCTCTATTTATAATGACTAGAACCCTAAAGGGCTTAAGGCTCCGTTTGGATAACAGCCCTAAAAATCCATTAACAAATAATTCATTATCACAATAGCATTCTCCAATGCTGATTTTTTTAAAAGTACTATTGATGTCTAGACCATTTACAACAACAAAAAACTCAACCTTATCCCAACTTGATGGGGTCAACTACATGGATCCATAAAAAAATAAAATAAAATAAATAAATAAAAAATAATAATTAGGGGAAGGAAGAGATGAGATAAGAAAGAAGATGACAGTAAGAGGAAAGAGGTACAGCCCAACAAGTCAGGATAATCTCAGCTAAATGGGGTCGGCTACTTGGATCCTAGCCCTCCAATAGACTCTATCCAAAGTCATACTTGGGACAAGACTGAGACTATGCATGTCATTCCTCACCACTTCACCTATAGTCATTTTAGGCCTGCCCCAAGCTATTTTAGAGCCTTCAATCTGCATCAGGTCACTCCTCCTTGTGGGGCATCCTCAGGCCTTTTTTAACACAGCGACACCCCCTCAAACGACTTTCACGAAGCTTATAGTTGATTGGGACAACTCCCAAATCAGTTATAATATACTTATTCCTTACTTTATCCTTCATAGTTTTGTTGCACATCCATCTTAACATCCTCATCTCAGCTATACATAGCTTTTCTACATAACACTTCTTAATTGCCCAACATTTCACCCAACACATCATGGTTGGACGCGCAACAGTCCTATAAAATTTTCCTTTAAGCTTTAAAGGGATACGCCGGTCACATAACACCCCGGATGCACCTCTCTACTTCATCCATCACACTTTAATTCTCTAGAAAACATCATCCTTTATGTCACCATCTTTATTTATGGTTGACCCCAGATATCTAAAATAGTCATTCTGTGGAATCTCTCTCTTCAATTTCCACCATTTCATTATCCATCATAGAGTGGCTAAAATTACACATCATATACTCTGTCTTCAATCTACTAATCTTAAGAAGACCTCTTATTTCCAATGTTGATCTCTATAGCTCCAACTTAGCGTTAATCCTTACGTTAGTCTCGTCCACTAAAATGATGTCATCAGCGAAGAGCATACACCAGGGGACCTCATCTAAAATGCTCTTAGTTAACTCATCCAGGATAAGCACAAACAGATAGAGGCTTCAGGCCAATCCTTGATGTCACTCAATCGTAACTGGGAATTCCTTGCCTTGACCTCCCACAGATCTCACACCAGTCGCCACACCCTCATGCATGTCTTTAATTATATTTACATATGTACTCGATGCCTGTCTCTTTACTACTACATACCGGATTAGATCTCTAAGGACTCTATCATATGCTTTTTCTAGGTCAATAAACATGTGAAGATCCTTTTTGTGGGTTCTATAACTTTCCATGGGCCTCCTCAATTGGTAGATAGCCTCTGTCGTGGATCTACCTAGCATAAGTCCAAAACGGATCCCCGAGATCTTAGTTTCTCTTCTCAAGCAGGCTTCAATAACCTCTCCCATAGTTTTGTTAGAGTGTATGTGTCGGTTGAAGGTCTAAGTCCATAGACCATCATACCATGGGATGGTATTTGTTATAAGTTATCTTTGTTAGTTAATTTTCCTACTAGGCTTTAAAATCCTACTCATATTATGTCTTTAGAGTGCTACTCAAGAGTATGTAATTGTTTTCAAATTTAATATAAAGAGACTAGTTGGTGTTAGGTCGGATATCAACTATCCCACAACCTTCCTCCCTCGATCTCTTTGTCTCTCTCTCACTTCTCTTCTTCATAGCTTCTGTTTAAGCTTTCTTTACATGGTATCAGACCCATGAAAAAGAAGAAGAAGAAAATTCTCCAAGTCTGAGAAAAGGGTCTCTACAAGTATAAATAAAATAAAAAGAAAATAGTTCTTATTTGGTTCATTTGCTGCTGACTGCTGTCCTTTGTTAGTTCGTGGTTCTAGGTCGTACCCCTCTTTGCTGAAGTTCGCTACTGCAATTGCCTGCATCTGGTTCTCAAATCCCCTCACTGTGCTCCTCATTTTTGGTTGCTTGCTCCCTGGTGTTATGCTATTGTCTGCTGCGATATATTGTTCTTTCGAATCAATTGGATTATTAGAGATTTCTGGGATTTCTAAACTTCAGATTTGGTATATTGTGTTTTGTTAGTTGAACACGAACTCATACCCTCCAGTTGAAGTCAATTTTCTACTCCATCAAACTAGGTTTCTTGATCTTGTTTTTCGATCCGCCGCTGTTTTTGCTTCATGACTTCGTCTCAAGTTGAAGTCGAAGGTTTTGTTGATTTGAGAATTTTCTAGAGTCATGGAGTCTCTATCGGTTTTGCGGATTTGATTTGTGCTATTTTCTGGAGTCGTTTATTTGACATTGTTGTCGTTTGCAGAGTTTTTGTTTTTACTGCCACTCCTTCCTCAAAATTGTTACTGGTTGTGCTTAAGAGAGACTGGAGTTACAAACCTGTTCTGATTTCTCCTGTGATTTGGAGTACTGCTTGAGGTGCTGGGATCGATTGCAAGAAGTCTCGCTGCCTCTGGAACACTGGTAACATATTTGGCTGAGAAGTTGAGGTTGTAGACAACCTCAAAATCAGAATCGTGGGTTCTTTTACAAACCCTTATTTTCTGCTTTTCCAAAGGTACCCTTTCCTTTTTCTGTTATTCCTCTTTGACCATATTTTATCATACCTTCCAAACTTTCCCTTTGCCCTTGGATTGTGTTTCTAATGGGATTTCAAATTAATTACAATCATGCCATCTCTCTTTTTTTTAACCTTTAGATATTTACAAATCCCTAACATATCCTCTCCCCTTTATTTACCTAGTGAAAAAAAAAAATTCTGGTTTATTACCAGATTGCCACTACTTCATTGGAATTGAGTTTTACTTCTCTTGGGTGGGCCCATAATTGGTTCTAAAATCGGGATTGCATGGATTAATTGCATATTTTCCATTTATGGCACATAGTACCCAATTTGGGGTCTTGGACTCTAAATCGCATCAATTTGAGGTTTTTTTTTTTCTTTTTTTCTTTTTTTTTTCCTCTGATATGGGTACTTGCATTAAGTGATGGTCTAATTGCTATTATTGGAGGATATGGGTCGTGATTGCTCTTGGTTGGTCATATTTGATACTATGCGAGGGAGATTGGAAATTATTGTTATGCGTTTGATTATGGGATTACTTGTGGTGCTCATCCTTTCAGATGCTGATTATTAGAATTATCTGTCGTCTGTCCACATGTAATGCTACACATGAGGAAGAGATTGGAGTTATTATTTGTACTCTATTGGAGTTTTTATCTGCTCAAGTCATCAGTGATCATAGTTTTTAAGGCGGTAAGGCGACAGAGGCATTAGAGGGTCTTTCGGAGCACCTTAACGATAAGGCGGGCATAAAGCATCGCCTTATTGACTAAAGTGTTCCTGTGTAATTTTTTTATAAAACCAATTTATTTGGCTCAAATCCTAGTTAAATCCTATTACTCATATGTTAAATAAATATTAAAGGTTCATATTCATACCAATGTAAGATATTCATCAAGAAAACAAATCAATAAAGTGAATAAACTAAGTTCATCTTCAGCAATCATCAATCATCATAACATATTAACATAAAATATAAATACATAATTATGAGACAATTATAAATATAAAGAAAAGAAGACATAAAAAATACAAGTATTTATTATACTTACCTCTATGATGCCAAAATGAGTGCCTAAGCCCTAAGGTCATCCACTATATTTCTACTCTGTCAAAGAAGAATGAAGCTCACCGCTTCCGGAGCAAAATGGTCGCCTGAATCAGTGGTTCTTCCTTGTTCCTTGATTCCTTCTCAAAGCCCTTTCTTAAAACCCTTGACAAAATCCAAACCCTGTTTGTGAATCATGTTTTTGTTTTGTTTGTTTTGGCTATTTTTGGTGGAGTAAAGCTGATCCCATACATCTCAAGTGTTAACAAAACCATACATCTACCAATAAAAAATCTATATTTGGAATCTTCATCAAGTAATTTTAAAATGTGTTAAAAAAAAAAAAAACCCATAAGGCGCCACTTCACGTAAGGCGGAGCACTGCCTTACCATCTCTAGACTGCATCAGCGCCTTAAAAACTATGTCAGTGATTGGAGTTATTGTCATTTCAACGAAGATTATTATTGTTTATTTGTTCGTGATGTTGTTTGGTATATTCAGCAACCTGATGATGTTTGGTCTCCAGCAACCTGAAACTCCTACTTGGTTTAGAGAGATCTCTATTTGAAGCTCGTGAGTGCTTTTGATGTAGCTATTGGATGCTACAATTAATGTAAATCTAGTTCACCCTAGGTAAACAAGCTCCAATAATAACTACTCTCAACCAAGGTCAATTCTGCTTTCAGATTAGTGAGGCAAGTAGAACACTAATAGGGCCTAGGGCAAGGCTGAACTGTAACACACAAATAGGAGAGTAACAGGGTGGTCAAACCTGATTAGAAGAGTTTTCAAATTTCTTCTGGAGACCCCCTAAGAGAGGCTGAATCAGATCTGAAGTGGATTGGTTTAACCAACAATCGACCCCACCAGAATTTAGGGTTTCAGCAGTGAAAGAGAGAAACCCTGCGGCCTCAGATGGCCTTCAATTCCTGGTCGAAGGAGGCTCTGAGGGGCCTCAACAAAACCCCAAAAGACCTTGACAAGAGGCCTGCTGGTTAGGGAGATCCAGCCAAGGTCGATGAGCCTCAAAACCCTGACTGTTTGATGAAATTGATGCTGGTTTGGGGAGGTTCTTCTATTGATCTTCTAGCTGACTTCTAGTCTTCAGGTGAGTTTAATTAACACTCCAATCACTCTCTCATAGCAAGCAATAACAGAACTTAGAAGAAGAAAAGAAGAGAAGAAGGTAAGTAAGGCGAGTCCATTGCCAATGGACTCCACCTCCTTATAGATGGACCCCTGGCACCCAACTGTTATCCTCTCCTCCCTGATCTCCCCTAGAATCATCTATTCCTCCGGCATCCCCAAATCGGCTCTGGTGGCTCACATCCTATCTCCTCTTGGGTGGTCCCCTCCTCCCTCCCCCCCTCCTCTCCATGATCTCTGATCTTCTCTCCCTCCGCTCCCTCCTAGGCATAGAGGTAGAGTGGACATTTGCACTTGGCTCCCCTCATCCAATGGGATGTTTTCCTCTGCCTCTGCTTGGTCCTATGTTCGATCTCCGGGTCCTCTGGTTCCCTAGCGTAATCTAGTCTGGTTCAAAGGCCACATCCCCCGTCACAGCCTTACTCTCTGGAGATGCCTCCCTCACTGTCTTCCTACCCAAGCCTTCCTCATTCACCAGCATATCCCTGTTTCTCCCTCCTGCTGTTTCCGCCCCCTTGGAGAAGAAGACATCAATCACCTCTTCTTCAAATGCCCCTGCTCTTCCTCTTTCTAGAAATTGGTTCTTTCCAAATGCTGGCCCTCCAGCAGACCCTTCTTGGACTTTGACAAAGAATGGATTTGGTTGGACATGACCTTTTTCTGGCCCCTCCATCTGTGACACCATTGGGAAGCTTGCCTTTTCTGCCACCATTAGCCACATCTAGATAGAACGTAACATTTGTAGATGATCGTCTAATTCTCGCTCCTTGAACAAGATTTGGAATGCCATATATTGTGATGTTACCTCCAAAATCCAAGCCCTTCGTCCTAAGCCGGTCCTCAACTCCCTGAGGAATAAACATATCCTTGCCTCTTGGAACCTTTAGATTAGGGGTGTCAACCGGTTGGGCCGGTCCAGTTTCGGTCGGGCTTAATCGGGCTTGAAGATTTTCAAAGGCTACACCGTGTCCGCCCATTTAACTAATCGGGCTTAGTTATTGAGGGCATGGTACGCTTTATATTCGGTCGGTCGGCCTCGAGCTATAATCGAGCTACCTTAATCGGGCTTTAGTCGGGCCTTAACCGGGCTACGGACATGTTTAATGTTAAACGAGCTTTAACCGGTTTTTAAACGGGCCCTTTTTAAAATATGCTCTTATATTCCGGCCCACTCATGCAAGCCCAAAAAAATGATAATAAATCAATAAATGATACCAAATATAACCATTATTTAAAATGTGAACATGTCTTTATTTTTTAGTTTTTACTTTTTAATTTGGAGGGTAAAATAGGTATTCTACAATCATTAAAGGGTCGGGTCGGGTCGGGCCAGGCTGGTGCACAATAAGCCGATCTCGGTCGGGTGTTATTCGGTCGGTCTCGGTCGGGTGTTTTTCGGTCAGTCTGGTCGGGTGCCCGACGGTCCAAGTAGCAAAATCGAGACCGACCGTTTATAAACGGGTTGGGCCTGTCTATAAATGGTCGGTCCCGGTCGGTTTAGTCGGGTCGGGCCACGAATTGACACCCCTACTTTAGATCGACACCCTCCCCCATCACCCCTCCCCCCTCCCCCCTCCCCTTGCTTGGTCCTTCAGTTAGCTCCCTTGGCCTCAGATAGCTGCAGCCTTCTTGGCTCCCTCTTTGGTTTGGCTGTTTTGGCTTCTTCTTTTTTTTCTAGGACTTCTGTTGGCTTTGTTTGGGCTTAGCCTCCCTCCCCCCCCTCTTTGCATCCTTTGTATATTCTTCTCTCTTAGTAATGAATTAATTTATTCATCCAAAAAAAAAAAGATAAATGTGGGTGGAATAATGGCTATCTCAGCCTGGGCATCTCACTCACAAGTATCTTAGCTTTTGTACTTCCTCTCTTAGGAATTTGGAAGCTAGCAATTGCAGCATAAACTTCATTTATTCAATTGTGATTTGTGTTACAGCAGCCTCTCTTTAAATAGAGGTCCAAAACTTACAAAATAGCAACTTATTCCCAAATGGGAAACTAACACATATTAACAACTAGTTCCTAACTTGTAACCTAAGAAAAGTTAAAAGCAACTAATAGGGGACATCTAGAAAGCAAAACAACTTAAGAATCTTTGACCAGTCAAAACCATAAAGCAAAAACACAATTGTACTTGGGATCGCAAGCCATAAGAGGAGCTTCTGGACAGCTGTAAAGCAGGCTGGTTTGATGCCAACTGAGTAAGGCTTCTAGAAGTCGAAAAATTGGTAACCAATATGCAATAAAAAAGGGGTGTCCTTTGCTAGTCGATGGCTGCTGATGTGGCCAGCAAAGGGTCCAAAAATATGGGGACCAGCTAAGCTCGAAACAGCCCATGGCTAGCTGGTCTGTCTTCTTTTTTCTACTTCGATACTGAAGCCCAAGAAGTAGATCTACATCAACAGTTTTGTTGGAGTGCCTTCTTTGGGAAGGACTTTTGGTGGTGGTGGTGGTGGTGGTGGTGTTTGTTGCTGATGGTTTTGCTTGGTTTATTCAACATAAAGTTTCTTTATCTACTGATTTGATGTGTCTGAGCTGATGTTGTTGTTGGCTTTATGCTGATTGATTGGAGTTCACTCTGTGCTCGTCGGAGTTCTTGTTGATCCAAGTTGAAACTTTCTGTTGCTATATATATATATATATTCCCCAGCTTGAGGGGAATGTTTTTTCGGTTGAAGGTCTATGGGTGTCCATTGACCTTCAGACCATAGGATGGTATTTGCTACAAGTTATCTTTGTTAGTTAAACTTTCTTATTAGGCTTTAGAGTCCTGCTCATATTATGTCTTTAGAGTCCTACTCAACAGCATGTAATTGTTTTCGGATTTAATATAAAGAGACCGGTTGGTGTTAGGTCAGATATCACCTCTCGCCCAAGCCTTCCTCCCCCAATCTTTGTCTCTCTCTCTCAATCTCATTTCTCTTCTTCATAGCTTTTGTTTAAGCTTTCTTTACACATAGTATGACGCATTAGCTTTATGCTGCTATAGTTATTGCAGCTCTAAATCGTCCCTTTTATTTTTGTAAACCGGGACTACAATGCTTCTCAACCAATATGTATCCGTACCCATTTTTTAACCGTACCCGAACTTACTATAGTTTGAAGTAAAGATTTTTTTTCAACCAGCAACAAAGAAATCCCATTTTTACAAAATAGAATAATTAATAACATGTATAATAAAGACTTGACTAGAATAGAAACCAATAACAAAAACTAGGCTTAGGCTAGAGGTTAGTAGTGAGCCTATACCTTTCTGCGTCTGTTCTGTTAACTAAAAATATATAAGATAAAATGCCAGGAAAATGGATGTCAGGGCGCCAAGGCGAACCAAAGCGTTGGAGGGTTATCTAACCGCTTAGAAGAGAAGGCACCTGCCTTAAGGTGAACAAGGTCAACCGAGTGTTATTTTTTATTTTTCCTCTTTTCTAACATTATTTACTAAGCTACATATACATTGTATCATAAAAAAATCAACATTAAGCCACATCAAATCATAAAAATTGAACATTAAGTCATATTAAGTCATAAAAAATCAACATTTAGAGAAATTCTCTTGTTCTATAATATGTTTGACTAGTCAAATGATTTTATCTTTACATGAGACTTTTTGTATTAGGTATAACATAAAGCCAGCTTTCCAACAAGTCTAAGATTACTTAAATCTGAGTTATAATGATAAAATTATGTTCTGGTCAAACTTATTTTAAAGTGCGTGAATACTGTTAAAATCGTCTGAATGAAAATAATTTTATGGATATTAAAACAAAAGATTATTTTACAGGACTTTTGGTTTTTAGCAATGTTTTAACAAGACAAGATTTATAAGGCACCGTTTGATAACGTTTCTGCTGTTTCTATGTCTAGAAACAACAGAAACGGCTTTTTCATGTTTCTGGAAACAAAAACGGATTCTTTGGTGTTTGATAAAATTGTTTCTCGAAACGTTTTTTGCAAACATAATGCCACTAAAAAACCCAATAGTATCATCGGATGCCCAAAAGGGAGAGAGGGTTCAGTTGCCTCTTTTTAGGTTTAAATACTTGAGAGATTTATCGGGCACAACAACCTTTTTTTTTCTCTCAAATTCGTTTCTAGAAACAACGAAACAAGTCAGACTTGTTTCGTCAAAGTCATTTCTAGAATTATATATAGGCATAAATTTTGATTTATGTTTCTAGAAACGGGTGAAACGGAACAACTTTATCAAACGTTTTTTAAGTTGTTTCTCCATTTCTAGGAACAAGAAAACGTAGAAATGACATAAACGGAATGTTGTCAAACGGTGCCTAAAATTTTCATAATTGAGAAACACCCCAACATTTAAAAGTTGAAAATTGCCCCTATAACCAAAATCCAATTTTTGTTCTTGGATTGGGGTGTTGACTTTTTATCCTTTTAGAATTTGATTTTTAAACAATTTTTATTGGATTCAAATAAGGGGTATTTGCTCATTTATAAATAATATCTTAAGTAAATAAAATAACAAATATAAAAAATGCCTAGGCGACGCCTTGACAACTTTTGACTACAATGCTTCTCCTCCAATATGTATCCGTACCCATTTTTTAACCGTACCTGAACTTACTATAGTTTGAAGTAAAGAATTTTTTTTTTTTAACCAGCAACAAAGAAATCCCATTTTTACAAATTGGAGTAATTAATAACATGTATAATAAAGACTTCTCTAGAATAGAAACCAATAACAAAGAAACAAGAATGTTTCCAATCAAAATGGGCTTAGGCTAGAGGTCAGTAGTGAGCATGTACATTTCTGCATCCGTTATGTTAACTAAAAATATATAAGATAAAATGCCACGAAACATTATGTGCGTTGACGATATATTTTTCGTTTACAAGAATAAAGAGGGAGAAGCTGCAAAGTTAAATTTATTGAGAACTTTTCAAATCAATAGTGCCATTCAGATCAATCAGTCAAGACTGTTGATACAAAGATATAAAAATGTCTTTTTTTTCTTTTTGTCTATCCTATCTAATTGCCCAATGGAGCTACAGGGTGGGTGGGTGGGTGGGTGGGGGCGGGGGTGGGGGAGAGGCGCCTATTGTAGCACAAATGTGGAACAGGAGAGTCGATCCCTTGACCTCCTAGGGGACTCAACAAGCAAGCCACCAACCAACCGACCAATTGGTTGTTTCACAAGATGCACAATTGAAGTTAAAAATAATATAAAGGTCAGTTCTATACAAGGTCATCATACATGATACAAAAGGCCTAAGCTATGCATGTCTTTCCTCACTACTTCTTCTAAAGTCATTTTAGGTCTGCCCCTAACCCTTTTAGTTCCTTCAATCTAAATCAGGTCACTCCTCCGTACTGGAGCATGCAAAAGCCTCCACTGAGCATGAACATGCACATGCCACCTCAAACTACTTTCTCATAACTTATCATGTATCAGAGCTACTCCCAAACCAGCTCTAATATGATCATTCCTTACTTTATCCTCCTAATTTTGCCACACACCCATCTCAGCTTTCTTAGTCTTATAGCCACTTGAACCTCATCATCCCACCACTAAGCGCCCTAGAGGATTGACATTTTCCTTTTGATTCACTTAAGACATCTTAGCAACTCTTTTAATACAAGTAGTCATCTCATTCCACATTGCATTAGTTCTCCCTCCAAGTCCCATTTTCCTTGTTTGACCACTATATTAGTAAATGATTTCAAGGTATCTCCTCTTAAGCTTCACCCCCTTATCCTAGGGCAAATAATCTCATTTCTTATGATTTTATGTAATAAGACACATATCAATGACTAATCTATGTCATGTGGTTAGGCTCTCTCTTGGTATAACCTTACAGTCTTTACATAACAATCTATCAAATCTTCAAGTTAGGAAGAAATCTATTTGGCTACTATGATGCCCATTTTGAAGATAACTAAATGCTCCTCTCTATTGTCAAAGTAAGTATTCATAAAGGATAAATCATAAGCCACAACAAAATATAAACTAAGTTTCCCTCCTCATTCCTCTCTCCAAATTCATATCCTCTATTTACACCTTCATGGCCTCTATGATCTCTCCCAACATGTCCATTCAGATCACCCCCTATAATAATCTTTTCTCCTTGACTAAAACCTTGCACTAATCCACCCAAGTGTTCCCAAAATTGTAACTTACTCATTTTATCCAATCCTACTTGGGGTGTGTAAGCGTTAATTATATTGACAACCTCTTTCTCCAACACAAGCTTGGTAGATACAATCCTATCTTCAAATCTTTTAACATCCACCACATCATTCTTTAAATCTTTATCCACTACTATGCTCACTCCATTTCTATTACTTTTATCCCCCCTTATACCAAATTTAACGTTGTCATACTCACCTTTTTTACCCTTTCATCTAGTCTTTTGAATATAGGCATCCTTCATCTCCTCATAACATATATCAATTCTAGACTTTCACCTGTTAAAGATCCAATGTTTCAAGATGTCAACCTAATCCTATGCTTTTAGGCTAACTTCTTTACCCACACTTGTCCATAATGTAAGAACTCTTACCTACTTGTCACTGCATCCAGGCGCCAACGCGACCTGTCACTTACGAGGGATGCCCTAGGTAACCCTTGCTCACTTTTCAATACATCGGATCATAGTGTAGCGCGTCACTTATTTTGGCGAGGAAAGTCCTAGCATTACGTTGATAATATAAGCTTGCAGAATCCATGTTAAATGGGTTTGGCTAAGGTTTTTTTCCAATGTCGGCTGCCAACCTGACGCATCAACCCTCCTCCTATATCCGGGTTTGGGACATGCAGCAAAATCTAGTAGAGTTTTACCCAATTTAGCATATCCCAACTCAATAGGGTCAACTAAATAAATCCTCTTTCACCAATCAACTCTATTCAAAACCATACTTAGGATGTCTAAGGTAAAAGAAGCCTTAAAAAGGATGAAAGTGGGCAAGCCATTAGGCAGAAAAGAGGTCCTAATAGAAGTGTGGAAGTGCATAGGAATCTGTGGGTTATCTTGGCTAACCAAGTTGCATAATAAGATTATGAGCACAAGGTTGACCCCCCTCCCCAAAACAATTTTACACTAGTCACCAAACCACCATACATATCTTTAATTATTTCCACATATTTACTTGACACACTTCTATTCTCTACTACTTTCCAGATTAATTCCCTAAGGACTATGTCATAAGCTTTTTCTAGGTTAATAAAGACTATATTGAGATCCTTATTGCAATCTCTTAACCTTTGCATAAGTCTCATAAGTAAATAGATCTTGTCGTGGATCTTCCTAGCATAAACCAAATTGGTTCTCCGTAAGTAGTTTCTTATCTCATGTGAGATTCAATAACCCTCTTCCATAATTTCATACTATGACTCATTAGTTTTATGCCTCTATAGTTATTGCAACTAGGGTTTTTTGCAAGAGACAGCTGCCAACCTGACGCACCAACCCTCCTCCTTTATCCGAGTTTGGGATCAGCAGCAAAAACTAGTAGAGTTTTACCCGACTTAGCATTATCCCAACTTAATAGGGTTGGCTCAATAAATCCTCTTTCCCTTATCAACTCTATTCAAAACCATACTTATTACCAGTCCTAAGCTTTGCATGTCTTTCCTCACCATTTCTCCTAGAAACATTTTAGGCATGCCCTGGATCTTTTAACTTTTTTATCTGATTCACGTCACTCCTCATCGGTGTATTCAAATGTCTCCGTTACCCACCCATGCCACCTGAAACGACTCTCTCAACTGTTATTGGAGCTTTCCATGGGCTGTATTTTCAGGGTTTTTTTTTTTTTAATGGGGGAATGTACATTGAAATTTCCGAAGCAGAACTAACACAGCTAGTTTTGGATGCTCAACATAAAAAATGGATAAATAGCAACAGTAGGAAAGATACAATGAGCCACGAATGTGTTAAATGGAACTTAGTAGTAACACAAGTCGGTAACAACGAAGGTAAAGTCAATCCTGCACCAGTGATGAGTGATAGATACAACATGGAAGTTTTAAACGACAAATAGGAAGGCTGAAAAGGCCCTGGACCGAAGAGTGAGAGAAGTTATGAACACTTGTGAGAAAAACTGGAGGGACAAGATTCTGTAGATGATCTCTTCTAGTTGGGACTCGTATAAGGCTAAGTGACTAAAGTTGCCGTAAATACATTAGAAGTCGTATTCTTGCAGTTAAGTTCTTCATCAACACAAATGATTAGTAAATTTAAATTTTCCAATCTCGTGATTACATTTCAAGGAAGATTTGAACCCCAAAGTATTCAAAGTCGTAAAATGGAAAATCCATAAGTTATAAGCTCTATGAAACTCCGACTCCAAATAAGCATTTACGCATTTTCAGCCAACCTGTTTAGTTCTTCCTACAGGCAACAGAATGCCGTTTGCCTTGAAAAATAAGCTTAATAAGCATGTAAACAAGCAGAATTCGAGAAAAACTTACAGGTAAGAAACATCAGTGTCTCTGAGCAGATCAGCAATCTTACTAGCCTGAGCAAGAACATCCGTCCTATTCAACGACGAAGCACCACTCGATTCATCGAATAGTCGAAGCTCGTGATGAACGGCACCACAGAAAACCGGAAGTGACGGCAAAGGCAAGCAAGGTGCAACTTCCGAGTGTACTGTATTCGAAAGCCGGCAAGCCTTCTCAGGGCCGAAACTTCGGTGGTTCCAGCTGCCGGAGCTTGACATCGATTAGAAGAAGTAAGAAATCACATAGAGACATCGATCCGCATTAGCAGAAAGAAAATTCGACCGACAAGTGAAGAAATTTAAGGTGTTGCAGCAGAAATTATAGGGTTCTTGACAGTTATTTACGACACAGAAGAGCCCTAGAACGAGAGAAGCGGAGTTGAAAGGGAAAAGAAAAATTGGCGGGGAAAGAGGGAGAAGGCAAAATTGGGATAATTTTCGGCGAGAGCATTTTCCGGAAGACGACTTTTGTAGCCTTCGAATGAATTCCTATGAATTTACGGAAATCCCCTTGCGTGATCTCATGTAATTACGGGGAATGTAAACGTTTCATATCCGTTGTTGGGACACGGGTACTTAACTTACTGGGGAAGATTGACGACCACTTGACGAATAGTGTGACTACCGGCACGGTGGCTGTCTTCTATGCTCTGATCGATGCCGGCTCAGCACTGGGTAATTGATAGTTTTAGGTGATTGACGACTTTGGTTATAGCCGAGGCTCAACCCAAGGCAAGCTACTGGAACGGAATTGCAAGGTTCCAGTCAACGAATGGTGTGTTAGTGTGTGTGGGGAATTGCTAACGAATGATGCGGTAAATTAGAAAGAAAAATTAAGGGAAGAAATCTTAGATAGTGAAAGAATGTATCTTAGGGCCTGGTAGATAACATTTCTGGAAATGTGTTTTTTTTTTTTTTTTTTGTACTCAAAAACGGAAAAATACCTCAAAAATAGTTTGATTAACTTGTTTCGTTTCACCTGTTTTTTAAAATAAAAATTGAAATTTATGCTTATTTTTATGTCTAGTAACAAGAACAGAGAAACAAGTTTTTAAGTATTTTTAGGTTTAGTGAAGCAATTTGCAATGAAAAAAAAATCGATGAACACCCAATGAAAATATGACTACCCAAAAGAAAGGTGTACTTCTCCTTTTGCTCACCTTTCTTCTTTGCTACCTTGAAGCACAGCTCTGAAGCTCTGACGTCCCTAACAACAGTGTTGAGTTGAAAAAACTGCAATAAACCTCTATGGGGCCTGATGAGGCAAAATATGTCCCCTTCCTCAGCAAGGCTGAAGTGTGTATGCAAACCTGAACAGGACTGACCCACTACCTCGGCCCTCCATCAGGCCGTGCTCCACCTCGGCCCTCCATCAGGCCGTGCTGCCACCTCGGCATCTCATCAGGTCGTACTGCCACCTTGGTCCTCCATCAGGTCGTGCTGCCACTTTGGCCCTCCAACAGGACATGCTGCCACCTCGGCCCTCCATCAGGCCGTGCTACCACCTCGGCCCTCCATCAGTCGGCCCTCCGTCAGGCCGTGCTGCCACCTTGGCCCTCCATCAGGCCGTGCTGCCGCATCGGCCCTCCATCAGTCTGTGCTGCCACCTCAGCCCTCCATCAGGCCATGCTACTACCTCGACCCTCCATCAGGTCGTGCTACCAGTCACCTCAGCTCGACCAACCTGTCACCTCGGCTCTGCACAATTAAGTAATGCACCCAGAAACGTGCACACATCCACTCCTACATTCAATGGACGTGATCCCTGATCATAGGGGCGATGACTCACTTCTTCTTTTACTGGAAAAGCTCTCTTGAGCATCTGCTGCGGAAAGATCTGACTTAGGCATCGGAGAGTCCCCCGTCGGGTCAGCCCGACTCTCCCTTGTCTTCTCTTCTATGCAGGTCGACCGAAGCACCAGGAACTGCAAAAAAGATCACCCTGTCAATTTTTACTACATCAGATTGGCACCATCCATGGGAATCAGTTACAAAAAGTCACCTTGGACCAATGCAATTAAGGAGTGAGAAGGTCGTTTCTTCTACAACAACACAAGTAAGATCCACCCGTGAGTTACCATTTGGACATCCACATTCACCACCAATGGCAGAGCAGGAGAATGTCCCAGCAGAGACCCCTCCACAAGGACCCCAGCAAACTAGGCCTGATGCGCAAGTTACCCAGGGAGAGGGGGATCAGCGAGAGCAGAACCCTCAGCTATCTTGCCATGTCCCATCATCCTGGGTAACTCACCAAATATGGAAGAGCAGATGCAGAGCCTACAGCTATAGGTGTTAGCGACAAATGCACTAGTGCGGGACTTCATACATCAGTTCGGCTAAGCACTTCCAGTGCCACGGACTAGTTCAGCTCAGCCGCCTTGGCCTGTTCCGAGCAGACAACTCAACGACGAATCTCCTAACAACAATGTCACCCCTCAATCAACAGCAAGGAGGGGGTCGGCCAGAACGTCACTCACTGTTCACTCGGTACCACTCCTCTCTCCTACCGAGGGGTGCAAGCAAGGTCCCGTTCCTGCCCAGAACGGAAGAGCTCACCGTTCTGTGCATCACCGGAGTCCAGAGACACATGATGCCCATAGATCCCCACCCCGGGTAGGAAGATGCCAACTGTCACCTCAAAGACTCACTAGAGGCACGCATCCTCACAGGGAAGAACGGTATGATCAACCCTATAGGGGTCAGACCTCGCCCATCAGGCCGACCAATGGCGTACCACGGCAAGGCCAAGGTCAGCCTGGTGGTCACCAAGGTAGAGGAAGAAGCCCCAGAAGAGGTGAAAGGGCACGACGATCCCTGGATCACTGAGCCGAGGTGAGAAAGGACGACATGGAGAGCCGCATCTAGTGCCTCACTGAGCAAGTAGAAGGAATGCAGAGGCAAAGGCACCCGACCGACATAACTATAACTCCGGCCCATAATGCACTATCCGACGAACTGATAGAAGTCGAGCTGCCTCCAAATTTTGTGATACCTGTCTTTAATGGATATGACGGCACCACAGATCCCTATGATCATTTGTTGTACTATAGCTCGGCCATGACGGTTTATGGTAGGTCAGATGCCATTCTCTGCTAGCCTTCGCAGCCTCATTAAAATGAGCTGCACTAGTATGGATGTCGAACTTGCGGCCACGGTCCATTAGCAGCTATTAAGAGCTGACAAGAGCGTTCCTCACACGTTTCCAAGCAAGTATAAAGCATAAGCAAACTACACAAAACGTGATGAACATGAGGCAGGGAGTGAGAGAGACTATAAGAGAGTTCCTTACCCGATTCACTAAGGTGACACTGGAGGTAAAAAACCTACCGGAAGGAGTGGCGTATAGCACGTTATGCAACAGGGTAATGCACCCTGATCTGGTCCAGTCTCTGGCCCTTGACTTGCCAGAAACAATACTCGAGCTGTTAAGACGATGTAATCAATATGCCAACATGGAGGAAATCCTAGCCGCCAGAGGGATAGGTGATCAGTCGGAGAAGGAGAAGAAAAGGACTCTGAGGCCTAAGGACAATTCCCATGAGCCGAAGAAGAATAGAACAGATCGATAGCTTGACACTGATGAACCTGAGCGATATGAACTTGATCGTTCTTGAAAAAACCTACTCTTAGAGATCTAAGATCATAAGTATTTTTGCTGGCCCAGGCCAATGACAGCTAAACCAGAGGAGAGGAACCTCAACCGGTATTGCCGATACCACCGAGACTATGGACATCCCACTGAAGACTGTAAGTCTCTGAAAAGGGAAATTGATGAGCTCATCAAGGCTGGATACCTTAACAAGTATTTGAAGTAGAAATATAGTGGGAACTAGCCCGAACCGAGGAGAGATAATGCCAGGCCGAGCTGAGATAGGGCCGAGCCATCCAAGGAACCAACCACGGATCGAGCTGAAGTTTACGATAACTTGCCCATGGGTCTAGCTATTCTAACAATCATGGGCGAACCCATGGTGGAATCAGTCAAAAAAGTCAAAGCCCATACGCGGTTCGTATGCATCACGGAACAGCCTGTCAAAGCCCTCAAAACGGATCCACTCATTACGTTCTCTGATAGAGATCTGGAAGAGTTGAACTGGCCTCACAACGACATTGTCGTAGTTCAATTAGTGGTGGCAAACCACCCCTTCCACAGGGTCCTAGTGGACACAGAAGCTTCCGTTGACCACATGTCCTACGAAGCCTTCACAAAACTAGGGCTTGGCACTGGGACACTAAAGCCATCTCCAGGACCCTTGTACGGATTTTCAGGCAACCAACAGAGCTAGAAGGAGTTGTAGACTTGCCCGTAACCATCGAACAAGGAGCTCAGACAACCACTACCATGGTTTCTTTTATGGTTGCCAAGATTGCCTCACCCTACAACGCAATCCTTGGCCGACCTGTTCTCAATGGCCTTGGGGCGATTGTGTCCACTAAGCACATAAAAGTCAAATTCCTCTCCAGTAATGGAGTTGGTGAATGCAAGTCCAGCTATAAGGAATCCCGGGAATGCTATGCAAACTTCAAAAAATCTGTCAAGAAGCCATGCTTGGGCCTAGCATATACGGTAGAAATTGTTGATTGCCGAGATGAAAGCCTCCTGACCTGAGCCGAGCCAGTAGAACAGCTACTTACTGTCCCAATCACTGAGGCCAGTAGACAGTTTCATCAATAGATTGCATTAAAATCCCATCGATTGGGTGTTAGTCTTATAGATTTTATATTGTCAGCACCTTAGCTTCCATATCTCAGTTATTCAATTTTATTTACAAAGCGGATTAGATTCTATTTCGAAGCAATGTATTTGTCCCAAGTGCATACCACGCATCAATATACTATAAAGCTTCTCCCAAACATCTAGCTCTTCTAAGAAAACAAAGACCTTAACAACTAAGGCATAAAGACAGGCTACAGCTCGGCAGCATCTAAGATCGAGCTACAGCTCGGCAGCATCTAAGACCGTGCTCAAGCTCGGCACTATCAAGACTAGACCCTAGTTTGGCAACTCAAGCCCTTAAGCATTAAGGCATGCAAGCCTGAGCCCCGGCTTGGCACCTCAAGCCCTTATGTATTAAGGCACGCAAGCTCGAGCCCTGGCTTGGCACATCAAGCCCTTACGCATTAAGGCATTCAAGCCCGAGCCCTAGCTCGGTACCTTAAGCCCTTACGCACTAAGGCATGCAAGCCCGAGCCCCGGCTCGACACCTTAAGCCCTTATGCACTAAGGCATGCAAGCCTGAGCCCTGGCTTGGTACATCAAGCCCTTACGCATTAAGACATTTAAGCCCGAGCCCCAGCTTGGCACCTTAAGCCCTTACGCACTAAGGCATGCAAGCCAGAGCCTGTTCGGCACATCAAGCCCTTACACATTAAGGCATTCAAGCTCGAGCCCCGGCTCGGCACCTTAAGCCCTTACGCACCGAGGCATGCAAGCCCGAGCCCCGGCTCGACACCTTAAGCCCTTACGCACCGAGGCATGCAAGCCCGAGCCCTGGCTCGGCACCTCAAGCCCTTACGTACTAAGGCATGCAAGCCTGAGCCCTAGCTCGGCACCTCAAGCTCTTACGTACTAAGGCATGCAAGCCCGAGCCCCAACTCGGCACCTCAAGCCCTTATGTACTAAGGCACGCAAGCCTGAGCACGGCTCAGCACCTCAAGCCCTTATGCATTAAGGCAGGCAAGCCAAAGTACGGCTCAACACTTCAAGACCTTACACATTAATTCATGTAAGCCCAAGCCCAAGCTCTGGCTTGGCACTTCAAGACCTTACGCATTAAGGCATGTAAGCCCGAGCATGGCTTGGCACCTCAGGACCTTACGCAATAAAGCATGCAAGCCCCAGCCCCGACTCGGCACCACAAAAGACCTTAATGCAAGGCATATCAAAAGATCAAGCCCCCAGCTCGGCACCCTTATGGCTAGTCCTAGGCTTGGCACCTCAAGATCTCATAAACTAGACATAGAAGATCAATTCCGAGCTTAGATAGGGAATGGAGCCACACTCAGACAGCTGTATTGGTCCTTATTCTTTCAAAAGTTACTCATTTTGAGCCGGTTCAAAGTATAAAAAAATAAAGAAAGAAGCATAAGAATGCTGAGAGATGACATCAAAACAAATTTTTTATTCATCAAAAAATGGAGAAAAAACCCTCAAAGTACATCACTTCCGAAGGAGACATCTACATAAAAATATATATATATATATACATACAAGGCTAATCTCAGGGGGCTAATCTCAGGGGGCTAATCCATGGGCCTAGCTCTTCACTTGGCTATCCTTCTAGTCAGATCACCTCTTCACCAACGTCAATCGAGCTGCAGAGCTGCACCAAAGTAGCAGGGATCGAAATGCGCTACTCAAAGTCTGTCATATTGTAGCTTGGCATCTTACTCGGGAGGAGCCGGATGGTATCGTCCGGGCTGATCTGAAATGAAGCAATGATAATGTCAACCAACTTCTGACAGGCCTAGGGGTTCAGCCACCTCTTTGACCTCCAGCTTGGCCAGGTGTTGCCTTTTCAGCTCGCCAACCCTAGCTATGAGATCCTCCTCTTTGGGAGCTCCCTGAGTCTCAGACAACTCATCTTAGAGAGAATCATTCTTCTTCATCAAGTTGCTATTGGCATTGAGCTGCTTAGCAACCTCCTGTTCCAGCTCTCCAGTTATCAACCCGACATCATTGGCACAAACCTCCTCAGATCAGGCCATTTTCTTCTCAACCTCGAGTTGGCCTGTGATCTTGTGCGGCTCCCCATGAAGGCGCTTTGCCTCCTTCGCATTTGAACAAGTGACAGCCACGGCAGTGCGTTGCGCATCGAATTAAATGCTCTAGCAGATCGATTCAAATTGCTAGAGTATGGGGCTGGTGATGAGGCAAAATATGTCCCCTTCCTCAGCACGGCTGAAGCGTGTATGCAAACCTGAACAGGACTGACCCACTACCTCGGCCCTCCATCAGGCCATGCTGCTACCTCAGCTCTCCAAGAGGCCGTGCTGCCACGTCGGCCCTCCATCAGGCCGTGCTACCACCTCGGCATCTCATCAGGCCGTGCTGCCACCTCGGGCCTCCATCAGGTCGTGCTGTCACCTCGGCCTTGTTTGAGATTTTAAATGTAACCGCAAGCGTACGAATCAGTGTAGCTACAGGTCAAACTCAGGGATAGCAGCCATTTTATTTTTTTTCTTTTAATAATGCGAAAGTGAACCTATTAATGGTTGTGATCTAATTCTAACTACCGTCCTAAACATATGTGATGAGGCAAAATATATCCGCTTCCTCAGCATGGCTGAAGCGTGTATGCAAACCTGAACAGGACTAACCTACTACCTCGGCGTCCAACAGGTCGTGCTACCACCTCGGCCTCCATTTGGTCGTGCTGCCACCTCGGCCTCCATCGGGCCATGCTGCCTCCTCGACCTCCATCAGGCCGTGCTGCTACCTCAGCCTCCATCAGGTCGTGCTACCACCTCAGCCTCTATCGTGTCGTGCTTTCACCTCGGCCTCCATTATGCCGCGCTGCCTCCTCGGGCTCCATCGTGTCGTGCTTCCACCTCAGCATCCATCAAGCCGTGCTGCCACCTCGGCCTCCATCATGCCATGCTCCCACCTCGGCCTCCATCAGGAAATGCTGCCACCTCAGCTCGACATCAACAAGGTTTCTAGAAACTTGTGTTCATCCACCCCTACAGTCAAGGAACATAATCTTTATTCCGGAGGACAATACTCTATCCACTACACGTCATCATAGACATCACACAGTTGGCCTTTACGAGTTAAGAGGGGAATATTCCCAGAATCACAGAGCCACTCCCCTTGAGGACTCCACGCCTAAACAGGACTCTTCACAATCGTCTCCCATTGGCCCTCCATCAGCTGCCTATAAATAAATACTAAGGTAAGCCTCCATCAGAGGGGATGGATCACTCACTCCTCTTACTGGAAAAGCCCTCTTGAGCATATGCGGAGGAAAGATCTGACTTAGGCATCGGAGAGTACCACGTCGGGTCAGCCCCGCTCTCCCCTGTCATCTCTTCTGTGCAGGTCGGCCAAAGTACCAGGAACTGCAGGGAAGGTCATCCGGTCAATTTTTACCTCATCAGATTGGCGTCGTCCGTGGGAAATTGTGATAAAAAGTCACCTTGGACCAATACAATTAAGGAGTGAGAAGGTCGTTTCTTCAACGATAACGCGAGCAAGATCCACTCGTGAAGTACCACTTGGACGTCCCCATTCACCACTAATGGTAGAGCAGGAAAACGTCCCAGTAGAGACCCCTCCACATGGACCCCAGCAAACTAGGCCCGATGCGCAAGTTACCCCGGGAGAGGGGGATTAGCGCGAGCAGAACCCTCAGCTATCCCGCCCATCATCCCGGGTAACTCACCCGAACATGGAAGAGCAGATGCAGAGCTTGCAGTTGCAGGTATTAGCTACAAACGCACTGGTGAGGGATTTCATACGTCAGTTCGGCTCGGCACTTTCATTGCCGCGCATTAGTTCAGTTTAGTCGCCTAGGCCTGTTCTGAGCAGACACCTCAATGACGAATCTTCTGACAACAGTGTCACCCCTCATTCAACAAAAAGAAGGGGGTCGGCCAGAACTTCACGCACTATTCATTCGGTACCACCCCGCTCTCTTACTTAGGGGCAAAGGCAAGGTCCCGTCCCTGCCCAAAATGGGAGAGCCCATCGTTCCACGCATCACCGGAGCCCAGAGACACATGATATTCATAGATCCCCACCCAGGGTCGGAAGACGCCAACTGTGACCTCAAAGACTCAGCAGAGGCATGCGTCCGCACAGAGTAGAACGTGAAAACTACTAGAGGCCAGCTCAGTAAGATCGACCCCACCCGGGTCTGGGCTCACCCATTAGGCCGACCAGGGGCGCACCACGGTAAGGTCAGGATCGGCCTGGTGGTTACCAAGCAAAGGAAGAAGCCCCAGAAGTGGCGAAGGGGCATGTCGATCCCCAGATCGCCGATCCGAGGAGAGAAGAGATGACCTAGAGAGCCGCTCTAGTGACTCGCTGAGCGAATAGAGGGAATGCAGGGTAGGGGTGCCTCGACCGACATGACTGTAACTCCGGCCCATAATGCACTGCCTGATGAACTGATTGACGCTGAGCTTCCCTCAAATTTCGTTATACCAGTCTTCAATGGATATAACGGCACCACCGATCCCTATGATCATCTACTTTACTACAGCTCGGCCATGGCGGTTCATGGTAGGTCAGACACCGTTCTCTGCTGAGCTTTCATAGCCTCATTAAAAGGAGCTGCGCTAGTGTGGATGTCGAACTTACGGCCACGATCCATCCGCAGCTATAAAGAGCTGACAAGAGTGTTTCTCACACATTTCCAAGCAAGTATGAAGCAGAAGTAAACTACGCAAAACGTGATGAACATGAGGCAGGGAGCGAGGGGGACTACAAGGGAGTTCCTTGCTTGATTCACCAAGGCGACACTAGAGGTAAAAAACCTACCAGAAGGAGTGGCATATAGCACGTTGTGCAACGGGGTAATACACTCTGATCTAGTTCAGTCTTTGGCACTCGACTTACCAAAAACGATACCTGAACTGTTGAGACGGTTCAATCAATACGCCAACATGGAGGAAGTTCTGGCCACCCGAGGAATAGCTGATAGGAGTGATCAGTCGGAGAAGGAGAAGAAAAGGACTCTGAGACCTAGGGATGACTCTCGTGAGCCGAAGAAAAACAGAATAGATCGGCCTCTTGACACAGCTGAACCTGAGCGATATGAACTTGATCATTCTTGAACAAACCTGCTCTTAGAGATCCAAAATCAGAAGTACTTTCGCTGGCCCAGGCCAATGGCAGGTAAACCAAAAGAGAGGAACCCCAATCGGCATTGCCGATACCATCGAGACCATGGACATGACATTAAAGACTGTAAGTGTAATACCCTACTTTTTAAACCCGGTCTGATTTCGTGGTTGACCCGGTTTAACCGTGCAGGAACCGAACCAGAGGGAGTTAGAGCGGGTTCCTTGTGGGCTATGATGGCAAGGGTGACCTTAAACACCGGCTGGCCAGACAAGTCCGAGCCAGTGTCAGAAGAGACAGGAGTGCCCAAGCCGTGTACATGCACCTACCATAAGGCCATGTACGGATAAAGCAGGTATTATAGCCGTATTTTAAGGTATATACATATGCTACATCGTATGCCAGGGGTGGGGTTCGCGCCGAGGCCCGAACTCTGTCAAAATCCCAAGTTTTGGCCCTCAGGTGGGCGGACAGGTGGGTGCACCCACCCACCTGAGTGACCCATCCATGTGCACTATTCACTTATTTAGGAATTATATATATAGCTTTATGTTTTTTTTTTCTTTCCATTTATGTCACCCGTACGTTGGTGAGGATAGTAAAGAGGAGAGAAAAAAGAAAGGGAAGAAGAAGGGAAGAGAAGGAAGATGAAGAAGAGAAGGATTTCAGCGGCGCTGAAGCTTGATCTTCCCATTCCGGCGCCGGGAGAGTGATCTTCAACTCTAGATCTACAGTTAGAGGTAAGCAAAGTTGGGTTTTGTGAACATTCACCATACCCAAGCTTTAAACCCTTGATTCGAGTATGGTTTCTTGAGATCTTGTAAATTCTTTTTGAAATGATGAATCTAAGGTTTAATAGATGATTTATGTGTTGATCTTGAAGGATTTGAAGAGACATTGACAAGGTGGAAGAAGCATTGTGAGTTTGAAGTGATTTGGAGGGTTTGAGGTTGTTCTTGAGCAAAGAAGGTAAGATGGTTTCCCATCATTTGAATCTAACCTAGATCTAGGTTAGAACCATCCTATAGGACCTTGAAGGTGTGAAGAATGGGTGGGGAAAATCCCCATTTGAATCCTAAAGAATGGAGAAAGTTGGGAAGAAACAAGGCGTTTCCCGCCAAGACCGGTGGGTACAACCGGTGGGCCCCTACCCGCCTGTGGGTACCCACCTGAGAAGGCAGGGGGGCCTTCGGGCCCAACCGGCGGGCCCCTACCCGCCAGTCCTAGCAGGGGCCCCTGGCCCAACCGGTGGGTACAACCGGCGGGCCATACCGGTGGGCCCCTACCCGCCGGTCCCAACTGGTGGGTATACCGATGGGCCAGACTACCCACCTGTCTGACCCACCCATGTGGCCCCGAAGGTGATCCTTATGTCCGATCGAACCCTAATCAGACGTGTGACCTTCTTTTGATGTTCTAAACATGATTTTATCATCGGATTTCATTAATTTTGATTCTAAAATGGTGAAGTACTAACCCCGCTCAATTATGTTAGGTTCACCCGTACCGAACGGGAATCCTTGTACGCTACAAGTAAGTGGGGAGAGGACGTTTGGCCTTGTTTCAAGGCATTTGTTTGGCATTCATTTAATTATATCTAATCTAGTCATGTCATCA
>NC_056561.1:26310753-26373551 GCF_013358625.1 Macadamia integrifolia | reverse complement strand
CAAGGATTTGAAGAGATATTGACAAGGTGGAAGAAGCATTGTGGGTTTGAAGTGATTTGGAGGGTTTGAGGTTGTTCTTGAGCAAAGAAGGTAAGATGGTTTCCCATCACTTGAATCTAGCCTAGATCTAGGTTAGAACCATCCTATAAGACCTTGAAGGTGTGAAGAATGGGTTGGGAAAAGCCCCATTTGAATCCCCAAAGAATGGAGAAAGTTGGGAAGAAACAGGGTGTTTCCCGCCAAGACCGGTGGGTCCAACCGGTGGGCCCCTACCCGCCTGTGGGCACCCACCTGAGAGGGCAGGGGCCTTCTGGCCCAACCGGTGGGTGGAACCGGCAGGCCCTACCGGTGGGCCCCTACCCGGACCGGTGGGCCAGACAGCCCACCTGTCTGACCCACCCGTGTGGCCCCGAAGGTGATTCTTATGTCCGATTGGACCAAAATCGGACGTGTGACCTTATTTTGACGTTCTAAACATGATTTTGTCATCGGATTTCATTAATTTTGATCCTAAAATGGTGAAGTACTAACCTCGCTCAATTATGTTAGGTTCACCAAATCCTACCCGATTCGCACCGGATCTCACCCGTACCGAACGAGAATCCTTGTACGCTACAGGTAAGTGGGAGAGGACTCATGCATCATAATATGCTATGTAGATATCATTCCACAATTGATGTGCATATGTGTATGTTTACTTTCCAAATGCCAATTGAATGAGATTTTATATGGACATCATTGTGCATGTCATTGATAGACTAGATGCCGTAGTCGGTTGGAACGAGTGCATTGGTGGCCCATGGAATGGGACACGGAGGCACTATGCAATCGTACTATTGTCATATAGGAGCATGCGGTATTAGGATTTTCACCATCCCGTGCTACGACCCTTCCCAACAGGGGTTAAGGTGTTGGGTTATCATTTGGGGGGAAGCAGTGGTCGCGGGTGTCGGGTCACTGTGGCGGTTAGACATAACGCCCAACGGGTCATGTAGGACAGTCGGCAACCCCGGTGGTACATTTAAGAGGGCCAATCGTACTGCTTTTAAATTGCTGGAGTCAGCACCTTTATTTTCAGTAATTTACATTTCTGTTGAGAGCCAGTGGACGGCATTGTCTTTACTTTTCCGAGTACTCATGGTGGGCCTTCTCCGATAGCCCTATGGGCGTATTGCGGGAGGGAGTTCGCGGCTCGTACCCGGAGTATACGTGCACTGTGGTTGTAGTAGCACTAAAACCAAGGACTTAGTAATGTTACTTAGGTGGATGTGATTTAAAATGTATAGCATGGCATGTAGTGCATATGATGTGTTGTGATGTGTGGACTGCTGTGTGGTCCATCTTACTACTTACTGAGCTAGTGAGCTCATCCCACGTATACGCCCCTTTTTAGATGATTTTGCAGGTCATACATCTGAGGAGCATGGGGTGGGTCCCACAGTCGAGTTTCCTGAAGAGGACTGGTGGACCCCTGGAGTTAGAGCACGGCGCTGACTGCTCGTGTGAGAGTTGTGCTGCGGGACAGTAGTTCTGAGGCTGAGCTGAGCTCCACCTTTGAGGCCGTGCTGAGCTCCACTTCTGAGGCCGAGCTGAGCTCTACTACGTGATGCCGAGCTGGGCTCAACCCTTGATGCCAAGCTGAGCTCTAGCCTTGATACCGAGCCGAGCTGTGTACTCTGATTGTTTTGGTGGATTTCCTTATGTACTTGATATTTGAATTTTATTCTTTTTGTGTAAATATCATGCCTTCAGGCTCAAATGTATATAATTATTGTATCACTATCTGGGTATCAAGTATTATGGGATTATTCACAGGTAAAACTTTGTCTTCCGCTGATCTGAGGAGTTTATATTAGTTGTGCGTATGCTGTGGTGGAATACAGTATCTGATGATCCTGGCAGGTTTGGGTTAACCGGTGTTAACTCGGTCACTAGCCCGGTTCAGTGTGAACGGGTTGTGACAGTAAGTCTCTGAAAAGGGAAATTTATGAGCTCATCAAGGCCGGATACCTCAACCAGTATTTGAAGCAGAAATATGGTGGGTACTGGCCTGAGCTGAAGAGAGATGATGCCCAGCTGAGCCGAGGTATGGCCGAGCCATCCAAGGACCCAACCACTGACCAAGCTGACGCGTATGATAACCAGCCTGTGGGTCCAGCCATTCTAACCATCATGGGCGGACCCACGATGGAATCAGTCAGAAAAGTCCAAGCACACGCGCGGTTCGTATGCATCACGGAACAACCTGTCAAAGCCCTCATTACGGATCCACTCATTACATTCTCTGATCAAGATCTGAAAGAGTTGAACTGGCGTCACAACAACGCTGTCGTAGTTCAATTAGTGGTGGCAAACCACCCCTTCCATAGGGTCCTAGTGGACACAGGAGCCTCCGTTGACCTCATGTCCTACAAAGCCTTCACAAAACTAGGGCTTGGCACTGGGACCCTAAAGCCAGCTCCAGGACCCTTGTACGGATTTTCAGGCACACCAGCAGAGCTGGAAGGAGTTGTAGACTTGCCCGTAACCATCGAACAGGGAGCTTAGACAACCACTACCATGATTTCTTTTATAGTTGCCAAGATCGCCTCACCCTACAATGCAATCCTGGGCCGACCCGGTCTCAATGGCCTTGGGGCGATTGTGTCCACTAAGCACATGAAAGTCAAATTCCCCGCCAGCAATGGAGTTGGGGAATGCAAGTCCAGCCAGAAGGAATCCTGGGAATGCTATGCAAACTTCATAAAATCTGTCAAGAAACCATGCTCGGGCCTAGCATGTACAGTAGAAATTGTTGATTGCCAAGATGAAAGCCTCTTGACCCAAGCCGAGCCAGTTGAACATCTGCTTACTGTCCCAATCACTGAGGCCAGTAGACACTTTTATCAGTTGACAGTTTTATCAGTAGATCGCATTGAAATCCCATTGATTGGGTGTTAGTCTTGTAGATTTAATACTTTCAGCACCTTAGCTTCTATATCTAAGTTATTCAATTTTTATCACGGAGCGGATTATAGTCCAAGCAAGGTATTTGTCCCAAGTCCATGCCACACATCAATATACTATGAAGCTTCTCTCAAATATCTGACTCTTCTAAGGTTGAGTACAGCTCGTCGGCATCAAAGACCTTAACCACTAAGGCATAAAGACCAAGCTCCAGCTCGGTACCACAAAACCAGACCCTAGTTTGGCGACTCAAAGACCTTAACTAGCAAGGCACGAAGAACGGGCCCTAGCTCGGCACCACAAAACCAGACCCTAGTTTGGCGACTCAAAGACCTTAACCAATAAGGCACAAAGACCGGGCCCCAGCTCGACAGCAATTAAGACCAAGCTCTGCACCACAAGACCAGACTGTAGTTTGGCAACTCAAAGACCTTAACCAGCAAGGCACAAAGATCGGGCCCCAGCTCGGCATCATCTAAGACCGAGCTCTAGCTCGGCACCACAAGGCCAGACCCTAGTTTGGTGACTCAAAGACCTTAACCAGTAAGGCACCCAGATCGGGCCCCAGCTCGGCAGCAACTAAGACCGAGCTCAAGCTCGGCACCACAAGACTAGACCCTAGTTTGGAGACTCAAAGACCTTAACTAGTAAGGCACAAAGACCGGGCCCCAGCTCGACAGCAACTAAGACCGATTTCAAGCTCGACACCACAAGACCAGACGGTAGTTTGGTGACTCAAAGACCTTAACCAGCAAGGCACGAAAAACGGGCCCTAGCTCGGCATCATCTAAGACCGAGCTCTAGCTCAGCACCACAAGACCAGACCCCAGTTTGGTGACTTAAAGACCTTAACCAGTAAAGCACAAAGACCAAGCCCTAGCTCGGCAGCATCTAAGGCCGAGCTCTAGCTCGGCACCACAAGACCAGACCCTAGTTTGGCAACTCAAAGACCTTAACCAGTAAGGCACAAAGAACGGGCCCCAGCTCGACAACAACTAAGACCGAGCTCAAGCTTGGCACCATAAGCCAAGACCCTAGTTTGGCAACTCAAAGCCCTTACGAACTAAGGCATGTAAGCCCGAGCCCCGACTTGGCACCTCAAGCCCTTACGTACTAAGGCATACAAGCCCAAGCCCCGGCTCGGCACCTCAAGCCCTTACGAACTAAGGCATGCAAGCCCGAGCCCCGACCCGGCACCTCAAGCCCTTACGAACTAAGGCATGCAAGCCCGAGCCCCGACTCGGCAGCTCAAAGCCCTTACGCACTAAGGCATTCAAGCCCGAGCACGGCTTGGCACCTCCAAACCTTGCGTTATAAAGCATGCAAGCCCTAGCATTGACTCAGCACCACAAAAGACCTTAACGCAAGGCATATCAAAAGATTGAGCCCCAGCTCGGCACCCCTATGGCTAGTCCAAGGCTTAGCGCCTCAAGGCCACACTCAGACAGCTGTACTTATCCTTATTCTTCCAAGAAGTTACTCATTTCGATCCGCGCCTAAAGCACAAGAAAATAAAGAAAGAAGCACAAGAATACTGAGAGATGAAGACATCAAAATGAATTTTTCATTAACCAAAAATGGGGAAAAAGCCCTCAAAGTACATCACTACTGAAGGAGACATCTACATAAATATGGATATATATATATAAGGCTAATCTTGGGGGGCTAATCCACGGGCCTAGCTCAGCATAAGAAAATCCTTCGAGTCGGATCACCTCTTTACCAACATTGATCGAGCCGCAGAGCTGCACCAAAGTAGCAGGGATGGGAACGCACTGCTTATAGTTCGTCAGATTGTAGCTTGGCATCTTACTTAAGATGAACCAGATGGCATTGTTCGAGCCGACCTGAAACGAAGCAATGCTAACGTCATCCAATCACTTCTGATAGGCCTAGGGGTTCAGCCACCTCATTGGCCTCTAACTTAGCCCAATGTTGCCTTTCCAATTCGCCAACCCTAGCTGCGAGCTCCTCCTCCTTGCGAGCTCCCTGAGTCTCGGACAACTCATCCTAGAGAGCATCATTCTCCTTCAAGTTGCCATTGGCATTGAGCTACTTAGCAACCTCTTATTTTGGCTCTCTAGTTATCAACCTGACATCATTGGCACGGACCTCCTCAGATTGGGCCATTTTCTTCTAGACCTCCAGTTGGTCTGTGATCTTTTGTGGCTCCCCATGAAGGCACTTTGCATCCTTTTCCTTCGAACAAGCGACAACCATGTCCTCGAACCGTTGAGCAGCCTCGGCTGAGAAAGTGAAGCAGTGCATTTCGCATCGAATTAAATGCTCTAGCAGGTCGATTTGAACTGCTAGAGCGGGGGGCTAGTGATGAGGCAAAATATGTCCCCTTCCTCAGCACGACTGAAGTGTGTATGCAAACCTGAACAGGACTGACCTACTACCTCGACGTCCAACAAGCTATGCTACCACCTCGGCCTCCATCTGGCAGTGCTACCACCTCGGCCTCCATCAGGCCATGCTATCACCTCGGCCTCCATCAGGCCGTGCTACCACCTCGGGATCCATCAGGTCGTGCTACCACCTCGGCCTCCAACAGACCGTGCTATAACCTCGGCCTCCAACAGGCCATGCTACCACCTCGGCCTCCACCAGGCTATGCTATCACCCCATTCTCCATCAAGCCGTGCTATCATCTCGACCTCCATCGGGCCATGCTAACACCTCGACCTCCATCGGGCCGTGGTGTCACCTCGGCCTCCATCAGGCCATGCTACTACCTCGTCCTCCATCAGGCCATGCAACCACCTTGGCCTCTATTGTGCCGTGCTTTCACCTCATCCTCCATTATGCTGCACTGCCTCCTCGACCTCCATCGTTCCATGCTTCCACCTCGGCATCCATCAGGCAGTGCTGCCACCTCGACCTCCATTATGTCGTGCTGCCACCTAGGCCTCCATCAGGCTGTGCTGCCACCTCAGCCCGACGTCAACAACAAGGTTTCCAGAAACGTGTGTTCGTCCACCCCTATATTTAAGGAACGTAATCCCTATTCCGGAGGATAAGACTCTATCCACTACACGTCATCATAGACGTCACACGGTTGGCATTTACGAGTTAAGAGGGGAATATTTCCAGAATCACAGAGCCACTCCCCTTGAGGACTCCATGCCTAAACAGGACTCTTCACAATCATCTCCTACTGGCCCTCCATCAGCAGCCTATAAATACCAAGGTAAGCCTCCATCAGAGGGGATGGATCACTCACTCCTCTTACTGGGAAAGCTCTCTTGAGCATCTGCTGAGGAAAGATCTGATTTAGGCATTGAAGAGTACCCCGTTGGGTCAGCCCGGCTCTCCCCTATCATCTCTTCTGTGCAGATCAGCCAAAGCACCAGGAACTACAGGGAAGGTCATCCGGTCAATTTTTACCGTGTCAATATGTATCTAAAATTACGTCCTAACCATTCATCATCTAAGAATTTAAAGACACAAGCCACGCAATTAAAATTAAATAAATAAATAACAGAAAATAAACAACCCACGCAATTAAAAAAAACAATAAAGAAAAAAAATGCTGAAATAAAAATTAAAGTAAAAGAAAGGGGATAAAGCTTGAGAGAGACTCACAAGTAGGTTTCTCTACTTAGCCCGAGGGATGCATCATAATATGAGCTTCCCTACTTGACCAGAGAGTCACTCTTACAAGGGTTACTCTACTTGGCTTTAGGGAAAGGGAGACAATTAAAATAAAAACAATAAATTGATGGTTCTATGGCCAGGAGGGGCAAAGCCAACACATACACTAGCCATGAACCTTGGGGGAAAGGGATAGCAATAATGTAACGACTGAAATTGAAATCCTAAATTAAGAAAGAAAGGGTAGTCGGAAGAGGGAATGGGATGGGGGAGAGAAGACTATTAAGGGTGCCTCCTTACTTTAACTTCAACCCTTGAACTGAAAACTTGATTGATTTGAGATACTACTAATACTAAAAACCAGATCTGGAATACACCAAATCTGAAATTTCTAGTACTAGAGAAAATAAATCTAAAGAAAAAAAATGGAACTTGAAAGACATGCTTCATAGCTTGTTCTTGTCACCTAGAACTAAGCCTAGAACTAGAACTTGAAAATGACAACTTCAATTGCTTAAACAATAAAAATAAAAAAACTGAATCAAAAACAAAAGTGCTTGCATTAATTGAATAAAAAGAACTTACAAAAGTGTTTAAAGCATAAACCTAGAACTATAGCTAGAGAAATAGAAAACTAGAGAAAGAGATAGAGCAACTAAAAATGAAAACCTAGAAGAAGAATGAAGTGTCTCCCCTCTTCTTACATGAGTTGTATTTATAGGGAATGGGGAGGTAGGGTAACAAATTTCTTTTTCCTAAAAGGGAGAAACCCACAATTGGTAGTGAGATCTTTTGAGACCAAAAGTGCTAAGGTGGAGGAGAGAGAAGAGAGAAATAAACTTGAAGAAATTTCCTATAATTTTTTTTTATTTATTTCTCTTCTTTTTCTCCCTCAAGGGACGATTTTCCTTCTTTCTTTGTGTGATTTGGACAATCTTTTGGTGATGAGGAGAGAGAAGATTTGGACAAGATTTATTTCTCCCTTTTTTTTTCTTTCCTTTTTTTTTTTTCTTCTCTTCTTGCGCAGGAACCCCTTCCACGATTTTCCTTGCTTCTAATTTGATGTGGAAATACCCCCATGCCCTTAGTGCTTTAAGTGAGTGAAAAGTAGGAAATCTTTAACAAAATTCTCCAAAAAAAGACAACCATGAGATTCGAACTTGAGACCTCCTAGTGAGCAAGGGAATTTTGCACACCATAGCTCACTAACTACACTAGGAAGTTGTTGTTGGAGAGATATGACGTCCGATAATGTTTAAAGCCTTTAAAATAAAAAACCTGCAAAAAGAGAGTAAAACCCAAAGTAGCTCCATTCTAAATATATAAAATGCATGTTTTATTATCCTAGATTTCACACATAAATGTGCTCATCAGCCCTCCATCAAGCCGTGCTTACACCTCGGCCCTCCATCAGGCCGTGCTGCCACCTCGGCCCTCCAACAGGCCGTGCTGCCACCTCGGCCCTCCATCAAGCCATGCTCCCACCTCAGCCCTCCATCAGACCGTGCTGTCACCTCGGCCCTCCATCAGGCCATGCTTCCACCTCGGCCCTCCATCAGTCCGTGTTGCCACCTCGGCCCTCCATCAGGCCGTGCTACCACATTGGCCCTCCATCAGGCTGTGCTGCCACCTCGGCCCTCCATCAGGCCGTGCTACCATCTCGACCCTCCATTAGGCCGTGCTGCCACCTCGACCCTCCATCAGGCCGAGCTGTCACCTCGGCTCGACCAACCTGTCAGCTCAGCTCGGCACAATCAAGTAATGCACCCAGAAATGTGCACACATCCACTTCGACATTCAAGGGACGTGATCCCTGATCATAGGGGCGATGACTCACTTCTTATTTTACTGAAAAATCTCTCTTGAGCATCTACTATGGAAAGATCTGACTTAGGCATCGGAGAGTCCCTCGTCGGGTCAGCCCGGCTCTCCCCTGTCATCTCTTCTGTGCAGGTCCGCCAAAGCACCAGGAACTGCAGGGAAGATCACCCGGTCAATTTTTACCGCATCAGGGCCTAATGCCCTATAGCAGAAAAACCCAAACTTACCCAGTGGATAGGGGTTTCCATGGTGTACATATTGTACGTAGATGTCGAGATGCAATGGGGCCATGTGCTGGAAATAACCTATTAATATGATATTTCAGTTTTCACTAGTTGTACCAAATGGACCCTAAGGACTATTTGGTATGGTTGGTAAATTCTTCCAAAATTGTCTTAATTGGAGCTGGAGCATGTTCCATCCATGATTCCAAGGGCTTTCCCGCTCCAAAGAAGTAGGTAATGTTGAAGGAAAGCCCAAGCTTGAGGCTAGGCACATATAAGTTGCTGAATTTTTTGAAAACCCTGGACAACTTGTATGATTTGGATAATTGCATGCTGAATTGAGTTGGAATTTAGGGGTAGGAATTTGGGCTCTAAATTGACCCTATAGGTTGGTTTAGGCCCCTCCCATATTGCCAAGTTAGATGGCTTGAAGAGCTGTGCACATGTAAGGCAGAGCAGCCACAACAAAATTGATTGCAAGCTGATAGGAAAAACCTGTAGACAGCTGGTCACCAGCTGTTGCCTACAGTTGCCTGTGACTCTACAACCCATCTGCCAGTGGGGTGTCTGCAGAGCTCTGTAGCCCCAGCTTTTGCAGCCAGTGCCCTACCTACTAATGGGTATTTTTACACACTACTGACCCCGGTTTTGGTTCTATAAGGTGGGTTAGTGCAGGGCATCATTGTGGGTAAGTAAGTGGACTTGGACTTTGTGCATGGGCTAGTACAGGTCTATACGAGTTTGCATAGGGTTGTACAGAGAAGTACGTCTAATGGCCTACAACTATACATGCTAGTGTACTAATTTGCATACAAATGAATTTGGAACTTAAATTATTTAGGCGAGGATATGCAATTGAAGAGGATTTACCAAACACATCTAAATTGGGTAGTGAGTTCAGTGGGTGTTGACTTTAATTTGCAAAGTGTTTTTGTGTTACTTTTTTAGTTTGCATGATCATTGAATATACTTACTTTTATCTGTTATTGATTATTGTTGGTATTTGTGGACTTGTGAAGATGCTAAGTGGTGGTTTGTGTGACGGGACACGATGAGGCTAAAGGGGGAATTCTGGCACCATGTGCCCGGTGGTTGTGATTACTTGGTGTGATGGATTGTGGATGCACAACATCAGTTAGATTGCATATGGTTACACTATCACAAACCCTGGTGCTACAACCCCTTGTCAATAGGGGTTATGTACTGACTAATCCTAATGTGGTTGCCTGATTAGCATTACACGTAGACGGGCAGTATCCAGAGGCGAACGCAACACGATACGACATAAAATACACATGGTTGCGGGGTTACTAACCTAGAGGTTGGTTGGGGGACCAAGGTTCTTTCTGGGACCAACTGACTCCTACCTGCAACTAGCTTGTATCACCGAACCCGAAGTACAAGGGAAGAGGGTACCACTTATGTTGCGTAGCACTAATACCAAATATGGACATAGTAATGGATCTAAGGAAATTAGTGTAACCAAATGGACTCATGTTCATCATATAACTGTTTTAGGGCATGCATTGCATCATTTTAATTGTGTGTGCCTTCCCCTTATTGAGCATGGTGAAGTTCACCCAATTATTATTGTTGTTTTTCTTAAATGGAGACAATAGTGAGCTGTAGTTTCCAACACAAACACTTGTGGAGCTGCATTTGATACTTGGTTGGTTATTCCAGACACAGAGACGGAGCATGGACCTGACTGCGGGGTATGACGATTGTGTATATGGAGGCTAGGGCTACTAAGTGACTTCAGTAGTTTTATTTTGTAGTTGTATGTGTGTGTGTGTGTGTGTGTTTGAACTTGTAAGAACTATGGAGACGTACTGATTTTCGACTTTTGTGTATTTATAAGATCAGTATCATGCAGTTGACACCTATTATATATATATATATATATGATCTTAGGTTATGTATATGATTTAGTAATCTTCATGCATTGTGTGTGTTAGACTACAACTTTGTGCTCTTAGTGAATCAGGCTAACTGGATACGGTAAGGTGTCCAATGCTGTATGCCTTAGCCTATTGGAGGTTGGGTGTGACAAGGAGAGTGTTAGGATTTTAGGACGAAAAGAAAGAGAGAGTTGTTGTTGAACATTGGTGGTATTTTTTTGCTGTAACTGAGAGAGAGAGGTTGTCACACCCTACTTTCATTTGGATGCATATGGTGTGACTAGAATGCTTACCCATCTTATGACACTACTAGGATCTTTGATAGTAGTATTTTAACCGTCACAATCATAAAAAACAGAACCAAACTAAGATCATTGCAACAAAGTAATACTATAAGAGATCAACTCAATACTGGGAAGAACTAAAGTGATTATGTAATATCATAACAATTTTATATCCAACTTTCCATTACAATACATATATATATATATAGTAATGTTCACAAAATATAACATCCAAAACACAACGGAATGATGATAAACAACTCTATCTTCGATCATGGTGCAAAGTAGGCACAACTATCATAAGCACAATCTACGTTGTGCTCCTCGGCCTCTTATGTCCACCAATCACCACTATATTCGCCCATGGAGGAGGTGTCACTTATAAGTCATGATGCAGTTCATTTTATTATTATCCACCTAACATACAAAAGTTGGGTTAATGTCATCGCGACACATTAGGTAGTATCTCTGGTCTCGGAACTCGCACATTTGTCACCCAATGATACAAACCCTAGTCATGAATAAGAGTCTGCCGATCCCGAAATGCGTCCTCGGTCACTGATGAGCACATTTATGTGTGAAATCTAAATAGTAAAGCATGCATTTTTACATATTTAGAATGGAGCTACCTTGGACTTTATTCTCTTTTTGCAGATTTTGTATTTTAAAGGCCTTAAGTATTATCGGGCATCATATCTCTCCAACAACAACTACCAAGTGTAGTTGGTGAGCTATGGTGTGCAAAATTCCATTGCTCACTAGGAGGTCTCAAGTTCGAATCTCATGGTTATCTTTTTTTTTTTTTTTTTTTTTTTTTTGAGAATTTTGTTGATGATTTCTTGTTTTTCACTCACTTAAAACATTAATGGCATGGAGGGGATTTTCACATCAAATTAGACGATTGTCTAAATCTTCAAAGCAAGGAAAATCGTGGGAGGGGTTTTTTGGGCAAGAAGAGAAAAAAAAAAGGAACAAAAAAAAAAGGGAGAAATAAATCTTGTCCAAATCTTCTCTTTTTTCCACATCATCACTAGAAGATTGTCCGAATCATACGAAGCAAAAAGAAAAATCATCCAAGGGAAAGGAAAAAAAAATTGGCCAACAAGGGTTGTGCGCAAGATTTGAAGAGAGGGAGAAAAAAAAGAGAAAAATAAATAAAAAAAGGGAAAGAAAATAAGCAAAAAAATTATATGAAATTTCTCCAAGTTTATTTCTCTCTTCTCTCTCCTCCACCTTAGCACTTTTAGTCTCAAAAGATCTCACCTACCAATTGTGGGTTTCCCCCTTTTAGGAAAGAGAAATTTGTTATCTTACCTCCCCATTCCCTATAAATACAACTCATGTAAGAAGAGGGGAGACACTTCATTCTTTTTCTAGGGGTTTTTTTTTTAGTTGCTCTCTCTCTCTCTCTCTAGTTTTAATTCTTCTTTGTTTTTGCTTTTATCACTTTTGTAATAACTTTTTATTTCAATTAATGCAAGCACTCTTTTATTTTTATTCAGCCTTTTATGTATATGATTTATGCAATTGAGTTGTAATTTTTAAGTTATAGTTCTAGGCTTAGATCTAGGTGAAGATCACAAGTCATGGAGCATCTCTTTTTTTCAAGTTCAATTTTTTTTTTCAATATTTGTTTTCTCCAGGCTTAGAAATTTTAGATTTGGTTCATTCCAGATCTGTTTTTTAGGGTTGGCAGTATCTCAAATCACCAAAACTTTCAAGTTCAAGTATTGATTCAGGTAGGTAGGCTTCTTCAATAGTCTTTTCTCCCCCCTCTCATTCCCTCTTCTGACTACCCTTTCTTTCTTAATTTAGGATTTTAATTTCAGTAATTACATTATTGTTATCCCTTTCCCCCAAGGTTTATGGCTAGTGTATGTGTTGTCTTTGCCCCTCCTAACCATAGAACCATCATTTTATTGTTTTTATTTTAATTGCCTCCCTTTTCCTAAAGCCAAGTAGAGTAACCCTTGTAAGAGTGACTCTCTGGTCAAGTAGGGAAGCTCATATTATGATGCATCCCTCGGGCTAAGTAGAAAAACCTACTTGTGAGCCCTCTCTAGCTTTATCTCCTTTCTTTTACTTTATTTTTATTTCAGCATTTTTTTCTTTTATTACTTTTTAATTGCGTGGGTTGTTTATTTTCAATTATTTATTTATTTAATTTTAATTGCGTGGCTTGCGTATTTAAATTCTTAGATGACGAATGGTTAGGATGTTATTTTAGATACATATGTTTAGGATGATAGTTAGAATTAGATCATAATCATTAATCGGTTCACTTTCGTATTATTAAAAGAAGCAAAAAATATAGTGGCTACTCTCCCTGTGTTTAACCCGTAGCTACACTAATCTGTATATTTGCGGTTACATTTTAAATCCTAACAGTCGCCCAAAAAACCTCTAATAATCCCATCCTAGCAGCTACAACATCACCATTGATCATATAGGGCTAGTTTCCATTTCTGACAACAATCACATCATACCACGGAAGTGGTATCCCAGAAAATCTCATAAACTTGCCATAGTGGGTTATCCAACACCTCATCCCTATTGGCATGGGATCATAGCATAGAGTAATTATACTTAAACATAATAGTATACATACCTTTTATATTTATACAATTAGTATGGACATGCAGTTCCAGAATCACCATTGGCCACACTTCATTCCATGTCTAAGACTAGTCTAGCATATATGCAATTAGTATGGGATACACGGTGCCAAAATTAACATCTGCCACACCATTTACCTTATCTAAGCCTGGCCTAATGCACACACAATGTATGATGCAATCAGCAACACGACAATCACGGTATCCAAATTCCCTTTGGCCATACTTCATCTCGCTTATACACAACAATCAATCATATCAACAATTCATATATAATAATTTATATAGCTTAAATAGAGTATACATGTTATGGAATTTAAAGCACATGCTTGCAATGGCATACATCATTTTTAATTTAAGAGCATTGCAAAGTAAAGTCAGACCACCACTCACCTTGTCTACTGACTCGGTAAGAATTAACTCAGAAATTGTCACACCCCAATTCTAGTAGACCCAACTTACCATTAGGAATATCGGCGGTGTGAGTAAGACACATACCTGTCTTACAAACCTACCAGGATCTCTAATAGCAGTACCTTAACATTTTCACAATTTCACGTCACAAACCAACATAAGTAGTGAAATCAGAGTATAGTAGCGAAATCATAAATAATACGGGGAACCGTCTAATGATAATATAATAGCAATATCCGAGTTATTCTGTTACATTTATTTATGACATATAATATAATCTAAAAAATACACAATCCACAGTTATACCCAAAGTATCAAAGTATGATGTAAAATCTCACGATGCGGCGTAAGCACAGTGGTCACAAGCACAGTCCTAATTGTGCTCCTCCGCTTCTAGCATCCACCAGTCGCTCACACCATACTCTGACCCAGAAGATATTGGGTCAGCCGCTATTAGCACCACGGTACCTGCATCATCATCTAAAAAGGGATGTATACGTGGGGTGAGCTTTCCAACTTGCTCAGTGAGGGGTGGGATCAAGCACATCTAAGCAAGACAATAGAAGTAATAATTTATGATGCATGATTGTGAAAATTAAACACATAGACCATGATGCTCGTCATGCAGTTCATTTATTTATTATCCACCTAACAATACAAACTAAGTCTGATAAATACTACTGTGATGCATTAGGTTGTATCCTTCATCTCGGAACCACCATCGACTACGCAAGGATATAAACCCTAGCCATGAACAGAAGTCTGTCGGTCACCCAACAAAACCCTAATAACCCCCTCTTGATAGTCACGGCATCGGTACATCATCGGCCACGTCGGACAAGTTCCCACCTCCTACAACAATCGCATCATACCGAGGGTGTAGCATTTCAGAAAGGCACATCAAACATACCACAATGGGTTATCCAACACTTCATTCTCTGTTGGCAAGGGTTTGTAGTATAGGGAGTGATACCTAACCACAAATATGCTACATGCCTTCATAGTGATACATTTAGTATGAATTACACGATACCGGCAAGACCTCGGCCACAAAGTGTAATCCATCTCCAAATACAGTCCTGGGTACACGATACCAGTGAGACATTGGCCACAAAGTAAAACTCGAGACTGTTTACCTAATCTAGCATACATATCACAGTTGAGTATAGACTACGCGACACCAATGCCAATCATCGGCCACGAAGCGCATCCATTTCTAAATGCAGTCCTGGGGTACACGATACCAGCAAGACCTTGGCCACAAAGTGTAACCCGTGACTACAACTAACTCTAATACACATAATCAATGCATGAATGCAATATACATACGGTAATCACAACACTGGTACCACCTCGGCCACGTCAAATTCCATCTCACACATACAATCAAACACAAAGCGATCACGGTACCGGTACCACCTCAGCCACATCGGATCCCGTCATACATCTCCATATAGTTCATAACATGATTGTAAAATGACAAACGTAACATATCATCATCGTATTAGAGCAATTACAATTGAACATATAATTCTAAGCATGTGAGTAATTTAATAATAATAAACATTCTAAAAATAAACACAATTCATCCCTCACCTGGTTTACGATCGAGTGTGTTTAGGTTCAAGTACGGCCACCGATCGATCAAATAAATTCTGGCTTCGGGGCACGTGTGCGTCACTATCCTAGACACAAGGGAATCGTAAATCAGTATGCATTGAGAATATCAGGAGGGACCTACACAGGTCACCCCCAAAGGGTACAGACACTGTTCCTAAGTGACAATACTGTCACTGGAAACACCCATCGAAAACAGGGCATTTTCACCGAAAATATCAGTCCTGTTTCTAGTGGGGAAGTTAGAGAGCATATAAGGCTCACCTGTCCACTAGATATATGCCACCAAAAACAGACACAGTGGATCCGATGGGCTGTTTTCGGTGGTGGTTCAGGACAGTCCACCCATTTTGGGGCTTTTTGGCTTGGGCCTGATCGTCGAGATTTATTTCGTGGAGTTTATAAGGGATGTTTCTAGCGTCATTCGAAGCCAAGAAAATTCCAATTCCACTGAGCCGTTTGGGAGATTCGTCGATCGAACGATCGAACCCTAGTTGGTCTATGGGCAATACATATTATCGGAGCTCACCGGGCTTGGTTTGAGCTCGACAACAACACCAGGAGGGTAGAACACACATTCTACAACCTTAACATGGTTTGTACACTAAGATTCCACCCATACCTAGGTCAAAATGAAGAGAGAGAGAGTGGTATGGGAGGTTGTACTTACCTCCGACAATGATTCCTGCAACAAGGCGACAGTTGGCACCAAGGTAAGCCTCTAACCTTCTTCTTCTTCCTCTTCTTCTTCCTTCCTCTTCTCTTTCTCTCCTCTCCTACGTTGAGTACATGGGAAATGAGGAAATGAATCCTCATTTCCCAACTTATAACTTAAGTGGACCTTAGGGTCTGTTTGGGTTGGACCCCTTTTGGACTAATCGGGTAAAAATGAATTTCGGGGCACAAGGACCCTACCATTTAGGTCTGTAAAGTGCTCACGTCATGAGGAAGGTGTGGAGGATGATTTTGGATCATTCAAAACCATTTACTATGCGAGTGAAGGGAACCGCGGACATCAGAACCCCGACAGCAGCCTGTCAAGCCACCAAAAATAGGCACCTGATCCAGGCCTAGGCTGCTTCCGGTGGCTTGTTTCCAGTGGTCAAGATAGCTTGCTGTCTTGACAGCTTGTTGTCCCATGGCTGTTCTCGCACAAGTGGTTGCCCTCGGACATGCTCAAGGCCTTTCGACAAATTTTTTGATGTGTCAGAATCCAAGTGTGGGGAGTTGGGTCACTTACTGTCTGGAATCGGAAGGTATGAATTCCCTCTAGTTAGATAAGCACGCAATGCATGAACATGTGGGGTCAACTCTACCCCGTCAGTAATGCACATCTACGAGCCAAAACCCGATCGTACTTCCGATCTCCATTCCGAGGTCTGTCACAATAGTTCAAATTAGACCAAATTAGGGCACAGGTGTAACAGAAATAAGCATCCAAAAGTACCCCAATAGGCCTCACCGAAGGTTTGGTTTAGACCTAACAATATGGTGTAATTCAAGTATTAATGAAGGTGTTAAAGACCCCCCAAAAGGATTCCCTAAAAGATTCTAGGAACAATTCATCAAGACCCACAGGTAGGTGGACTAGTGGCTTCACCAATCTGTTGAATGCCCATCGATAGGTCAGTGATCTACTGCTTTGATTTATCGGTGGCAGTCCAAAGACTTTTTTGGGATAAACTCTCAACCACCGACCTTCTTAAGGCCATTTTTTGTCCATAGAAATTGTAGAGGATCATTCGACATTTCATTTGAACCTAACAGATCACATTGAGTAGCCTTTTATCTGCCTTAGAAATCAATTCTATTAAAGCTCATGCATTTATTTGAATCTTGGGGCTTAGTTCCTCTCCCTATATTATGTATAGTCGACTAATTTTAACTCCCTATTGGGGCTTAGTTTCTATCCTATACTATTCCGCTCGTGTCAGACAAAAGCTATCCAAAAGAGTATGCGTGCTGTAGTTTTTCAGTTGGTTGCTCTGCTAATTGTAGCGCTTTAACGTGTGGAGACTTTATCACAATCATATGAATCTAAAGAATTTCCTATGGTAGAATCGGGAGATCCGATTGAATATCCGTTGAAACCCAAAAAAGTGGGTTTATCACCCAAACTACCTATCCTAAATTGGTTGAGCTCGAATCTTGGGTTGGTGGGTGTGCATTGGAGTTCTACAAGCACAAAAGAGTGTGCTCATTTGAACCCCTTGGCACTAGGTTTAGCTCTCGAACCCAACTAACAAACCCGAAACCTAACTATTCAAAGCATGAAAATGGAGAGGGGGAGGTGGAGGAGAACCCCCTACCTTGCGTGTGCAAATGTGGGAGGTAAACACCCAAGTCCGGAGCTCTCCACTTTCTCCTTCTTCTTCTCCTTCCTTTCCTCTCTTTTTTGTCCCTCCAATGTTCTTTGGCTTAGGAAATAAATGAGCTTGAAAAGCTCATGAACCTATTTATAGGCCAAAGCAACTAAGGAATGTTTGGCTAGTCAAAATGTCCATATCCATTATTCTAACTATTGGATCATGTGGACCCACCACTTTGACTATATGAGAAATTAATTAAGTGCTAGGACTGGTGCTCCATACATGGGAAACTTGTTAGAAGGTATGACTGTGATACGTTGGGTCCCGCAACCAATAATTCAATTCGACAGTACAGACCCACCGGTAGGTCTACCCACTAGTAAGTTGATCAACCGGTGGACCATACTGCACCAGTTTTGACTATACTTCTTTGGAGCATTTACCGAATTGGGGATAGGGTTCATATGGGGGCTTGTGCACATAAATTGGAGTATACCCATTATGCTTGAGTAAAGTAGTAAGGCTAGGATACTCACTACTAAGGTTTCGGAGGTCTGAAACCCTTCCAGTTGGATTGGCAACACTTGCATTGGCATGAGGGGTCTTTCCGTCCCTATAGACAATGTAATGTTGTTATCCACCAGTCACCGATACTGACACTCTTTGGTGCATCACCTATCATTAAAAGTCAAATTTGATCGGATTAGGGCATGGGTATAATAGAGGCCTCAAGGAATTTCAGGGCAGGAATGTATTGGAACTCTAGTTATTTGGCATTGGTGGTGTAATAGAAGATTGGTTGTTGTTTGTAAAACCCCTTCTGAATGCATAATGCTATAGTGCAATGCATATATATAAACTATGTAATGCAATGGATAATGTTGTAATACTATAGTGCAATGCATCCTCATGTAATGTATAATTGATTAAAGATGTTATGATTTGTTTTTTCAATGGTTCATTAGTACACTTTTAGAAGTATTTCATGGAGATGGTGATAGGTATGGTAGGCTTCTCATTCAACTCTAAGGAAGCTTTTGAAAGCTACCCTTTTGCTGATGAAAGGGAAGGGATCCCATTTGAATAGCTCACGAAAGGGAAGAGATCCCATTTGTTCATGTGGGTGGGGGTCCCCTCTACCTACCTATAACTCTTCCCCTTCAGAATCTATTTCCAAAAACAGGTGTTATCAAACACCAATACCTGCTGAAATGTTTCCGGAAACAGATTTATTAAACACATTTTCAACTCCAAAAACTATTTCTAAACACATAAACAAAAAACTGTTTCTGTTGTTTCTAGACACATAAACAGCAAAAATGTTATTAAACATGCCCTTTAATTCTTACCCTTTAGGGAAAATGAAATCTTAAATGTTATTTATTTATTTATTTAAATCTTGGATTCCCATCTCTCAATCTTAGTCGTCCAACCCATTAGTTGTTTATAATTAATTCTCTCCACCGTCACTTGCTGCCCTGTTCCCTACCACTTTGCAACCCGCCACACTTTCACATGTTGGGTCATGTGGGCCCACCACCTTGGCTCCACAAGGTTTTAATTGATCATAAGGAGTGGTGCTCTATGCATGGGGTAACATACCAAAAAGCACGACCATGATCACAGTGCCTCATCACCATTAACTTGATATGGGCCATATAGATACACCGGTAGGTCTCACCTATGGATCACCATCCACTTGTAGGTTCTGTTGTACCGTTTTAAATAAATTTCTTTAATACATTTGCCTGATTGGGGAGGGGGTTTCTATGGACTAGTGCACAATAAATAAGGTATATCTATCATGCTTGAGTGGAGTAAAGCAACGGGATGAGGTTACTCACTACCAATTCGGAGGTTTGAATCCTTCCAATTGTCTTTGCCCTAGCACGAGGAGTCATGCAATCCCTCCAAATAGTAGACCGTTGCTATCCACTGTTCACGGGTATTGATAAAATCCGGTGCATCACATATTATTACAAAGTTTAAATTATACTGGATTTGGGTCTGGGGCTAACAAATCATTGGCGAAGAATTATATATATATATGAATGCTTTGATAATTTGATTGTGGAGTTAGATAACAAAACTCTTATTACTTATCTTCAAGAAAGCCCTTCGAAGTCATTGTTGGAGATTAGATCTGTTTTGGAAGACATCTTGCATGTATCTTCATATTTACTACTTGTAATTTTCTATGTGTTCCAAGGGAGATGAACAGCATTGCTGACCCCCTGGAAAGACGGCATTGTCGGTTTTGTGTATGAATCAGGCCAAATTTCGATCCATGGCTTGTGGAGATGTGTACAACTCCAGCCTTGAGCTCTACACGATGAGTCTAATAATACTTATCTTTACCCAAAAAGAAAAAGAAAAAGAAAAAAAGATATTGTCCAGCCTATTGAGGGGAGGGAAGCTAGAATATGTAGAGTTGCTAGCTTGTAATTCTGTGAATTGTACATTCATGTACCAAAGATGAATTAGGAAGACAATCACAAAAATAAATAAAGTAACCTTATAATTTTGGTTGATCGTTAAACTTGTAAGCTTGTAAAAGAAGTTCCAAACTTTAAACCGCACTTGAGTTGATATAAACAATATGATTAACGATAAACAGAGAATCATAAGAAAAAAATCTCAAACATTCAAAAACTAGAATGTAAATGGCCCAAGGAAACTTTGAAGACTTCACTTACATGGAGTGTTGTAGTTATTAGTGGAACTTTATTTTACGATTCATTTCTCACCTATTAAGAGGTTTATATGTAAAGTAGGTTTAATGCACAAAGCACAAAGCACAAAGCACAAACTTTGAAACATTTTATTTTTTTCCATTGGACTACAAGAAGGTTTCAAAATCCTTTCAAAATGATAGATAATATTTGCCTTTCCAATCAAAACAAAATTGGATGAAGAATGAAATTGAATGAAAGATTTGGTTTTAATAGTAAAAAGCGATAAATAGATTTTGGATCACAATTTTAAAGATCTACCGAAAAATGACTATGCATTTCAAATGTTTTGGTGTACCTTTTAACAAAATTTATTTATCTTAAAAAAATGGACAACAAGTGTTATTTTTAAAATAAGGATTGGAGCTACGAATGGAGAGACAAGGGCGAACAAGGGCGAACAAATGCCAAATCAATCATGCAATATTGGGTGTCAAGTGATGAATAATTCCTATTTCTTATCCTATTTTTTTTTTTTAATAATTGATCTAAAGATATATGAAAAAAAGAAGAAAAGGGGAGGTGTGGAAAAAGGAGAGAAATAGTCCTAAATATTATTGTTTATATTGAAAACAAATGATGCTTAATATATTGTCTTGGTCCCGTAGCTCAGTTGGTTAGAGCGTTGGTCTTATGAGCCGAAGGTCGCGGGTTCAAGCCCCGCCGGGACCATGATGATGTGCTTTATTATTACTCTTGTAATTGATAATACAATAATAACAATTTTCATTTTGATTGTGCTTTTACTAATCCTTTTGTGACAATTAAATGTTAAATCAAGATGAAAAATTTGACATCCATAATTTTAATACTAAAAGATCTCTAGCCTACTGTGGAGGTGCATTATTACCCTCCTTCTATTTATTTCTTCTCCTCATATTAAATAACTTCTCAGAGCGTTATACATGAAACTCTTTTGTCACTACTCATTGATGCACTCCCCTATACTGTTTGTTTAGAAATCCTTTCCCTTAAATTAAATAAAAATATTTATCACACAAATTATATAAAAAATGATAGATATACCCTTTTTTATATTCTAGAGGTAATCCTTGTCATTCCATGTGTCTACTATTAGTGCTGGTATAATCAGATTGTTCAATTTTAATAGTTTTTTAACGAGCAAAAGTGTTTCACGATGATGTGCTTTACTATTACTTTTGTAATTGATAATACAGTAATAATAATTTTCATTTTGATTGTGCTTTCACTAATCCTTTTGTGACAAGTAAGTGTTGATTGTGCTTTCACTAATCTTTTGTGACTCATAAGTGCTGAACTAAGATGAAAAGTTCAGCATCCATAATTTTGTTTTTCTTAAAACAAATCAAATATATCATTTACATGGTTGAAAATACTAAAGGATCTCTAAACCTACTGTGGAAGTGCATTATTACCCTCTCTCTATTCATTTCTTCTCCTCATATTAAATAACTTCTCAGAGAACTATACATGAAACTCTTTTGTCACTACTCATTAATGCACTCTCCAATACCCCTTGTTTAGAAATCTTCTCCCTTAAATTAAATAAAAATATTTTATCACACAAAATTTATATAAAAAATGACAATATACTTTTTTTTTATATTATGAGGTAATCATACCTTTTTTTTATATTATGAGGTAATCCTTGTCATTCCATGTGTCTGCTATTAGTGATGGTATAATCATATTGTTCGACCTCAATAGTTTTTTAATGATAAAAAGTGTTCCATATATGCATTATCATTATGTGCTAGAAACTTGGTTTAAAAAATGGGATTGAATCAGTCAGAATTGTTTGGATTGAATTGGTATTGGCCAAGATCGATCCCCAATATTGAATCCTGGTGGATTCAATACCGATCCATTGCTAAGGTTTAAGGGTAAAATTGGTAAAATTATATATACATACGTATATATATTAACGGGGTAAATTCGTCCGATCTAAGATAACAATCCCAAGTTTTAAAACCTTACACAAAAACTTTTTTATTTATTTATTATTATCCTCATATGTTGGTCAAAGTACTACCTTAACATTTCACCTATTATATATATATATATATATATATATTGGTGAAATTTCACCTATGATATAGAGCAGATAACCAAAAGACTATTAAATAAAAAACATTCTTTTGCATAATGGACTTGATTGGACTGTGAGACAAAAAATATGAATCATGTTAGTATTTAATTTGGGCTTAATTGGACTGAGACGAAGAATATAATCATGTTAGTATTAATTTATGTTTTTTTTTCCCTTTTTCTGCCCCTTTTCTTCTTGGGTGCGAAGAACGGGAAAATGCAGTTATTTATTTTTATCTTTTTTTCCTTTGGCGCGGAGAAGGGTAGGTTCATAAATCTTTTTTTGGGAAAAAGAACATTCTTTGGGCATGCGGCTCCTGAGCAAGTATGGAGGCTAATGAGGGGGAGTTATTTCACCATCCTTGATTTGTGTTTGGGTGTAGGGGCTACACGACCAAGGAACGTTCATTTTTTTTTTTTTGTGCAAACAAGATCCATAATTCAATGATAAAATAATTGGGCTCTCTTTTCTTCTTTTTACATGTTTATTATGTATACAAATTTTCATAAAAAAGTACAATAATAATCATTAGGAAGAGATCCCCAAACTGATAGTGTGGGGATGCTTTCCCATACATAGTTAGTAAAAAACAAGATCGACATAAAAATGGAAATAGATTGTATAGATTTTAAATGGAAAAAATTCCAAATGGTACGGTAAAATTTTTTTTTAAAAACAGAGAAGGGTGAAAACGAAACACATACGGTACATGTTTAAAACGTGTAGATTTACAAAAAAAAAAAAAAAAGGGACAAAAAAAGGAACTATACTTATATGAATCAAGGAATTATTACATAAATAAATGCATCTAATGTTCAAAACAACTATAACATCCAATATTATATATATATATATATATATATATATCTATGATTCATTATAAGTTCTATAACATGTCATCCAATATCATCCGACACTAATTCTGAGTTCATATTTTTCTTGGTTAAAACCAATTCCAAATTCATACACCATATAGAAAAACATGTCCATAGTCTTGTTGAGCAATGGGGCTTGGCTATGATATTATTTAGGGAAATTTACAGTGCTACCCCCTACAGAATGCCACAATTATAAGAACACCCTCTCTGTTTCACCAAATTAGATCAGACCCCCTACCGTCGGTCATTGTTAAGGAATATACCTTACATGTTGATATCAGCTACTATATTTTATTTTAAATGCCAAAATGCCCTTACTTCTATTAGCTGGTGAAGACAGTTTGCCATGATTACCAAGAAAAAAATCAAAAGAGAAAAGAAGCCTCTGAAGCGTCCGGCCCCCAAAACTTCCAGCCAGTTAGGGCTAATTCCATGGCGTTTCCAAACCCAACGATAGTTGGAAGCCTCTGAAGCGTCCCGAGATCAGCAATAACTACCAAATCGACCTCCTTCACAGAGAAGAATGAATCCTCAGTACAATACCTAATATCACAAACTTGAACAGATGGAACAGGGGGAGAAGATTTTTTAGAGAAAATATAAGACAAGTCAACGGCACGACGGGGAAAAAAATGAAATCGTAGCCTGCTGAAGGGATTGCTATGCTTTCCATTCCATGTTTGGTTCCAAAGAAAAGTACTTGAATACTAGGGTCAATAGTCTTGAGTTCATCAGAAATGGTGACGGTAGGGTAGATATGGCCACCGGTACCTCCAGCAGCAAACATGATCCATAAATTATCTCCATTTCTATTGAAGGAGAATTGTTCACCATATCAACAGCTAAGCAGCAGAAAAGCTTGAGATTTCTAAAACAAAAATAGAGTAATCAGACAAGACTAGAGAGAGAAAAGAGTATATGAGGAGAATGAAGCACTTACCTTGTGGTAGATGTCGAGAACGGAAGAGAAGGGTACTTGAGCTTGAGTTTAAGTAGTAAGATGGAAGAGATGGGAGTAAGTGAGAGAAGAGTCATGGAATCCATTGAAACAAAGGTTCAAGATGATTGAAGCTTTGCTTCATTCAATACATTCGTGTGCTTGTGATGTCAACAGTCAACCTCCTTCGCCCTTTGGGGTTGTAACATGTGAAGGAAACCAAACCATGAGAATGAGCTTTTATCATTTTCTGGGAATCTGCGTCTGATTTGTAGCTGGCATGACGAATTAGGTTGGGATTCATAGGTCAGAGGGGTTTTGCCTGTTCGCTATGAGTTCCTACAGATCACCGTGAGATCCTGTTGTCGCCGTCCGTTGTTGATGTTGCCACTGCCATGATCTCTGGTGCTTTGAATGATCGCCTCTGCGTTTGATGTCTCAATGAAGGTGAGTATAGGTAGGGATGAAGAGGAATTGGGTTAAAACATGAGTTTTAATAACAAGGGTATAACGGTCATTTAACTCTTTACTTAACAATGACTGACGGTAGGGGGTCCGAGTCTAATTTGGTGAAACGGAGGGGGTGTTCTTATAATTGTGGCATTCTCTAGGGGGTGGCGCTATAAATTTTTCTATTATTTATTGTTGTCAACATAGTCAACACAATCCTAGAGTGATGAATGTTCAGTTGGAGCTAGGAGTCATCACTTTAGAAACACTCTTCAACATATGTATCATATTATAACTCAATTTTAGGGTTTGTGTATTAAATTTTAGTTTAAGGTGATATCATAAGAAATATAGGCCTTTGAGTTATCTTCATGTTGGTGAAAGAATCAGGTTGATCGGATTTCATGATAGAGAGATATGGTCAATTAAGTAGAATTATGTTAAATAAGTCTTAAGTCTTAAAAAATGGAAAAAAAAGGGGGAACGAGTTTTAAATGTGTTTAAAATGGGAATGCTTTCTGTAATATCCCGCTTCTTAAACCCGGTCTGATTTCGCGATTTGAACCGGTTAACTATGCAGGAACCGAGCCAGAGGATATTAGAGCGGGCTCCTTATGGGCTATGATGGCACGGGTGACCTTAAACACCGGCTGGCCCGACAAGTCCGAGCCAGTGCCAGAAGTGACGGGAGTGCCCAAACCGTGTACGTGCACCTATCATAAGGCTATGTACGGATAAAACAGGTATTATATCCGTATTTTAAGATATATACGTATGCTACATCGTATGCCTGGGGTGGGGTTCGTGCCGAGGTCCGAACCCGGTCAAAATCCCAAGTTTTGGCTCTCAGGCGGGTATAACAGGTGGGTACACCCACCCACCTGAGTGACCCATCCAATACTATTCACTTAAGTAGGAATAGTATATAAAGCTTTATGATTTCTTTTCTTTCCATTTATTACCCTCGTACGTTTGGTGAGAAAAGTAAAGAGGAGAGAGAAAAGAAAGGGAAGAAGAAGGAAGAGGAAGAAAGGAAGGATTTCAGTGGCGCCGGAGCTCGATCTTGCCATTCCGGTGCCGGGAGAGTAGTTTTCAACTCTAGATCTACGGTTGGAGGTAAGAAAAGTTGGGTATTACGAACGTTCACCATACCCAAGCTTTAAACCCTTGATTCGAGTATGGTTTCTTGAAATCTTGTAAGTACCCTTTGAAATGATGAATCTAAGGTTTAATAGATGATTTATGTGTTGATCTTGAAGGATTTGAAGAGATATTAACAAGGTAGAAGAAGCATTGTGAGTTGGAAGTGATTTGAAGGGTTTGAAGTCATTTTTGGGCAAAGAAGGTAAGATGGCTTTCCCTCACTTGAATCTAACCTAGATCTAGGTTAGAACCATCCTATAGGACTTCAAAGGTGTGAAGAATGGGTGGGGGAAAGCCTCATTTGATTCCCCAAAGGATGGAGAAAATGGAGAAGAGAAAGAGTCATTCCCGCCAAAACCGGTGGGTACAACCGGCGGGTACCTACCCGCCTGAGAGTACCCACCTGAGAAGGCAGAGGTCCCTGGCCAAACCGGTGGGTACAACCGGCGGGTATAACCGGCGGTCATAACCGGTGGGTATAACCGGCGGGTAGACAGCCCACCTGTCTTACCCACCTGTGTGGCCCCGAAGGTGATCCTTAGGTCCGATCGAACCCAAATCGGACGTGTGACCTTCTTTCGACGTTCTAAACACGATTTTGACATCGGATTTCATTAATTTTGATTCTAAAATGGTGAAGTACTAACCCCGCTCAATTATGTTAGGTTCACCAAATCCAACCCGATTCGCTCCGGATCTCACCCGTACCGAGCGGGAATCCTTGTACGCTACAAGTAAGTGGAGAGAGGACGTTTGGCCTTGTTTCAAGGCATTTGTTTGGCATTCATATAACTATATCTAATCTAGTCATGTCATCATGAATATGCTATATTGATTAGTCATTCCACTCATTGATGTGCATATATGCTATGTTTACTTTCAATTGCAAATTAAATGAGATGTTATATGTTGAATGTGGGCATCATGGAGCATAATGCATTGATAAACTAGATGCCGTGGTCGGCTTGGAAACGAATGCATTGGTAGCCCGTGGTATGGGACACGGAGGCACTATGTAGTCGTACTGTCATATAGGAGCATGCGGTATTAGGATTCTCACCATCCCGTGCTACGACCCTTCCCAACAGGGGTTAAGGTGTTGGGTTGCCATTTGGGGGGAAGCAGGGGTCGCGGTTGTCGTAGGCATTACGCCCGGGAGTCTGTAGGACAGTCGGCAACCCCGGTGGTACATTCAAGAGGGCCAATCGTACTGCTTTTAAATTGCTGGAGTCAGCACTGTTATTTCAATTATTTACATTTCTGTTGAGAGCCGGTGGACGGCATTGTCTTTATTTTTCCGAGTACTCACGGTGGGCCTTCTCCAACAGCCCTATGGGCGTATCGCGGGAGGGAGTTCGCGTCTCGTACCCGGAGTATACGCGCACTGTGGTTGTAGTAGCACTAAAACCAAAGACTTAGTAATGTTGATTAGGTGATGTGATTTAAAATGAATTGCATGGCATGTAGTGCATATGATGTGTTGTGATGTGTGGACTGTTGTGTATGGTCCACCTCTCTACTTACTGAGCTAGTGAGCTCATTCCACGTGTACACCCCTTTTTAGATGATTTTATAGGTCATGCATCTGAGGAGCATGGGGCGGGTCCCACAGTCGAGTTTCCTGAAGAGGACTGGTGGACCCCTGAGGAGTTTGAGCACGGTGTAGACTGCGCATGTGAGAGCTGTGCTGCGGGACAGCATTTCTGAGGCCGAGCTGAGCTCCCCTTGGAGGCCGTGCTGAGCTCCACTACCGAGGCCGAGCTGAGCTCTTCTATGTGATGCCGAGCTGGGCACAACCCTTGATGCCGAGCTGAGCTCCAGCCTTGATACCGAGCCGAGCTGTGTACTTTGATGATTTTTGATGAATTCTTGTATATACTTGATATTTGAACCTTATTCTTTTTGTGTAATATCATGCCTTCGGGCCCAAATGTATATAATTATTGTATCACTATTTGGGTATCAAGTATATGGGAATTATTTACAGGTAAAACTTAGTCTTCCGCTGATCTGATGAATTGATGTTAGTGTGTGTATGCTGTGGTGGAATACAGTATCTGATGATCCTGGCAGGTTTGGGTTAATCGGTGTTAACTCGGTCACCGCTCCGGTTCAGGGTGAACGGGGTGTGACACTTTCCGTTTGCCTTCTTTTTTTTTTTTTGTATTTTTATATGGAAAAACATGTTTTAAACAGTAAAAAATAAGAACATCATTTTAAACACATTTTTGCTAAGTAGGTTCCCACACCTACCTTCTCACAGTTTGACCATATGGGATCCCACAGTGACACTCTATTTTCCTTGATCATGTGGGCCTCATACTCTTTTTGATTTATTGATGGGGGTGGGGGTGTTATAATGTTTAGGGTTTCACAATAGACCCTAATGGGTTTTCATACAGACAACTAGAACATGAAGTTGAATCAAACATAAATGATTGATTTGGAACTTGCACCTGAGTGTGTCGATGATGAGAGTGATGTAGTTTCTTACAATTCTCTCCTCTTGAATGTGGATCTTCTACAACCCCTTAGGCCTCCTAGAGTTCTCTCACTTTAGTTAAAAGTGAAAAAAAGTGAATGATGGCAAATTCAGTAATTATAATACTGTTATGCACAAAAAAACCTAAATCATAATGGGTTGGGCCAACATATCCCTAAACTTGAGTAGATCGAACCGGTTCATACAACTTGACTCTCACCCATTTAATTAATCCAAATAATTAATTAAACCCATAAATCCAACAATCTCCAAGTTGGGATAAATTAATTATAAGGATGTCTTTCAAATTGGTTTGGTCGTAGAATCTCATTACATTAACCAATTTTATTGTGATTCAGTTGAAAAACCACTCACATTGAACAACAACAGAAGATACACATCAATATATAACATACAACTTTCTATCATTACAAATATAAGTAAAATTTTCAACACAAATGTCTATGGGATATTGACATGGAAAAGATGACATATCCTTAAATAACATTGTTGTCATTCCATGTAGGTCCTTAATTGTGATTTTAACCTTTACTATAACCAATTGCCTTTAATGTAAAGTTCATATCTAACTGTAACTTTTCACCTATAAACTGTGATAAACATTGTCTTTGAATAATGTTAAATACTGCATTGTAAACTGTGGTAAAATTTCCTATAACTATGACAATTACTGTCTATATGCTCAAATGAAATCACAAAACAATTAATAAATGGAATAACCTTGCATAATATATATGCTAAAACATATATTTCATCAAATTGTGCCCCAAAACATACAAGCTAAAGTTTCAAACATAAACACATAGTCAACAAGAAAACAAAGCTCTCACTAACCAAGCATATTAAATGACTCAATATAAATGTCTGAACTTAGAGAAATCCTAAGTACTCTAATAGCTTCAACTTCTACTCAATCTCCTTTGCTAACTTGTGTCTGTGAGAGGGTAAAGTTTAGGTTTCTTAAGTGCTATGTTTAAGTCAAGAAGACCCAAATGCAATTTTAATTCCTCTACCCATTTGGATAGTTGTCACCGGTAAGAACTAGGATGGAAGACAAATAACTTGAGAGAATGACCATCTTACTATGACAGTAATAACAACACAATACATGCCAAATTTTAAAATACAAAACACAATATTAAAGCATGCAATATCATAACCCAAAGAGGTAGTGCAGTTGGTGAGCAACGAACTTGGTACGAGCCGTAAACTCGGACGTCCTATGTTCGACTCCCATTAGGCACATCTTGGGCCACTCACATGGGGGTGTTTAGTGCTCATCATTGCTCTCAGTGAAAATTGAATGGTTCTCATTCAGCCCCAATATGATCTGGTCTTTACGGTTATGGGGTCAGTATGGGCCCGCGGGACTAGTTAGGTGGAAGGCCTAGATACCCGTCGTTAGCAAAAGAAAAAAAAAACATGCAATATTATCAATGTGTTTTAAATAAGAATTATATTTAAAATTGTATCCCTATCCTTTGAGATAAGAATTCACTGATCCTCTTATTTCTTTATTTTAACTATGAAAAAAACACTAACATTTGAAAATTCAATTACCTTTGGGCAAAAGAAATCCTAAGTCAATGTCCCTTCCTAATATGTGAATATTTATTCAAAAACTTTAATTACATCATTTTTGGGAAAGTATCACCTTTAGTGTCAAGAAATACACGACTAAAATGAATGTTTGTAAACTTTGATGACATCGCCTTTGAGAAATGTCACATTTTTATTGTTGAGAAAAACACAATCAAAATGAATGCACCACTTTGGTGGATTGCTCAATCCTATCATATTTTTCTCATTGGAGATATATGTATATTTACAGGAACATATATTTAAATCAGACACTAGGACAATAAAAACCATACAAGAGTTACAACTGTAACTATATTCCTATCCTTTTTGCTAAGAACACACTGGTCCTCTTGTAAATCCACATTTACTGTTAAAAGAATAATAACTTTTGAGGTCCTCTCACTTTTGGATTTAGAAATCTCTAGGTTACTATAATTTTCTTTAACTTTGATGACATCTCTTTGGGCAAATGTCACTAACTTTGCTATCCTGGGAAAACCATAGAAGAATACGATGTGCCACTTTGGAGGATTCCAATTGACTATTTCATGGTTTCCTAGAAATGTATTATGCAACTAAGCATGTGCAGAAGCTTACACATAGTTTAATTCAAACATACTTATTCATCATAGGGTGTTTCAAATCTCTGTTAGTTAAAACGGGAACGGCAAAAAAATAGTGTTCGGTACGGACATTTTTAAACGGATCAAAACGTGAACGGGAAGATAAAAAATGCGATCAAATACGGAAGATACAACATAAAAAAAATGGGCCATACGTGTTTTAAACGTTTAAATTTGACCAATACGGCACCAAAAAGATGGTAATATACACACATAAATTTGTAAATAATTATAATAACATCAAAATTTTAAAAGCAACAATACTATCCATATATCATTCCATATTCACAACCTATTCTATCATCCAATCATCCAAACGCCAATAAAAGATTCAAAATTCTGAACTACATATTACAATCAAACCATCCATTTCAATGTCGTACTAAACCATCCATTTCAAACTTTTGATAGCTAAGAGAAGAAACCAAAGACAATAACAAATAAGATAGCTACTAGGAACAAGAAAATCAATCTCATTTCAATGATTACAATAGGTTGATACTTGGAAATGTTTAATAATGATGAGTCTTAGTGCACATTCAACTGCAAATAAATAGGGTGAGGCTAAAGAAATGGTTATGTTCTAGACAAGTTTCAGGTAAAAAAAAATCACGAATTGAGATTCCAAGGGAAAGACCCTTAAGAAGCAGAATTCAAGGATGTAAGTTGTATCGACCATTTGTGCATAAAGAAAGTTAATATTCACTAAATCCATAAGGAATTCAGAAGCAGTCCCAATACTTATAAAAAAAAGAATCCAATACTTAGCGAGTATAAAATATCTGTGAAAAAGCTTTAATGAGATGAGTTTCAGAATTCCAAACCATATTCACTAATCACATCATGATTGCATAATCACAATTACTTTAGGATTTCCGTAACATCCATTCTTCTGTTATTGAGCTGATAAATAATAAGTGTACACTAAGTACAACAACAATAGTCAGATAGATAGCCCCCCTACGGATATGAGCAAACAAAATGGGGTAGCAGGGAGAGTTTATCTCCTTCGGCTTTATCAGACTGTCGTCGGGAGGGAAGGTGTGAGGGTAAACGGTGACTTGGCATTCAGGAATCAAGATCAGACCTTGATGTCGAAGCCTCGAATTCAATATAAGGTTTCCGTTTCTCCCTTTGGTTTTCTTGATTTGGAAGACAAAAAGAGTAGAAGAAGGAGAAGGAGAAGGAAGAAGATAGAAGAGAGCCTGTAAAATAGTGATTTTTTAATATGGGCAATATTGTCATTTTAAATTTGTCCTTTTGTTTAAAAAAAAAAAAGCAAATGTGTTTTAAATGTTGAGGCCAGCCGTTTGAGTATTTTACCGACTCTTTGGGAATAATACAGGAGATTGCGTTTATAACGCAAAAAAAATGGTATGCCGTTTTATTCGCGTTTTAACTAACAAAGTTTCAAATATGACATGCAAGTATAAAATACCATTAATTTTCTACCTATGGCATTCATAAATTACTTTTCAATATCATGGTAATGACAAACTTATGCAGAAACATACATAAACAAAATTATAGTTTTGAAGCCACTATAGAACAAAGACAAAATACTATAATTGTTCCAAAATAGTTATGGAACAAAAAATCTGAGTCTCATTTTCTTGTATTAAGAGCAATCCAAAATATTGAACATCCTCCAACTGATAAAACCCTAGAAAACATTTCAGAGTATATAACCCCATCCTCCCATTGATTAGACCAGTCAAATATTAATCCACAACATCTCAAGTACATAATAAAATGGTATCATGATGACTAATGATATTTTATTATTATAAGACTATGAGACTCTTAATAAAAGTGATTCAAATTTGAAAAATATCATTAGGCATTATGTGAAGAATGCTTATTATGTCATTTCAAGTGATAAAATCCTTCACAATCTCACAATGACCAATAACAATAATTTTTCAAAATATTTATAATCAATGGCTTCTTGGTTCTATAACTAAACACAAATCATACTACTATTAAAAAGTACATACTCCCTATCTTTGGTATACTTTTTCAAAAAGACAAAAAAATCATTGACATCTGCTAACAGAAATTTTCAAATGACCAGAAAACCCCTCAAAATGGAAGATGAAAAATAATAATAATTATTTCTCTCTCTAAACGTGGAGAAGAAAGAGGGGAAGTAATTCTTGCTATTACTCCTCCTTAAATCTCTCTTTCTCTCCATATTTAAATCTCTATAATTATTTAAAAAAAATCTCACTCATCCTCTCACCCCTTAAAATGGAAGACGAAAATAATAATAATAATAATAAACTCTCTATGATTCTCTCTCTCTCTCTCTCTCTCTCTCCATATTTAAATCTCTATAATTATTTAAAAAAGATCTCACACTTCCTCTTTGATAGGATGAAAAAAAGTGGAGCACAAAGGAGGGAGAGGAGAGTGGGGAGGGAGTGAACAATTATGGAGATATTTACAAAGGTAAATATGAGAAGAGATATAAAAAAAAAAAAAAAAAAAGGTCCTAAAATCTCTCCTTTCATCCATTAAAAAATCTATCTTCCCATGGTAGTAACGTTTCTCTCTATAATTCTCTCTCTCTTTCTCTCTCTTTAAACGTGGAGGAGAAAGGAAAAGTAATTCTTGCTATTACTTCTCCTTAAATCTCTCTCTCTCTCTCTCTCTCTCTCTCTCCATATTTAAGTCTATAATTATTTTTAAAAAAATCTCACTCATCCTCACACCCCTCAAAATGGAAAATAAAAAAAAATAATAATAAACTCTCTATAATTCTCTCTCTCTCTCTCTTTAAATGTGGAGGAGAAAGGGGGGAGTAATAAAAAAAAAAGGCACATAATAACCCACAATAGGTATGGTTTTCCTTTACTTAATCGTGTGGGATAAAAAATAGGGAGATTTATAAAGACAAATATGGAGAGAGAGAGAGAGAGAGAGAGAGAGAGAGAGAGAATTATGGAGAGTGGGGAGGGAGTGAATAATTATGGAGAGATTTATTGCATAAAACGGTTTTTCTCAATCCTCTTTCATCGATTTTAAAGTTTTTAGTGCATGAAATCCTTTATTAATAACACCATTACTTCTCTTAAATTATCTCTATAAATATAATACACTATCCTTCCCTATATATATACCACAGAAAAGACAAAAAAGCAATTACAATATCCCAAAATTTCTCAATTTCAGATTTCTCTTATACTATAATAGCTTAAAATATCTCAATTTCATATTTCTTTTCTACTACAATAGCACAAAAATTTTCAACTTCAACTTTCTTTGCTTTTGGATCACTGGCACAACATCTCAATTTCAAATACTCCACATCCACAAGGTACATTTGCCAAACTAAACTTTATTTTTGTTTAAGTGGATCATTGGTTGTTGAAAGTCCAATAAAATTGGCAGTGCATGCCATTTATTTTTGTTAAGTATAAAAATTAAATATTGTGCTTATGCAAAATCTGATCGTTCTTCAATCAGTCTTTGGCTTTGAGTTTTACGACATGCTAAACCTTGTTGATTTTATAAACAATGTCTCTAAATTTCATTGTATGTCTTGCATCATTTGTCTAACATATTTCTTGGAATAGGGTGAATATGGTAAAATCTGATATAATGAAACATGCTTCAAATACGTAAGGAACATATCTGCCTTTTCTAGGAATTGTTCTATTGTTGATTGTTATTTTCATCTACAACATAGAAAGAGTGAAACGGTTTTGTTGTTGTCGATGTTGTTCTGGTTTGAATGTTATGATGATTTTTATTTTCATGTATAATTAGCTTATGGTAAGAAGAATATTTAGGAGCAGAGTACTGAAGAAGATGTTGAAAGAGTAGTTATCTGGAGCCAATGATGATGACAATGTTGCTAATGTTAAGTTATTCAGGCACCAATTGTAGCTCATTCCTTGCTTTAATTGATGTGCTTGTCACTTTGCAAGAAAGGGTGGAAAGTGGGTAAAAGGGTTTGGATGTATACAAAGCCAATTGTTACATATGAAAAAATATTTCATGCAAATTGTTTTAAACAAATATGTTCTCTCCCTCTCTCCAATATTTTTGTTCACACAAAACCGAAAAAAAAAATGTTTTGTCACACGTGCATTTGCACGTACGATTTTTGAATCCCTAAGATTCACTTCAGTATTTGTTTGAAAGAAGAAAAATGCCCAAATTCAACTTCTGGATATTAATTTCCCATCAATGCTCCCAAAGCTATAGTCTTGCCACGGCCCACTAAAATGTTGCTACTAAGCTCAGATGGAAATTTTGTTAAGGAACTTGCATTAGATAATTCATTGAAATTTTGTTGAAAAACTTGTATTTTTGTAAATATTTAAGTAAAAATTACATTTTATAAATATATACGAGTGTTGGGAGTAATTGCGTTAAAGTTTCTTCCATATAACATTGCATTTTTTTTTTTTTTGGAATCAAGTTTTCCGGCAGGTTTTCAAACACCGAACACCAATCTACTCCCTGTAATAATTGTGTGTGTAAAATTAGGAAAAAATATTTATGGGTTAAACTTAAAGTATTTTCTAAAAGCATAAATATTAAAAATTAGTCGGTTAAAAGTACTTTCTATTTGCCATTTAACGAATGCCAACACATGCATTTGCACTTGCAAGTTTGGTAGTATAATATAAAATTATAAATAAACATGTCATAGAACAAATGAGAACATTTAATATGACCTAAAATAATGAATTCAACGAAAAAAGAAAATTTGGCCTTAAAATGACATTTAAAGTAGTTTAAATAAAAAATAAAAAACAAACTGAATCCAAACAAGCCCTTAAGAGTTTTTTCATTAACCTTTTCTGGTCAATGTCGGCCAAGTCACCACTAGAGAACTTTTTTGATGGGTTTTTGGCGACCTATTGGAAATTCGAAATGTCTCAAATTTTTGGGTTACTGGGTCAGGTTTTCGGGTCGATTTGACTTGTTGTTCACCCATGGTTGGATTCCAATTGAATCAATTCGGTTTGAGCGGTCTGATTTTGGTTCGGGTTGAACCATGTGAACCACATGATTTGGTTCACTTGAATCAAAACAATTCATTTAAGTCAATAGGTCTAAGCCCATTACCCATAACTTAAGTAATAAAAACAGAATATGAGCTTAGCCCATTACTTATATTAAAGAACAAACCAAGCCCAATAAGTAAACTATGTTTTAGCTCATGGTTTAAGCATATTACGGAATTACTTAAAAAGTAGACCTAGCTCATGACTTAAGTTCATTACGAAATTACTTAAGAAGTAGACTCAACCCATGACTTAAGCTCATTATATATGTTACTTCCCACTCTTATTCCACAATACAATGGAGAGTATTTTAGGCCCCATATTTGGTAAAAGTCCCATCAAATGATTCTAAGTTGTGTTTCATATTGATTATGACATGAAAAAAAAAGTACAGGTGTTGAACAACCCCTTTTATTTTTTAATTTCAAGTTGGAATGGCTTCCCACCACGACTTTTAGGGTGGAAACACTACCATTATGGATCACTGAATGGTAGGTATTGTAGGTACTGAATCTAGCAATATTAGAGACTCACCCTCGATTCTCTTCTTGGCAATGCAACTTGGTTTCCAACTCCCATATGTGATGATCAACTTTTCACATTGAATGTGTAACAGAAATGCCCCCTTATTATATTTAGGGAGAGGCATAGGTATGCCGTCGGTATATGATAAGCTAGCGGACCTCATCAATGGGGATACATAATGGGGCACCATACATGATAGATATGGGGGTCATTTCAAAAATGGAAAAAGAGAGATAGGTACAATAGGTGCTACCTTATGGTATACCCAATCTTTTCTGTTACATTTAGAAATAAAGAATTTCTTAGCAAATAGTGGAGGGTATGCCAACATCCTCACTCTCTTTACAAGACATGAAATGATTTCTCCATCCGCTTTTTCTGAGCAAGTAGTGGAGGGTATGTCGCTTGCTCAAGGACCCTCTCCCCATGCTTATTAAAACAAGGACATTTTCCTCGTAACTTGCCATGTTAGTGCACTTTTTCTTCTAACATCTTCTAATGAGCAATTGCTTGATATGGCTCCATCCCACAAAGGAAGCATGCTAAAAGTTATCCTTTTGGTATTTTTTCTGTATTTCAAAGCTACACTACTAGAAGATTGTTTTTGTGTAAATGAAGATTTATTTAAATTGAAAGGGGAGGGGGGGGGGTTATCCAACTCTAATAGAGGTTCAACAGTTTTGGCCTTTCTTTAAAAAATAAAATAAAATACATAAAGTTTCAGTCTTCATCAACATTTTCTTAGGTGGTAGTGTTGAATGACTCACATTTGTGGAACTCTGATAAACATAATTACGTAATCATAGGTTGATTTCACCACAGTTGGATTTTTTTTTTTTTTTTGGGGTAGAGACCCTAATTGAAAAGTGCCATTTTCCTAGAAATACACCATATCGTTTTTGACAACAAGAGATAAGTCACCCAAGGATTTTCGCATAAATAATTCATTCCTTGTTTGAGACTATTGGAATTTTAAATGAATTTTTTAAATAGATGATTTAAAATATTAATTTATTTTTAAAAGTTTGGTTGGAAGATTGTGTCTTTAATCTATATACACTTAAATGATCAATAGATGTGGCTATTGGAAGACTTGTTGAATAGTTAACAAATGTATCTTGTAAGAAAGAATTGATGTTCAGACATGTGACAATATATTTTTCATCTCTTAGGGGATTGAGCTCATTTCTTTTACCATCAAGAGGAAAAAAATCTCAACTTTGTTTTCTTTTGACATTCTCTACCAATAATTTGTGTCCAATCGATTGCACCTTTGAATTATCCCAAAGTAGCCCAGTAAGTGAGTGTAAATGACTATTGAAGAGGCCTACATGGCTGCTTTATCTTGGATACTGATTCACAAGAATTCGGTTTTTACCACAGGGGATGGTTTACAATCTTAAGGAGAGCGATCAGTGACATGACTCAGTTCTATCGATTTCTTAAGTTTCTCCATGTTTCGTAAGTTCATGATGTAACATTTGGTAATTATACTCACTTGTTTGACTTAATTTATCTACTATATAAGATAAGTACTCTATTTCCTTTGTTATGTGTTATCGTGTACATACTTAGATAAATATTTCCAATAAAGACTAACCCATTACATTCACACCCTTAATTTGCCAAGTCACACTCACCCATATTAAACTGTAGCTTTACTTGAATTTAAGTTGCTCCTTTCCCTTTTGAACCCTCCAATTTGTGAAATGGCACTCTTCAAAATTCTACTTCTATTAAAATATAAACCTTTCCAAGGGGGAGGAGGTTGTCTTTAAAGTTTCGATTTATGAAGGTCACACTCGCATAAATTTGACTTGGGTTAAAACATAAAGCCAGATTGGATTACATTGTTTTGCTTAAATTGCATCATAGGTAATGGTTTGCCTACAAAGCCACACTTCTAATAAATAAAAAATAAAAAATTAGCAAAAAAAAATCACTTGTTACTGCATATTTTTCTCTAATCTGATATGTGCACAAAATATTTAAAAATAACCCTAATCTCTCTTTGTTCTTTCCTTTACTCATTTCTGTGTCGAAAATATTAGAAACTTTCCAATTAATGGGTTTAATTAACTACTGGGTTAGTCAATTAGTTGGAGTCTTTGTATATGAATCGTTTTGGTTAATCACACAGATAGCGATAAATCGATCCTACTTATTGTGGAAGTAAGTTAGGGTTTTGGATCAATATTATAATTACTATTCTATGGGTCCTTGTAGCTTTTGTGTGTGACACATTCCTCTTTCCTCCTACAAAGAAGAGAAATAAGAAGACATTCAAGGCTGTACAAGATCCAAGACGTAGTTGCATTATTCAGAGTCATATTGGAGTTTCTTATATGACACATTCGTCTCCAACATACGAATGGTAAAAGGTATGCCCAAATCTTTGTTGTAATCTATAGATAATCATGTCCTTGGTTTTTTCCTGAGTGGTTGTGTTATTAAAGGTTTCGGATTCGAACCCAATGTTTTAATCTAACCGGCAATTGTATTCCTATAAATTCAATACATGTCTTACCAAAAAAATATAAATATATATATATATATATATTCAATTGATGTTGTGTAGTGAACTAATGATCTCTCTCTCTCGCACGTGCACCCACACACACACACACACTCTCTCTCCTCTCTTCTCTCCCAATCCAAGCACTAAATCGAACCTAACAATCTTCTTCAATTGATGCTCAATTCTGACTGTACAATCATAGTTTTTATTTCATAATCAATTCTATATTAATAGTAACCAAACAGGTTCTGTTTTTTACCATAAATATTTTAAAAGTTATTTTCAATAAATAAAAAATAAATACAAATATAAATCATACCAAAGAAATCATAAATGTCCAGGGACGGATTCAAATTCTGTGGCTATTCAACAGCAGGTCGGCCGATGGATGAACCGTCCTAAGTGTCCCTGGTTCCACCACCACTATATGGTATTTTATTGTAGTATCTATGGTTTCTGAACAAATAATTATACATTACAAAGATCTCCAAATTCCCATACTGGTCGTTTAAAGTTCATAATCATGGCCGGAAGAAGGCAGGACATCCGAAGCCGAAGGAACCAATAAATTTTTGAACCACTTGACAGAATCTTTGGGATACCGCGTCAGATTGTTTCTGTAGTCCACAAAATAAAGGCCAAATCTAGATGTGTAGCCAGCAGTCCATTCCCAATTATCAAGCAAAGACCATACAAAATACCCCCTCACATCACACCCATCTTCCCTGCATTAATCAGAAATAGATGATATTAGCTTCTTCAGTCATTATGTGGTAGTTTGTTCTCATGAGGGATCTAGTGTTTTCAAAATTGGAATCAAGTAGGCTGGTTCGAACCGGATTTGGCCGAGCCACATTCTCATTTCACCCAACTCTTAAGGAAGGAACTGAATCATATTCTCACAGTCCGAATGAGTTCAGACTCTATTCCAAGTTTTAAAAACTTGGGCTTAACAGAATTGGTCTGGCCCATGCAGGGCCCGTACTAAAATTCAGGTTGGGAAAATGCTAATCTCTTACGTTCTACTTCTGCTCCATTTCTTTCTATACAAATTTATACCCCCCACACCCCCCCCCGCCCCCCAAAAAAAAAAAAAAGAAATCTAAAAAAATTTTCTTCCTGGATTTGCTTAAGAAGCAATTGGAAATGGTAAAGGACCCAATAAAAATAGGGAAAGAGTAAGGTACCCACTCGTATTCTCCACGCCCAAACACATGGGGAAGTGGAGGCTGGGCAGAGACATCTTTTCACAGTCCACCTCCACTTACCCATGTGTTTGGACATGTGGAATGCAAGTGGGTAGCATTTTTTTTTCTATAAAAATATTTCATTTTGATGCAATACCAAAAGGAAGAAGGTTTTCCGTTCGGGAGCATGGCTCCTACGTTTGCACCCTTTTGTCTATCTCTCTCTTCTTCCTTATAAGGAGGTGTTGATTAGGTACACATAGGCATAGGAGCCATTCTTCCAAACATAAAACACTTCTAGGTCTATACAACATTATTAAAAGGCATGGGATCACTGCTCCGCATAGAGCAAAGAAGTTTCTGGTCTACATATTTCTTACCATATAGTAGATTAGATGTGTCTTGAAATTTTCTAGACATGTAGACCCCAAGATCTTTTGACATGTCAAATCTCAGCTCAAATTAAGTTGGCCAAGTAACAAAACAAAACTTTGAAGAATATAGAAATTGAACATAAATATAGGAACACGTACTTGATAGCTGCTAACAAGTTTGAAAGGTAACCACTGTGGTATTTGATCCTTTTCTCATCCTTAAGAGCATCTTTGATAGAGATGAATATGTTATTAGAGTCATCCATCCCTGTTACCAACAATAATATATAGATTTACACATTAAGCAATATCTATTTTTTTATTTTTTTTGGGTAACGAAATTAAGCAATATCCAATGGTGTCAAACTATCGACTAACAACTTTGATTTAGAAGATACATATTTACCATTTTCTGTGATAAAGACTGGAGGATTCCCATACTTCTGCTTTATGTAATTCATCAAACTTCTCATCCCTTGGGGATATGAGTACAGCCATATTGAAGATGCCTATAATTCAACATTTAACCAAAATAGTTAACAACAATAAGATAGCAATTAATAGGAAATAATATTAAAACTATGCCATTTTAATTTTTTTCTTTTGAATTACCTTTTCTCCAATTGTTTTCCCATCTTTGAATGCTGAGTGAAAAAAGAAAAAAAAATGATTTCATCATGGATTAATTAATAAAACAAAAAAGAACATCAAAGGTCCAAAGACCCTTTAACCAAATGGTGAAGATAGTTATAGAGACATACGAAGTGTATCTGTACCAGAATCCGCCACACTATCATTCAACAGAATACCAATAAGATTGGTAAAATTGTTCTGTGCATAGTAAGTGGTGTAGTGATTTATTCCAACAAAGTCCAAAGAGCCTTTAACCAGGGCTGCCTCCGCTGTGGAAAATTTAGGCAAACGAGTTCCTACTCTACTTTTCATTGAGCTTGGGTAATCCCCAAAAAACAAGGGATCCATAAACCTGTAATTGGACAAATATGAATCAAATAACACAAGTAATTAGTACAATTATAAATGGCTATATATATATATATGTATATATTTGATATGAAAACTGTTAAGTTCGTCTCGAATTCTTGATCTGTTTTGAAGAATGACTCGTTTCAACATATTTTTTGGTGGGGACTTGAGTATATATTTTTCTTAGATCTGATAGAAGCAGAGGGGTTGGGCCGATAGGTCCAAGCCCAGGGTCCGAAGGATCGTCCCCCGACTTGGAGGAGTATATAATGTACTATTGTCTTGTCGAGCAAGAAATTGTAATTTGGGGGGTTTTTCGAGCAAGGGTTTTAGAGAGAGTATTTTCACCACTGTTTGGGTGTAATTTCTCTTTTACGTAATGAAACATCTTTTTCTTTGCCCGAGTACGAAGTATATATCACATTGATTTGTGAATCTTGTTAAATCTCATATGTGTTGTGTAGATCTGTGTTTGTTTATTTTCGTATTTGTTGATGTTTGCTATTACAAAAGTCCAAGTAATAATAGACTTATTTACCAGCCAAGTTGAAAATCCTGAGCTCTTTGTGCTGCTTCAACATCCTCAGAAGAATTCTTCATTGGTACAAACCAGATGACGTCGAATGATATCCCAACTAAGCCATGCTGTTTATGCTGTTTAAAAAACAAAGAAGAAGAAGATCATTCAAACACAACCAATGTCAGTTCTTCATTAATTTGGTGGCTCTAAAAAAACAGCATCTGCTCACAACTCTAAGTCTAACCGTGCCTCAATGTAGTGTTTTAATAATCTTATGGGATATATATATATACCTTGTATCTTTTCCGGTAAATATCAGCAACAGTAGCATGAGCAAGGAGAATATGGTGAGCAACTATATAAGGTTCAGTAGCTGAGTTTCCTGCTCGGCAAAATAGATGAAAAAGGATGGAACAACGTCCAGGAGCCTGAAAGCCTACATCGTATCCTTGGACTGAAAATGTATGAGGTTCATTGAATGTAATCCAGTGCTTCACACGGTCACCAAAATTCTTAAAGCATGTCTCTGCATAATTTGCGAAGTCTTCTCTGTACAGAAACTCCATTTTAATTTAGCCTTTAAAAATTATAAAGAAAAAAGAAAAAAAGAAAAAAAGAAAGTGAAATTTACATTATTTGAGGATGGAGCCATCCATTGTACTTGTCTGCTAAAGCTTGTGGAAGGTCCCAATGATAAAGGGTAATATATGGTTCAATTCCTGCATACACATTGAACCATTGATTTAATTTTTGAAACTATTGATTTTTCAAATTACTCTAATAATTTGTGTTGGTACCTTTGGCCAATAAAGCATTGATTAGATTATTGTAGTGGTCAATTCCAGCCTGATTTATTTCTCCACTGCCATCTGAGACCAACAGTATTATTCAGTCATCATAACAAACTATTTTTTTTTTCTCTCTTTAAATTAAAGGAAATTTTATCAACCTATTTCTCTGGAGTTAAAAAAATTAAGTAGTTTTTACATTTCCTTTTAAAGTATTAAAATTTCATTTATCTTCCTTTTAAATTTCTATTGCAACCAAACAGAGCCTTAGGTTTAATTGTTGCTCACTAGGGAAAATCCGAGACCAAGCAATTGAGAAGCGATAGGCATCCATTCCCATATCCTTCATAAGTTCAATATCTTCCTGTGAGTAGTAAAATATTGAACATTAGAGAGAGAGAGAGAGCGAGAGAGAGAGAGAGAGAGAGAGTCTCACATTATAACGGTGGTATTGATCAACGGCAACATCAGCATTGCTGAAATCAAGAATCTTACCTGCATCATCAGCACATGACAAAAGGTTGCAACTTAATTAGAAGGAAAAATTACCAATGGAATGCTGGCAACTAAGCAAAATGGCTTAGGTGATCGATCATATATATGCTGCAATTCTCGAATTATAAGATTTCTATTGGGAGTTTGGTCTCCGACTGGGCCGTCCGTCTAAGTCATTGGGTTGGACTTGGACGATTGGGCTACTCCACCAAGCTACTTGATGGGCCACCACTATGCAGACACTTTAGGACCGATCTGAAGCAAATCACATGTCAGGAAAGAAGTTCCTGTCAGGTTGCGTGCAGCCTGCTAAACACAGGTCACATGAAATGACTGCCTTACCACCTGAAATGATAAAGTCCCACCAATATTTATTTCCCTACCTGCTCTTGTGCAGCGCCATGCATGCAGCTTACCAGCGATCTTTGCCCAATACTAATATGTATCCAACTTCAAGAAAAACGGTGCCATACATTACCCACCTTCAATTGGATCAACCCATAGGTTCATATGAGCAGCAGATCAAGCTTTGCATGGGTACGTGTGTGTTGTGTGATAATATATAATTTATTTTTGGTAGAATATAGAAAAACAATATAGGAAAAAGCTCAGAATCTAACCAACTCAGAGTCAGTCATAGTGATGGTGCTTTGAACAATTAAAGAGAATCTTATGGTGGTATAATTCATGACTCTAAAGGAGGATCAATCCTGACTTTTGCTCAAGGAGGTGCTAATTTTTCAGTCCTTACTATGGAGCTCTATTCTATTTAAAGGAGGATTTCTTTGCGTATCGAGAAGGGACTGCTTATACGATGTGTTTGGTTACATAATTTGTTAAAAAGTCTTTCTAGTGAAACGTGATTTTTTTTTTTTTTAATTGTTTGGTTGTTTTTTGAGTTGGTTCTACTTAGAAATACTAATTCATTTGAAACACCTTGTAAAGCTAAATGTGATTCATCTGAGAAATAAGGTAAATAACAAAACTCATATTTGACACACATAATCCTATCCCTCATACAAATAGTCCATATTAAGTGGTGATTCAAAAGAATCACAAAAATCGGGATGGGTAACCAAACAGTTTTCTGGAAAATCTTAAAAGTAAGTACGATTCAACAGAAACGCTCTCTATGGACTCATTGCCAAATCCGAAATAAAACTCCAACGAATTATATAACCAAACACATCTATTCGGTCTGACTACATGCTTGCTGTGGACATCTCGAATGGAAAAATAGTTGGTCTATGGAATGTTGAAGAGTAAGATTTTTGTCTTAGTGCATTATCTAGTTAGGAAGGAGTTGATTCATGTGTGGAGGGAAGCATATCAACCGGCGGATCTTATAGCTTCCATCAATACTAGTATGGCTGAATTGATCTCATAATGTTTGGATTTCCCTACAAATCTTCTAGCTCTCGCAAGAGGTAATAGAGATCATGAATTTTATTATAGAATGCAAGGAGTCCCTCCCCTGGGGAACTGTATCTTGCTATTTGATTCCATTTGTTGAATTGGGGGGGGGGGGTGGGGGATGTCCCCCATAGGTATTGTGGGGCTCTATCTTTTCTTTAGGCATGTCTAAAAGTGGGTTCTAGGGTTGCCATTTTTTCTATAAATTCTTTCTCTTCTTTCTTCTTTTCAATACATACTACTTACCTTAAAAAAAAATAACTCAGAGTATCAATAAGTTGACGGAGAATGAAATTCATATAAGTACAAAATACAGGCATGATTGATTTTATATATAAAATGTTCATAGGATGGAGGTTAAAAGTAAGAGTGTATTTTTGGAATTCATCATATTGAATGTAGGAGTAATAATTATTGGGGGTAGGATGTTTTGTATTCTATCTCCCGGATTTGTGGGTTGATTCCAATGGGCCATTAAAAGCTTGTATGGCTCGAGGGTTTGAGGACTAGAGGAATAGAGGAATCGACCCAATCCTACCTGTTATCTTCGTTATTGGGACCTCAACGAACTGAGGGCCATGCGAAGGTACCTGAGAAAAATATTTTAGGGTGATATGATTCGCTATAATTTGTAGTGAGAGAATTCTATAAATAAGAGAAGGGATGAGGACGAGTGGCTGTAATTTTATTCTCCATTGTTAATGAATCAGTTCTCATCTCACCGTGAATGTATGCAATCTTACGGAACTACATAAGTTTTTATATTATATTTATGTGATTTTGTGTGTATATACATGTGTTTATTTGTTTTCTTTTATCGTAATTAAGTTTCAGATTCCTACTATGAAAATTGATTTATGGATTTTCCTTTTCTTCCATGGTGGAGGAAGATTTTCTTTAGTATCATTTGAATATCAAACGTTTAACTCTACATCCAATTTTGTAAGACTTTAAATACCCACTAAATAGATAGGTATCTTAATTCCCATAAAACATGAAACTTTTCCTTCAATGATGCAATTTAGCTTCTGGCGTAAATTAAATCATACCCTAATTATTAGCCATCTACCCCAAAAACACAAGAGTTCAAACTAAGATAAAATAATTTTTGGAAAGAAATAATATGGACATGTTTTAGGCACTCCAAAACATAGAAACCGTCTATAACACTCAAAAACTAACAGTGAATGTTGTTCCATCGCCTTCCTTTCCACTCAAGCATTACATTGCAGGTTATACAATTGAGATAGATCATCTAATTAAACACGTGATGAATTTAGAGAAAATCTACCTATTTAATAATTAAAAGTGTCAATAATGGACCGATAAGATCTCATTAAGGTAACCCAATAAAAGATTGAATTGAACCGGATGAAAATCACAAAACGACAGAAATAAATTTTATCCTATTGATCTGGTTTCAATTTGACCTAATATAAAATCAAAATCAATTCAACACAATAAAAAATCAGACCAAACCGACGGATTGACATTCTATACCTATCCAATGACTAAAAAACTGAATCATCTCTTTCGTCTTAAGTTGTCAACAATAACATAATAGCTTCTAAGTAATCTCCAAAACATTATTGCAATAAATAAAATTGTTTGGAGGTGGAGAACGTTATACCCAAACTGCTGTTTTATTACGTAATGTTCAAATCTTTGCAAGATTTAGACCATTATAGAAATAAGTGGAGGAACTTACCCTTCCATAGGATAGAAATAGACTACTGACATAATTTCCTACTGTTGTTAAAACATCTATTCTATCGAATAAAACCAACCGAGTTTTTCTTAGTTAAGAAGAAGGAGAGAGATTATTATTATTATTAGGGAGAGGGATAAGTATGTTGCCGATATTATGTATGCCAGCGGATAGCACCAATGAGATTACATGATGAAGTATCATACAAGAAGGATATGGGAGTCATTTCAAAAAGGGGAAGAGAGAGATAGAGACAATGGGTGCTAGCTTAGATATACCGACGCTATTATTTATTTATGTTTTAGGAAATTGTGAGACACCATTTATTTATCACCAAGAAGGGAAATGTTAGACTTCAAAATAAGGCAGGGAAGTAAGTGTTCTATAAGCTTCAGAATCTAGGGTTACTGCCCAAATATTTTATAGGGGCACCAATAAATAAAGATGGGACTTTAGGGAAGATATTGAAATTCCCATAGGTGGCTCATTCTTTTTTTTTTTTTTTTTGAAATAGGCGGTTCCATTTGTTTCAAGGTAAAGTGGCCAGAAGAATAAAAATAAAAAATAAACATATGGGATGCACAATTCTATGGCGGGGTTCACTATTTCATTTTCTAAAATTGTGAAATGAATTTTAAGAAGTATAAGATTTTGCTTACTTTATTTAATACCTATTTTAGGTTGAAACAAATGGAACCCCAAAGTTCTACCTAGAAAAAAAAAAGGAACCCCAAAGAAACAAGTGAAAGAAGTTCTATACATCATGGACCATATTACTGAAAAAGAAATTTGGCTGCTGCCCAGCAACCTTTGATAGCAACCAGGGAAACAGAATCGTAGGGACAGATTGGTAAATATATTTCTAGGGTGGAATTTTTCATCGTGACCCTGGGATTCTATTCCCCTATTTGTTATTAGGGGTTGCATCCAACCTGGGTAGTAGCCAAGTTTCGTTTATTGAGGATGTACTATCTAATAAAATAAGTGGAGAAACAAATGAAACTTGACTGCCGCACAGGTTGCAGCCAAGTAGCTGCAATCCCTGCTTCCACCATAGAAATGGAATCTTGAAGGGTAATTTTGAAAATACCAAAACATAAGACGTATTTTTGAAACCAAGTGGGAAGGTGAATTATTCCTTTCTTTTGACTGTGAGCAAGGTTTCTCAATTGAATAGCGAACTGGAGACTTCTTGGTGACCATGAGTTTTTTGCACACCACAGCTCACCATCTACGCTAAGCAGTTGTAGTTTAGAGCACTTGGTGGTGCATATTGGTGCTCAAACTCGATAAAGGCCACACACATGTGCACACATATGGACACACACAAACGCACAAACCAACACATGCACATGCATTCGTACATGCACACGTACACACATAAACCCACACATGCACGCATATACACATACATGCACATGTGCACTTTCACATGCATGAACAGAAGCTCACACAAGTACGCATGCATACACATACATCCCACACAGCTACACATACGAGCACAGAAACACAGACATGTGTGCACAGAGAGACAGATGCGTGGAGGGTTGCAGCTAAGTGCTCCCGGCCAAAGAAATGGAATCTCTTATTTTGAAAAAATATTATATCTTACGGTGTAATTCTTTGGCTGAACACGGATTGCAACTAGTTAACTGTCACCTGAGTAGTAGCAAATTTTTTTTTTTATAAAAAAAGATGCGGGGAGGAAGGGTCTCACCCAATTAAGAGATGCAGGGAGGGGAAGTGTACAGCACCCAATAAGAAACATTACCGAATGAGTGAGCAAAGGTGTCCCACACTGTTGGTCCCCTTCCATCTTCTTTCACGGCTCCTTCGTACTGCAAAAGTGAAAAAAATATTTGAAAGGAAAAGTTATCATGATAAGCATGGCCAAAGGTCGTTGGATCCTGAACGACACACACTCTGCATGCACAACGTATTCTATAAAAAAAAAAAAAAAAAAAGTGAGAGAAAAACTCATACGGAAATAGTGATGATATAGGGATATCATGTCAACACAAACTACTTCATTAAGGATGTAAATTTTTATTTTTATTTTTTATTTTATTTTATTTTTCTGATTTCTAATGCTTTCCTCGCTCATTTTGGCTGTATAGAATGTAAACTAAAGGAAAGTAGAAATAACGAAATAATAAGAAGAGAAAACAGAGTTGAATTAATTAGCAAGAGAAGAATTCGTAAGTCATCCACAAAACCCAAGGGATTCATAAGCCAAAAGAATGGATATTTGTGAGGGGGACACTCAGATTGAAAGCTGCTGAACTTCTTACCTGGTAAGCTGAAGAAGCAGTCCCAAAAACAAAACCCTTGGGAAAACTTCTCCTGCTAATCTCTGGAACCTGTGAAGTGCTTGTTTGGAACCCAAAAGCCACTACTAATACTAAAGCACAGATAAAGATATTACTCTTTGACATGTCTTCTCCAAATGATTCCCCAGTTAATGCTTATGTAGAAAGAATATGATTTTATGTCTGTGGGGTAGGTGGAGAGAGAGAGAGAGAGAGGAGGGTATTATGAAAGAAGATAAAAGAGCATTCTGAGTATGGAATAGAGCAGCTGAGATAAAGAGATTGAATGATGGGATGCTCTGAATGGGTTGTTGAAGACAACGGTGGTGGTGGGTGGTAGAGGCGATGATAATCGCAAATGCAAAAGGGTGGGGGGGGTGTTTAACGTTTTCTTTCCACACAACCATAGTCCCATTTATATATGTGGTAAGCTTACGTGGCACCATATATAGTAGGGCCCTATCTATGGCGTGTACAATAATTTGATCCTTTTTTGATTCATGGATGCAGGTTCAATGTTGTCCTCCATCTATGAGTTATTTACGTCTCTTTGAATAAACTCTCTTGGTTGGTGAATATCCATATTTATATATGTCTAGTTCTTTGGTTCATTTGGGTTGATCAGTCCCTGGATCAATTGACTGAGAATCATTTGTGTTTACTGTTTGATTCTCGTTGAGAGTGAAGTTGAAAGGTCTCCAACGTCACCACCTCACTGTCTAATCTTGTCAAGACCATGTCAACCTAAATTAAATATGTTCCAGATATATGCATTTGAATTGATCGTATACCTTCTTGTGTGTACACAAACGCAAACCAATATATAAATATATTTTCATAAATAAACATATCCACCAACCATTATCCACCAGTCATTAAATCCATGAAGTCTTTGACTATTTGTTGAATCCGCCTGTTGATTCATGGAGTTTATATGTATATGGCAGGCAACAAGTCAGAACAGCAAACCAAGGGAAAAGCCCAAATTCAATAACTTAAAAAACAGATAAGGGGATTATACAATAAAATCCCTCCCCGGGCAAATCACCACTAAGGGGAGGGATACAGCAAAACTTGGGGGTGGGGAAGAAACAAAATAAAAAAAGATACATCAAAAGGTTGGGGGGGGGCAGTGACGGGAAGATCTCAAGAGAGGCCAAGATGCCTATTTCTATTTGAGTCTAGGCAAACTTTACAATTATAAAGGATTTATATCTTGTTGTTACCAAGATTATAATTGTACCTATTATTTAATACAATATTTAGTGGGGAGTAACATTTATATAACATGTCTGGGCAAGAGAATGCTACCCGCTTGGTTGGCCATTGTGCTAGCACACAGATTAATGAGAGGCCATGTGAAGGCATTTTTAGAACATGGAGCGGCGGCAATACAGTCTATTCACGCCTACCACATAAAAGCATACATCTTTCTTTTTCCATATAGAAAATATGCATGTGGAGAGAGAGAGAGAGAGAGAGAGAGAGAGAGAGAGAGAGAGAGAGAGAGAGAGAGAATTGATGACTATTGATAGTTTGAATAAAAATTGCCACAAGCAACAGCAGTTCAATTTGAATATGAAGATATGAATACTTTGGAATAATTTACCCAAAAAAAAATATTATATTATCTTGACATGGATCTAAAATTGACTTAACAACTTAGTCATATAGTCACAAGTTTATTTTATCAAGGAAGATAAGGAAGGATACTTCAATTTAATCTAGTAGGTATTATATAAATCATACAATTAAATACATGAATCTGCAGAGTTTGTTCAGCCAGCTTACATGGCTTTTTGCAACTCTTCCAGTAAAATCAACTCGAAGACATGCATAGACATTTTTACTGAAAATTGCTCACAAAAAACATGTGCTTTCAAAAACTACTAAGACCTGCATGGTACATTGGTACATTCCTAAAATACTCCTTCATCCATTGCATGCTAAAAGCTTTACCTTCTTGTTCCCACTACACATGCTGATAGGATACGAAATGATTACAATAGTCAAGCTAGGTAAAAAAAACAGAGAATAAAGAGGTAAATTCACTGATACATTAATAGATAGTAGGGCCAGTCTATGCTCTCTAGTCTCTACTCTCAACCACCTAACATTCTAAAGAGTGAAAAGCTATACAAGTTAGGTTTTTCAATTACATGATTCCATTGAATCTCCTGACGCAAAATCACTATTAAAGCCATGCATTATATGAAAAAACAAGAAGGATGCATGCATTTCTATTAATCCAACAAATTCAATATGATCAAGAGTGCAAGATATTAAATATTTGTTATAGAGATGACTTTTCTACCATTGAAAATATTTAAAAAGTGGAATGTTGAACGAATTGGTTCAATCCAAATAATTTCAGTTTCTTTTATGTTAGAGATGAGATCACTTGTGTGTGATTTTCAATCAGCCTTAGAACCTGTCAGGTCTAACCTTTTTATTTTTTTTTTCTTGAGAAAATAACTTAGGATTGGCTTATCTGAATATGTTCTGGTGATTACTAGTACAAAGTGTTAAGTTTGTCTCGAATTCTTGACCCGTTTTGAAGATTAACCCGATTCGACATATTTTGATGGCGACCTGAATGGGAAATTTTCTGAGATCTGTGATGGAAGCAGAGGGGTTGGGCCGATAGGCCCAAACGCGGAGCCCATCACTGATCTCGTATGGGGGTGCGGGGGTGTAGTCCGCACGGTATGGTTCCACCGGATCGACCGCGATCCGATGGGTCGACCCGCGATTTGAAGTATATATAATATACTGTTGCTTGTTGAGAAAGTCATTGTACTCCAGGGTTTTCACGCAGCTAGGGTTTCAAGGCTAGTTTTTCATCGCCGCTGCTAGGGTGTAATTTATCTTCTGTATAGTGAATCATCTTCTTCTTCGCCCGAGGACGTAGCACACCACCCTGGTGTGTGAACCTCGTTAAATCTCTGTATCGTACGGATCTATTGTTTTTTTATTATTCGTGTTTCTTGGTGTTTGATCTAACACAGTATTTGGAATCAGGATAGGTGACCACTGATGCCGCTATGAAAATACCGATTCATCAATCTAATTCCTAATCCTTGAAACTATGACCATTTGTGAATTGCAACTTTCAAGTGTTACATTAAAATAAGAAAAAATGTTAGTCTAAAGCCTGCAGCCTGCAAACCTTGTAAGCAAATAGTTTTAAGGAAAACTACAGTTTATGTGCAAGTTTGTATGATGGAAAAAAAGGAGCTTTTTTCGAAGACACAGAGTATGAACTGAGTTTTCCAGACCTAACAAGCATTAATGATCATAAAATTAGTAGAAGTGTCAACTACGTACCATTCTAGGGAAGCACTTGTTGGATTGGAAGAAAACATAATGCGAGGAAGGGAAATAAAATTCGAAAGTTTCTCACCAAAATTCCTCTGAAGCTTCAATTATTGGTAGAGCTTCTATTCCACCTTTGAAAGATCAAAGAACATTAAGTAGGGGTGAAGTACACAAGATTAACCCAAGGGGGTAGCGCAGTTGATGAGCAATGAACTTGGTACGAGCCGTAAATTCGGACGTCCTAAGTTCAACTCCCACTAGGCACACCTTGGGCCACTCACACAGGGGTGTTTAGTGCTCTTCACTACCTTCAATGAAAGTTGAATAGTTCTCATTCAACCTCGATATAACCCGATCCATGCGATTGTGGAGTCAGTATGGACCCGCAGGACTAGTAAGGCTGAAGGCCTGGATACCTGTCGTTAGAAAAAAAAAAAAAAAAGGTACACAAGATTAAATAAACTAAATTACTAACACCTGGATGCAAGCAACTATCATCAAAATATATTGCCTAAGTGCTCACAACCACTTGAGTCGTTGTCCAAGTGGAACAAATTCCCATTACAAGACACCAAGTCCTTGGCCAAGTGGAAGGAATTCCAAATATACGAGCCTGAGACATTGCATGGTGAAAGGAATTATGCACCTCATTGATTTAGAACTATGATAAAATATGGAGGAGACGTGGGAGAGATGGGAAAGTGGGGAAATTTTCAATTAACGTGGATAGGAGAGGGGGAGGGGGAGATATTTAGTGGGAGATTTAGTTTCCTAGTAAAAGATAAGAGGGAGAGTTTTTTTTTCCCTGAAAACCCCCATTCCGCTGTAAGAAATGTCTTTTTTTTTATAAATATAACGAAAATCAATTAATGCCCCAAAATACAAGGGAAAGAGAGATTACAACAGCCAGCAAAAAAGGAATTAAGCCAGCCAAAAAGGAATTAGAAACAAAAGAGGAAGGGGCATCCTCCCATTAATTCCTAATAAATATGAATATGTAGTAGGATATATTCATCCAATATAATTATGAGATTAAATGTGGAGAGATTTTTAATAAAAATAAAATAAAAATGTAAATAGAGAGAGAGAAAGAGATTAGTGAAATTAAAAATTGTCAAAGATTTTATTATATGGGGAAAGGAAAACTAAACGAGAATAGGAAATCGATTGAGGTGAGAGAATTTAGAAATATATAGGGCCAATATTGAAGGACGGATAAAGGATTAATAACGAAAGTATATCAAATACATTTTTGAGATTATTATTTGATTATAAAAATCATAAATGGTACAAAAAAATATATGGAAAGTGATAATAAAGAAGTTAAGGTAATTAAATAAACAAGAAGGGTAAAGTAATCCTAGATACTAACCACGAAGCATGAGTATATGCGTTTATATAATAGTATGATATATGTATATATTTATCTTAAATTTAACAACGCAGTTAGTGAGCTATGGAATGCAAAAAGCCCATTCTCATTAGGAGGTCTTGAGTTCAAGTCTTCTGACTATTATCTACTTCCCTCCCTTCCTATATAAATATATGTATGTGTGAGAGATAGAGAGAAAGAGATTCTCCATCTTTTCAGCACGAAAAGGCTTCATTTGAAAACCAAAACAAAGGCGGATTGAACTGATTGATAGAAGCATTGCAAGTTGTGAAGGCTGTGTATCCAAGGATATCGAACAAGTTAACGGCTCTTATAGGAAATGTTGTCATGATAGAGAAGTGGAGTTATTGATTGGTGGATATAGGCATCGGTGCACTGGCAATTTAGGACACCGATTAGTTCAAGGGTGAATGCGTGGTGATTCAGAACCGCCTTGTGCTAACTAAACAGAAATTGTTTATCCTTGTCGACACACTTCGATAATTAGAGCTATTTAATGATTAGTAAAATTAACTTGCCAATTGAGTCCAAATTTCTTCTTTGGTTTCTTCTCCAAGTACTTCATAGCGTCCTCCATGCAAGGTTGTAGGACAGGTGTTTTTAACATGACTATCTTGTAAAAATTTGTTAGTTTATGGCAACTAAATTTCTTTGACCGTCGTAAATCTTGGCCATTAAACTCTCTCACACTCTTTCTATTCAGTGTACAAATGAAATTTGTATTTCGTTTATTATATATATAATCAATTATTTCAAATGGAAAAATATATCATGCAAATTGGTTTAAAGTTTTATGTTTTTATTCTCCCTTATCAAATGTGGATCCAGTGCATGTATCTCCCCATATCTCTCTCTCTCTCTTTCAGCCACTTAACAAATGCAAATGCACGTGTAAGTTTGCTTTTATATATATATATATATATATATATATTTTCATGTAATCAATGTGGGACAGGATCTACGTGCCACACCAATGGCTATCTTATAAAAGGAATCATTCATATGTGACTCGTGTATTTATAAAATAGGAGAGAAAAAATAATAAGAGAACCATGAGAGGGAATTAGACACCCAAGTATCATTTCAGGCGAAAAAGGGTTCACCAAATCAAATCTCATAGTAAAGGATTTACAAGAGAGTTATTGGATTTTTAACAATGATATGTGAGTGGGCGTGCAAAAGTTTTTTGCACACTATTGGTATGCAAAAACTTTTCCATTTATATATATATATATATATATATATATATAAAATTGGCGTTCTTCAAACAGGGCTACTTATTGCGCGCAGGTCATGAAATCCATGACGTCAAATCAACCCTTCTTTGGATAACTGTTGAATCTACCTGTCAACCTCTGGACAATATATATGTTTTGGAATAAAGCAAAGTTCAGCAGAAAAACCCATATTCAAAGACGTCTAGTCATCTTCAAAGATTTCCACACACACATACATACCATATTCTTATTGATTCTTAATGTTTCAAATGATTTGTAATTTTACTTTTTAGCTTTTTAGTATAACACGCCTATTTTTTTTTTTTTTTTTTTTGTCTTTTTCTTCCAATGAGGGTGAGTACTATCATGTCATATATATACTATACAAGTGTGCAAGGCAACTCTTCTAATAATGACATAATGACAAATTATTTTAAAATTATTTTTGAAAACTTTTTTACAACCTTAACTTAAAGAACTTTTAAGAATAGATAAGGGACAATAAATTGAAAGTGTCAAGATCTAAATACACCTATAAAGGTATCAATTAGAAACGTCCAATATATATATATATATATATATATATATATATATGTATTGCACCCGAGAGTGTCAACTTCGCTATCAACTGGCTTGTAGAAATCTACTGCACGAAGATGAAAAATGACCCTACATGTTAGTTTGCACCTTGTCGGTCGAACTGGAAGAGATTCAAACATCTCAAGCTTTAGTGGTAAGTTATCAAACACTTCCTCACTTGACCCCCATTGCATAGTAGGAACAATATAAAAAGGCCTCGCACAAGTCCCTAGGGAGCCCCCTAGGTGTTGGCAAAAATAAGTTGAAAGCCAACAAAGTATAGTAATTGTATTGTCCATTGGTAGCAACCACCCGCTGGATAGTGAACCTATTGGTGGCAATTTATTGGTGGATCTTGTTTGGATGAACTACCTTCTTTGCCCGTGGGACCTGTTACACGTGGAATGACCTACTCCACTCTTTCCCTCACACTATATGGGACCTACCCATTCTACTTACATGCCTTATGGACCCAAGGTGGTGGGCTCCTGTGGGTTGACCCATTGTTAAGTTGGTTTTGCCAAGGCCAAGCGCACAAGTAAACAGGCCCTAAGGCCCTTGCCTATATAAGGTGGAAATGAGCTTCTGAAGTTAACGTGAGAGGGAGAGAATTAAGGAGAAGACGATATGAAGGTAGACTATCGGTCATCCCTCCTCATTGTCGGCAGTTCGTAAAGGTAAGAGAACCTTTCCCAACCTCTTCCCTCTACATTTTTGGGTTTTTGGTAGGTAATAAGCTGGAGTTTTGTCGGATTGGAGGGATACACCTCAACTCTGGTAACTCTTGGTGGTCGGGATAGTGCACATTGCACTCCCCAGTACAATTTTCGAGCTCAAAATGAGCTACACGAGCTTTAAGATCACTTTGGCCCAAATGAAAAGTTAGGGTTTTGGCAGTTTATTTGGCATAATTCTCAAATGGCTCAATGAAAATATGATCATTCAAATATGAATGAAAAGTGGGGAGACCCTCTACAGACCCCACGGAACAAATTCCGATAATTACACTTGAGATGGTGAAGCCCCATAAAGTTCAACAACTTCTAGGTTTGCCACTGGTAGGACCATTACCAACTAGTGGCCAAGTACCTGTGGATCTGCTGATCCAAATCAGCCACTGTCACTTCACTGGTAGGACCCACCTGTAGGAATAGTCACCTACTAGTGGGCCTTACTAAATTGTCAATTTAACAGTTTTGTGGGACTTTGAGGGACTTTCTAGGGGACCCTTTCAGATAGTTTTTGACACATGTTAACTCTCGTTTACTTTTGTAACTAGGACATAGCCGATCACATTATGTTAGGCCTAGCGAGTTTAATTCGGGCATTTACTCTTAAGGAATTAACTCACTTGGTTAATATATAAGTTAAGTGGTAGTTTGACTTTCTTTTGGATTGTCTTAACTTTAGAATTGATGTATGCCATTGCAAGCATGTACTTTTATGATTTTATGACTTGTATGCCCTATTGAACTGTATTTATTGTGAATTATTGATTGATTATATATACGTGGGCTCCTGTGTGTCCAAGGGGAATTCTAGTATCGTGATTTTCACAATGTGGTTTGCATCATGGATTGGTGTGCATTAGATTTAGATATGGCAATGGATAATTGGTGTGGCTGATGTGTGATTTTTGGTATCATGTACATTATATTGATACTTGGAAATGGTATGCAGTGTTGCGGATGTGCGATTTCTGGTATTGTATGGCCATACTAATTGTATATATGCTAGATTAGACTTGTACATGTCATTTAGTGTGGTTGATGTGCGATTTTCGATACTGTACACCCATACTAACAATATCAATATGAAAGTTATGTAGGACATTATCATTAATCAAAATTACCCTATGCTATGATCTCTTGCCAACAGAGAGTGAGGTATTTGATAACCCATTTTGGTAGATCTGCTGAACCTTTTTGGACTGCCACTCCCACAGTATGATGCGATTGCTACCGGAGGCAGGAACTAGCCTGACGTGGCCAATATGTTATTTTCGGTGTCATGGCTGCCAGGAGGTGATTATTAGGGGTTTGCTAGGTGACCAATGTTATAATGTTGGACCAACAGACTTTAATCAACGACTAGGATTTGTATCACTAGGTGATCGATGTGCGATTCCGGGACTAGGGATATTGCCTAACATTTCGTAGAAACATGAACCCGACTTAGGTGATCTTGGGACTCAGGGATGTTGCCAATACAAATCAAATTTCAGTCTCATTTTTTAGATTTAAAATGATAGACCAACAGGGTCAAAAAAATACATTGCGATCCAAGGCAAAAAGACTAACCAACATGGGTGATGAGTGGCCCTATTGGTTACGGTGATAGCTACAATTTTCAGAACCCGATCATCACCAGAGGCCATTGCAGTGGTAGAAAGGAAAGAATTGGAAAAGAAAGAGACTAATGAAAAAAACAAACGAAGAAGAGAAGAGCTTATTGGCAATGAGAAGGAAGACCAGTAAGAGTTTTGGCACCAGATACATCACTAAGAATAGTCACGAGCGCAGAAGGATAGCTCCGACGACGATTGTAGGAAGCCTGGATAGCAGACTCTTGGAGATGACAATAAGAATGAAGAAGATAAAATATGAAAAGAACTTTATATAAACGCGAATTAGAGAGCATTAAATGCTCACCCATGATTGATGTAACGATGAGGGACTTGAACTGAGCAGTTGCAATGGCTCGACTCCCCTTCAGTTGAATCAACGCTTCAACAAGTGCCATGGTGCCACCTTATTCATCTACTTGTCATAAACACATCCATTGAATCACCTAAAGCTGTCACCACGAATGCATTCTGCCCAAAAAATCTGCAATGCATTAATAACAAAGATGCCAAGAGTTTCAAATCCAAAATGCGAACGAGTGTATGGCGGTTTATTTCCCCGATTCCTAAACAAAACGAGGACGGACCATAATCATTTCCCACAACTCGGAGAACTGACTAACGGGCCACAATCGTCTCCCACAGCTCAGCAGCTACCATCGATTCCTAAAACGAAACAAGGATGGACAACATTGGCTGCTAGACAACTTAAGCATTTAGCTCATAAGGTCACTCGAGCTGCTCTACTCCAATTGACCCTCATAGCTCAGCAGGAGTGGGGGGCATTCTGTTATTGTAAAAATATGCTCACCAATACCACCATGACACATGGAACCGAGACTCGAACTAAATGGGGCAAGGCCAGACCACTAGACCCAAACCATTGGACCAGTTAGAGATCAAGACAGATAGATCAAAACTAGTCTATATATCGGTTGCCCTAGATCATAAGACCTTCCTCGGATCTGTTGCTCGACTGTCACATTGCTGAGACATTTGCAGCTTAAAAACCACGTGACTAAGCCAGTCGAGGTTGCTTGGGAGACTTCACCGAAGATAAATAATTGTAGCCCGACGAAGAGGATACTAGAATCCCCGAGCCACGGAATCCCCTACAGGAATAACCAAGTGACCATGCTAGGCTGTGATACCCTACTTTTTAAACCCGGTCTAATTACAACGGTTGATCCGATTTAACCATGCAGGACCCGAACCAGAGAGGGTTAAGGCGGGTTCCTTATGGACCATGATGGCAAGGGTGACTTTGAACACAGGTTGGCCAAACAAGTCTGAGTCAGTGCCAGAGGAGACGGGTGTACCCAAGCCATGCACATGCACATATCATAAGGCCATGCACGGGTAATGCTAGTATGTAGCCGTATCCTAGAGTGCATGCGTATAATATACCTTGTGCCGAGAGTCGAATTCCATCAAAATCCCACTTGTTGGCCATTTTTCGGCCCTCAAGTGGGCGGTCACAGGCAAGCGCATCCGCCCACCTGAGTGACCCACCCATGTGGTTACTAGTGGTTTTAAAAAGTATAAATAGCATTATTATGTTTTAATTTTCTCATTTGTTACACTAAAGAGTTGGTGAGAAGAGTAAAGAGGAGAGAGAAAAGAAGGGAGAAAAGAGAACGGAGAAGAAGAAAGGGGAAGGAAGAGGAAGAAGAAATGGATTTAAGCAACGCCAAGGTATGATCTTCCCATTCCGACGTCGGAAGAGTGATTCCCAACACGAGATCTACGATTGGAGGTGAGCAAAGGCTATGTTTCTTAAACTTTCACCAAACCCAAGTAAAACCCTTGATTTGGGGAGAGTTTCTTGAGATGTTGTAAATCCCACTTGAGATGATGAATCTAAGGTTTAATAGATAGTTTATATGTTGATTTTGAAGGATTTGAAGAAGTGTTTACAAGGTTGGAGAAGCATTGGTGATTTCTTGAGCTAAGAAGTGATTTTGGGGTTTTAAAAGAAGTTCTTGAGCAAAGAAGGTAGGATGGCTTTTCAATCCTTAAATCTAACTTAGATTTAGGTTAGAATCATCTTGTAAGACCTTGAATGTGTGGAAAATGTGATTAGAAAAGCCCCATTTGATTCCCCAAAGGTTGGGAAAAGTTTCAAGGGAAAAGGCATTTTTTCGCCCTCTCAGGTGGGCTGGGACTGGTGGGCCGCACAGCCTGCCTAAGGGCACCCGCCTGAGAGGGCAGGCCCTCGGTCCCCATCGGTAGGCCGATCGACGGGCCGATCGATGGGCTGACCTGCCCGCCTGAGAGGATTGGCCCTCGGTCCCCACTGGTGGGCCGACCGACAGGCCACCCCGCCCACCTGAGAAGACCGATGGGCCGTGACAGGTGGGCTGTTCGACCCACCCGAGAGGCCCCCAACGTGATTTTTGTGTTCGAATGGATCCAAAACGGACATGCGACCTTCTTTTATGATTCTAAATATGATTTAACCATCAAATCTTATTAGTTTTGACCCCAAAGTGATGAAATGCTAATCTCATTCACTTATGATAGGTTTACCAAAATTTACGTTTCCCACGCCGGATCTCACCCGTACCGGGCATGAGTCTTTATACACAACAGGTAAGTGGGGAGATGACGTTTGACTTTATTTTAAGGATTTTTTGACATCATTCAATTATATCTATATTAACCATGTCATCATGCAAATTATATGTAGCTTAATCATCCTCATATGATTATGACATGTGTGTTGTGTTTTACATTCTCAATGCTAAATGATTGATGTACTTATGTGATGAATGGTGAGATCACTATGCATGATGCATTATTAGACTAGATGCTGTAGTCGGCTTGAAAACGAGTGCATTGGTGGCCCGTGGAATGGGACGCGGTGGCACTATACAATCGTACTATGTCATATAGGAGCATGCGATTTAGGATTATCATCTTCCCGTGCTACGACCCTTCCCAACAGGGGTTGAGATGTTGGGTTATCACTTGGGGGGAAGCAGTGGTCGCGATTGTTGGGTCACTGTGGCGGTTAGACATACGCCCGGCTGGTCATTAGGACAGTCGATAACCTCAGTGGTATATTCAAGAGGGCCAATCGTACTGCTTTTAAATTGCTGGGGTCGGCACCTTTACTTTCTGTCATTTACTTTTATATTGAGAGCCGGTAGTCGGCATGCTTTACTTTTCTAAGTACTCACGGTGGGCCTTCTCCGACAACCTTATGGGCATATCGCGGGATAGAGTTCGCGGCTCGTACCCGGGGCATACGTGCACTGTTGTTGTAGTAGCACCAAACCAAAGACTTAGTAATGTTGTTTAGGTGGATGAGATTTAAAATGAATTGCATAGCATATAGTGCATATGGATGTGATTGTTGTGTGGTCCTTCTTTTCACTTATTGAGCTAGTGAGCTCATCCCACGTGCGCACCTCTTTTAGATGATTTTGCAGGTCACCAGCCTGAAGATCAAGGGTCGGGCCCCGCAGTTGAGTTTTCCGATGAGGATTGGTGGGTCCCCGAGGAGTATACTGCGGGACCGCAGTATTGACGCCGTACAGGGTTTTACTTTTTTATTCTTTTGATGATCCCTTTTTGTGTACTTGATGCGTGAATTGTTATTCTTTTTGTGTAAATATCATGCCTGCGGGCCCACATGTATTTATCTATATACTACAATTTGGGTATCAAGTATATTGGGGGTATTTACAGGTAATTTAAGTCTTCCGCTGAACTTTTGAACGTTTATCTTAGGTGTGTGTATGTTGTGGTTGGGTACTGTATCAGATGATCCTGGTAGGTTTGGGTTAATCGGAGTTAACCCGGTCATTGGTCCGGTTCTGTGTGAACGGGGTGTGACAACGGTGGTATCAGAGCGTGATGCTCTATCCACTCACAATATACCATTTAGACCCCCGTAGAATCTATAATAGGAAATGAGATTGGGTAAATGTAAAAACTTTAAAGAGTTAAAAGCCAAGAAAATAAATAAATAAATAAATAAAATATGATTGCATTTAATTATTGCATTTCATGGCATGCATTAGAGAAAATTTACTTGGAATAAATAAAATGTTAGTTATTTGATTTCATAACCCATCGAGTACGAATTTGACGAAATTTCGGCAGCATAACGACGTTAAAACAAGATTTCCCAAATTTTTCATACGTAAGCACCTGATAGACAACATATATATACAAATAAGCATAATCGATAAAAGCTAACCACAAGTCACCAACAACATCATAACACTACTAGCAAATCCAATTACAGAGAAAAGTAAAAAAAATATATATAATAATATAAACAACATAGAGACAAGTAAAAAGCTGATTTAGACGGGCGAGCTAAGTCCTCAGAGACCCTCGTCATCGTCTAACTCTACTACTCCATCCCTCATAGGCCTCGATCTAACATTGAGCCGATGGTCATAGTAATCAAACCTTGAGTTCACTAGTTGTACATCCCTCCGAAGTCAGAAAAAATCCGCTGAAATAGCGTTGGTCATTGTGTCCAAATCCTCGCCCAATCTTAGGAAGGAACTCTCTAATGTAGCCTGCCTTTCTAAGATATTTTCTTCTCTAGTGGCACTCTCATCTAGTCTTCTCAGAAGCTGATCTTGCCCATCTTTCAAGGCCCTCATAGTAGTCATCATACTCTCAAAGTCAAAAGCACCACTCTCAGGTGGTGGGGCTCTATACTATGGGCCTGCAGCCCTCGCAAAGTCAGGATCAACGTCTCTCGAATCAAGAGGCTCCTCCTCGAGGATATCCTCGTCCAGAAAGTCCTCCTCCTCGAATTGAGGAACATAATCCTCATCTTCCTCACTAATTTTCTCCTCCATGGGGACATCCTCCCTGTGGGCATTCCCCCTGTCCCTGCCTCCTTGAGCTCCTGCCCTCTGAGGTACATCCATAGGAGCTTGGAGACCCATCTTGCGTAGGTTTTCCCTGCTAAATTTGTCTGTTGGAGTCTTTCCCTCCTCACCACTCAAATCCACCCCAAAGAACTCGAAAACCCTGGTGAGGGTCCTACCATATAGGAAACCTCCATCCTCAGGATGTGTGGCATGATGCTCCATAGTCTTAAGTATAATGTAGGGTAAGCATAAATGCTAGCACCTCCCTCCAAGGCCTTATAGATGTAAAAGGCTATGTAGGCTGCCATGAAGCCCACTTGGTTCCTATGACCTCCTCTAGGGAGCAAATTAAACTGAACCAAGTGAGTAAATACATGAGCCTTCGGGTTGAATGTCACCTCAGAATCCGGATGCACCTTACTGCCACTAATGGTCTCGTAAATGTGGTCCTGCATCTTCGAACTTAAGGATGGGCCCACGGGCTTACTCTGTGGGGGGCTATAGAATTGATGCCCAACTGATGACATATCTAAAATACTAGCAAGAGTGTCCACAGTCAAACGAATGTTCACCCCATTCACCATGCTGGTGATTGAGTACTCCCCATACTGGTAAGAG